>NC_140944.1:63945297-64400297 GCF_014529385.1 Adiantum capillus-veneris | reverse complement strand
GAAGCTTTGAGTTCACATCTAAACGCCTAAGGCCCTTCGCCTTAGGACTTAATATCATCTAAGGGAAAGTACCCACACAGGGGTCGCATTGCAGCTTTGAGCCCAAGGTAGTCGCAAATTGTGACCACATACTTGGCTACCATCGACAAAGGGGCCGGCAATTAGAATCCATACTACTCTGCGTGCAGCAATCAGCAACTTGACAATCCCCTACGTAGTTGATAAATTTTTCAAATGGACTCATTGGCAACCGTGTTCATAGATCCAATTACCCTAAAACAATAACAATTGCAACCGATTCAGCTACGACGTGTCCAAGCAGGATACCTGCACAGGTGGATTTGCGGGTTGATTACAACTTGGACAACCAATGTAATTAGCATGGCTAATTACCATTTGTGGTGCCAATTACGACTATAAGATTCTTTTCCTCGACTCAACGTATTTTTCTTTCTATTCCTTCCACTGCACGGTGCCTCCATGGATTCAGATATCAATATGAATTTTGATTTCGAGCATCATACGCCTGATCTGCCCATGATGGCTCGCAGCCAGATGCTCTCATGGAGAGTGCCCCCGACACTACGGCAGGTGACGACGCTTATGAACTGCTTGATATTCAAGAATTTTGTGCACTTCAGACACGCATATCAGTCATGGAAGGAAATTTTGCATCTTTAAATGAAAACTTCACTAAATTATATACATTAGTGATACAACTTACACAGTAGCAAGCCAAGGGCCCTGTTGACACACACATGAATGAGCAAACTGCTACTCAAGGGCAAGGCCCTTCTGATCATGGACAGGGTCCATCTCCAGATTCTTTGCACACTCTCACATGGCAAAGGAGGTGGATGAGTTGTTGAAAAACACGAAACCATCGACTTTTAAGGGAGAAGACCGAGATCGCAATAAGGATGCAGTGAATATCTTTCTCAGCAAGTGGGATGGAATTCACGCCTTACGACGTACTCTGGACGCAGTCAGAGACCTGCAAACAAGCCTTACTCTGGAAGGAAAGGCCTACAAGTGGTGGATGTCGATGTCTCACTTGCAAAGGGGGGGGGAGAGAGGCCATTGTGAGAGGAATCCTTATGTAGACTATGCACAATTATCCTGGTCTTGGAGAAATTTCTGATAACCCCCTTTCCTCTACCTCTCTCTCCCTCTCTCCCTTTAGTTCACTTTAGTTCACTCATCTCTCTAGCCATATGATATGTATGCAGGGTTGTGCACATCGGGACACAACGCATGTCCTACTTGTGGGCCATCGTTTGGTGATGGAGAGGTTCGATTCCTTGCGCAATTGAATATATCCAAACAACCATTGTTTCTTACCCCAAGGGCATAACAAGCACAAGGCTCCAACAAATGGGAAGACTCCTCCAAAGCTCACGATGGCAGATTGGGCAACCATTTGGGAAGAACACCACAACAACAATTTGGCTCCATGTTCTCCACCAAAAGGTATGTCAAGGTATTCCATATTTTTAAGGCTTCCATATTGGAAGGACTTAAAAATGAAACAACTCTTGGATTCCATGCACATATTCAAGAATGTAGCCCAAACATTATGGGACCACATTATTGGCAAGAAGGACACTTTGGGTGCGAGGGAGGATTTGAGGCTTTTAAAACATCTCCCTGCCTCTACTACTCCACATCGTGCCCCAAATGGAAAGATTGTGCTTCCTAAAGCACCATGGATGCTAATGAAAGAAGAATTAGACAAGGTGAAGGGTACCATTGCCTCTATTTGCACACCAATAGGATACATGAGGTTACTAAAGGGAGCTTTCACAAAAGCGAAGAAGGGTGGAAGCGTTCAATTGTATGGGTTGAAGTCCCATGATTGACACAAGATGCTTCAGGTAATCTTCATACTCCCTAGTCTGTCTATAGTTTGTGTGTACGACTATCATTCACTTTTCCTTTCCCTGATTTACATTGTAGTTCATTCTGCCGGTGAGTATATGTATATGTCGGGACAAGAAAGTTAGGGATGCTATTTTCAAACTAGGAGAGCTAGTAAGGTACACCACAAGAATCCACTCAACTACACCTTTTTTATGTACACAATAATTTCAATTAGCACTTAGTATATGCTTGTGTGTTTTCTTGCAGATTTGTGAGCTCCAAGGGAATCAAAATAGATGCTATCCCTACTGCTCAAACACTTGCAACAGAAACTGTGTGTGCCATTGAAGATGCATTTCCTCGATCGGTCCTTCTTAGTCAAATTCACCTATTGGTTCACGTGGTGGAGGAGATTGCTATATGTGGAGTAGTGCACGCACAATGGATGTTCTTCTTAGATAGATTTTTAAAGACTCTCAAATATTTTTTGCAGCTACAGTCTCAACCAAAGGCATGTATGGCCGAGGGGTGGATCGTTCAAAAGGCATTTGTTTACATATCAGAGTCTTTGGCACAAGTTGATCCTTCAATGCCTCACATGTGGTCAGATGAGGAAGATGCAAGGATGACTTCGCACTTGCCAAGTGGAAAGAGAAAACTACTAGCATGGATATGAATCTATCCCGAGTGGCCAATAACTTTTGTATTCTCAATGCAAAGATTATAACCAAGGTGTGGATAGTGGAAAAGGCAAGGCGTTTGCAAGAGAGGGAAGTATGGAAACAAGCACATGGAGGAAAAAGGGCACCCCTAGTGCCTAGACACCTTGTATGTTTCCCAGATCTCATTAGTGCAGAGTGGGTTCATGAGAGAAGACCGAGGCAAAAGTGCGCGGAGAAGAAATCACCAGCAAAGGATGGGAGTATGCACGAGGCTGCGTACCAAAGGTAGAGTACTCATATACCTAAATCATATTATAATGGTATTTCTTGAAATTATCTTTAATATGTATTTGATAAATTAATATAATTTTCTATTTTGTAGTGCCTTTCCTTTTAACTCTATGTGGTCAAAGGGTCGTCACTTTTGTACTCGCCACATTGACGAGCGTAGAACCACCATGGATTGTGCCATCATGGGCAACTTTGACACAGACGGTGATGAAGCCAGGTACTGTGGAACTACTTGAAAGGATACTAAAGGTTAATTTTAGAACCTTCCATACCTTCATCTTTGGGTGCAAGTGGTTTGCAAATGTGTCTAGATGACATGAGAATGGCCTCTACATGGTGGACTCTAGTGTGCATCACACAGGGAGGTATGACAATTTAGTTTTATAGCGCAATTGTGAGCAGGTGAGTGACATGTACTTTTTTTATTCTTATTTTCTTGTAGCGTTAGTTATACCAATGTTACTCACTTTGAGCTTCTATTTTATAGGCCATCTATATCGCAGAAATCCACCAACCAAAACTTTGGTTCGTAATTCCCATAACCCTCATGTAAGAACCATTTTTTCCACTAATGAAGTGGAGACAATCTTTGACCCTCTTCCACCTCCGGCTTTGGATGAGGTGGAAACAAAGGAGAGGGAGGTCGATGAATCAAGTCCACCGGCGGCAGAAAGTCTTAGCGAGTATGATTGTCATGATGATGAATATGATGAGATGGAGGATGACGAACTCGAAGATGATGAAGGTAATGCATCCACAAACGATAATTTTGTTTCTCTCTTTATTGATTTAGGAGCCATGGGCTTAGAATTGGATGATGCCTCATGTAGAGATCTTTTGGAAGATGATTCATAAACATTTTGCAGTTATGAAGTTTTTTGGTCGTGTAATCTATTCATCTCTCTCTCCCCCCTCTTCCTCTCTTTAGATTTGAGAATATGCTCAATTATGTTAATCAATTGACAGTGATTATTTTAGTTGTAACCAAGTGTAATCTTATATACCCCCCTTCTCCTCCCCCCCTCTTTCTCTCTCTCTCTCTCTCTCTCTCTCTCTCTCTCTCTGTCTCTCTCTCTCTCTCTCTCTCTCTCTCTTTCTTTTTCTTCTTTTTTAAATTTAAAAATATTATACAGTATTCTTTAATTTCTATTGAGAGGAGGGAAACACCAAAATTTGAAAGGGGGAGGGGTTAAGCTAGAATTTGAAAGTTTAGGCACTAAATTTGGCTGTCGGATATAACAACAGTAATCTATGCGGTAATAACAATGGTAATTTACGTGGTAATAACAGTGATAATATACGCAGAAATATTTTAAATACAAAAAAAATCCCCCCTACCCTCCTCTCTCTTGTTTATCTACTTGAACTTGCACCTTCTCTCTACGAAACGTGGTAAAACGGCACGGTAAACACTTGGAGATTTCCATAGTGCTTCTTGTACCTTCTAGTCTTTTGACAACAAAACTCATGCAATGATGAGGCTTGTCCTACAAAGAGATAACCCTATGACCTTGGAGGAGTTAAAGGAATGTGATCTTTGGGGTTTTCTTGATTTAAAGAGGTGGAGAAGGATGACAGATGCCCTTTGTTTGAAGAGGGAGTCAGATGGAAGAGGCTACTTGTTGTCGAGAATTGTGTTGTCACCAAGGGTAGCGTAAATAGAAGAGTGGGAGCACATTGTGCATTCATGTCAGTTAAGCGAGGATGGAAGGTCCCACCTGGAGGTATCTGAGACTCTTCTAAACCTCAACCAAACGTGGTCCATGGATATTAAAAGGTATGGCATACCTTTGGCTTATGTGAAGGATTTACTATCATCATGTGTCTGCTCAAGTACAAGTAATTCCATGTCACAATCCCAACTTCCAACAAGCAGAGGGAGGTCTCCTCTTATACCATATCAAAAGAGGCTAGACATTTCTCCTCTAAATGTATGCCTGAACCAAATTATGATTGAGCATAAGGTGCGGCTTGTAATGGTCCGCTCTACCATCAAAGGTACCAATGAGAAAACAATTGTGGTCGATTATGCATGCCATAGGGGGAGAGAGCCATGCAGGATGGAGACCACAAAGAGAGAGAGGAGGTTAAAGAGATGCGGTTGCTCATTTTGAGTACGGTCCATTGTGATCATGAGATCAACTCTGCTACTGTGTCATTGTTTCCTCATCATGAAGGCCACATTCCCGGCTCGCGTCCAGATTTGTACTATCTGCTAGTTCACCCTAATGTGATTGAATGTTGCACAGAAGATTTGTTTAATGTGGGAATCTCACGGCATGTTGCAAGAATTTCACTTTGAAAGGAGAAGCTATCATATGAGAGATGCTCTTCTATCGAGATCAAGTAATCGATAGGTTCTTTATAATACCAAGGGAGGTTGCAATACTGTCATATCCAATCCACAATCAAAGTAAACTCCTTGCTTCTCAGTGAGATGTCTTCTCTTCATATCCACAATTAATCAAACTAGCATTCTAAGAATGTAGGGAAAATCACAAAAGATGATTGGACTTCAATGTTGAGGGATGTTGCACTTTTACAAAAACAAAGAAAGGTTTGTTGCTTGTTTTAAAGCAACTTGTTGGAACTTTGCAATGGCTTGCTAATAACTATTGTAGTTTAAAGGAGTGTTATTTTCAACCATACAATCCCTTGGCACTTGAGCATGCGGATAGGCCATTCATTCTTGTTATTCAGGATGGATGGATGCTTGCCATGGCCAGGTGCTTTTCCATTCACAACACATGGGCCATTGATAGCATTTTCAAGACCAATGTCTTTGGTCTCCCCTTGTATGATGTTGTCTTACCAAACCAACACAACATTGGTATACCCATTTGGATTATGTTATGCACGGCTGACGTTGGATCGGACCAAGAAAGTATGGCACTTGAGATAACTCTACAAATAGTTTTTTTTAGAATGGGCAATGTGCAGCCTACAGGCTACTTCAATTATAATAGATAAGTCTCAATTGGAGCTTGACGCTTTTGACAATGTAATCAAGGCCGATGATGCTTGTTGGGAGTATAACAACCACGAAATATGTATGCAAGTCCGTTGTCATATTATCATATATTGGTTCCATGAAAAGAAAGCACGGGTGGAGAATCTTCTTCCAAAGGTACATGTTTATGCATACATATGAGTGTTATGAATACATCATTGATTGATGCTAAATGATTTTAACACGTGGTGATCATAGGTCCCAAAGCATCTCCAAGATCAGTTATACTCCTCAATGAACACTTTGATGTATTGTGCCTCTGAAACAGACTTTGAGTATCATTATTAGGAGCTCTTAAATAACTTCTCTTCCTTTACAAGTGTGCAAAGGTATGTAACCAATGGATGGTGTGGTCGTGATTGCCCATGGCGTCAACGATGGCCTAAGTTTTGCACGCCTATTTAGCTATGGGAATGTTGACACTACCAATTTAGTCGAGAGGTTGTGGCAATACATAAAATACACCTTGCTTAATGCCCAAATCAACAGATCTGTTGTCGAGCTTCTCCATGCACTTGTGGGTGACTCCACAAGTGGCACACGAATGGGAGGAGCTTTTCTTGAGTTATTATGATAGAAGCAAGAAATAGGTAACCATCTAGTGTTCCTTTATGAATGATACAAGAATGTTTGTGTAATAGGATTCATCATTATGTGTGTGCAATTGATTTGGGGTGCTTTAGCCAGAGAGGCTCATCAAATCAACATACTGTTGGGGATGGATACGCCACGACGAACGTCAGCACAGCGAGAACTCACCTAACATGTAATGTCAACTAAGGACAAAGCTCGACCCGTAGGTGCGGGGAAGCAAGCATAAGGTGTCAACCTACACTTGACTGACTCCTAACTAATTCCTACAGAGGTCTCTACCAATTGCCTAAGTCACAGCCTTCAAGAGTGCATAAGAGGAAACTTCCTACAACGCTTTCTAGAGCCGAACACCCATCAAACAATCTCGAAACACCATAGAATTCAAAGAAAACCCTACTAATACCAATAGGTTGCTCTCCCTAAGGTCTATGAACCAAAATCCCAACCCAAAACACCTGGTGCAGAAACACGTAGGATGTCTGGCCGAAATCTGCAGGTCTTTGTTTCCAAAATCTAAAGTGCCTAATGTGTAGTTCTACTCAATGTGAACACGTGGATATGCTGCAATGCAAAATCGGACACCGTATGCTCACCCAAACACCCAATGAAGCTCGTAGAAGGAGCTCACAAAACCGGACCGTACGCGCGCAATGTAGGTATCGGTGCGTAGCTCTCATCGGGGGCAACACGTTGCATTTCTCCGCACTCGATTCCGACCACCGGAGCACGCGTCAAGATGAAGCTCACACTCTCTCTCTCGTACACAGTACGCTCACTCACATACTTCAAAACTTGTTTTTTAAAATGACAAAAGGGTTTCTTCATTAAGGTAAAAAAGTGGTATATATACCTTACAATTTCTCAAACCCTGAAGTTCCAAAATCAACCATCTACTCAATCTAACTATCAAAACTGGGATACAATTTGGAAACTTCTGTAAGTCCCAATATTTACAAGGTGAAAAATCAGGTTTTCCTCAATGAATGAATAATTACAAAAAGAATAATCTTCCGAATAGTTCGATGTCGTGGGGTGTGTCGAGCTTCTAACATCCCCCCCCTCCTTGCTCATGTCGTCCCCGACATGGCCGTTGATCTACTTCTTCATCGTATCATTTCTCGCATCTTTAGCAGAGATTCATATCTTGCGTGCAGGTTCATCATTGTCGGGCCAAAAATGTCAGTGTTTATGGTGAAGAAGCCTATGTAGAATGCTTCTTCAAAAGCCTGGAGGTGATAGGATGGTAGAAACATTATCCTTTGATATAACGCATGTATCACCTCCTTGGAAGGCTGACCAGACAGATCATAAGCGCATCTGTACGTATCTTGGAAGAAAAAGATGTTGTTGGTCACCTATCCTGGATTGAAAGTCTCGAACACTGCTAAGAGGGTTCTGCAAATTTTCCTCATCATAATGCATGTAAGGTCAGGTGAGCCAATGAACAACTTTATGGAGCCCGTTAGGGTTTTCACCATGTATTGGACACTTATTCTCTCACCTGCCTTCAAGCCCGGCAGCTTAGGGTAGTTCAGCCAAGTGGCTTGGCTCCTTTGCAATATTTCCTGCGCTTTCCACATCCTAATCCTTGGTAGTGGACAAAAGCTGAGGTTGTCTCTGATATTTTTTGGTGCCTCTACCAAGTGGATTAGGTATTGTGGGTACTTTGTAAGCCAGGACTTTCTCCACTTTGGCTGAGAATCCACAATGAGCTTGACCCCTTCTGGTTTTGAGATATCTGCATTGTAAAGGGGTACGACTGGCTCGACTCTGATCCGCTTGTTTATGGTAGCTGCCTCATATTTCAGCAATGGATATGGGAGAGAGGGTTGAAGCCACTCACGCCTGAGGTTGCTGGCGTCGATCTTCTGAATGGTCATAGACTTGAAGACCCTCTGCTCCCACTCCAAGGCTTCCTTTGTGGTTTCTCTGAGCTCCACCTCTATTGCTTTACGCAATTTTTCTTTCTCTTCCTGTGTTAGACCCTGTGGCTCTTGAGAGGATCCTTCTAGGATTTCCTCTTGCATAGGCGTGTCCACCGGATCTGCCACATTTTCTAGGTCAATGCCCTCATTGGCGGCTGGCCCTGTGCTCTCTGGCTCTCCTGCTTGCTGTCCTTTTAACTCCTCAATTTGTTTCAGAAGTTTCTGTTTTTCCGTTTCTGCTTCTTCGCCCATATTCATGAGGAGGTCATTAAGTTCGGCATTTATTTTTTCCGCCTCCTCGAGCTTTCTCTTCATGCTTTCTACTTCCTTTTGTAGGGTTTTTTGGCCCTCTTCCATTCTCGTTTGCATGACTATAGATCCTTCTGCCATCATCAATCTCTGATTTTTCTCTAGAGTCAGCTCTTTCTGAAGTTCGTGCATTTGCTCTTCATAGAGTTGACTCTCAGTCGTGATTTGAGTCAAGCTAGTAGCTCTGACTCTAGCAGGTGATGCTCGTAGCCTCTGGATGGTCTGGTCTTTTACTTTGATTTGGTCCTTGAGCTCAAGGACCTGATCCTGGCTTGCTTCTTGATCTATCTCTGCTCTTGCCTTGGCGTTCCTCATGGCTTCTACTTCTTTAGATTATCTCTTTCCTTCTCGGCATCTAGCAGTGACTTGCTGAGCTGCTGACACTCTTCTTCAACTGCTTGCATTCTTTTTGCGGCTGCTTGATTTGCTTCTTCCATTGCCTAGAAGTTTTGTAGTGCTCTTGCTAGGCTGGCCTGTAGCTTAGCTTCCCTCTCCTTTTGCCTTTGGCTTTGTCCTTGCAGAGCGTCTACTTCCATTTTAATCTTTACTTCAGTGGCCTTGAGAGATGTCTTCTCTTTCTCTGAAGCCATGGATTGTGCTCTCAACCCTGTTAGCTTTGTCATCACCACGTCCCAATCGTTGGAGGGCGGGTGCAGGTCCACTATATCTGTAGCAATTTCCTTTAACTCTACTAGCCTGTTGCCTTGCATCTGTTCTTTAGGCCCTATCCTTGCCAAGTCGAATGCGACTGTTGCGGCTTCTTCCTTCATATATCCTGCAGCTAGAAGGTCCAAAAATGCATAATAAGGATCTTCTAATTATTTTTGCTCACTTTGAGGCTTAGCCTCTTCTTTTGGCTCCGGCTCTTGTCTCTGCTCTTGCTCACCTGCTTGCTGTTTTTCTTGTTTGTCCTCAGCCTCCTTATCTTCTGGTGGAGGGCTGCTAGGAGGTGGTGAGGGCGGTGGTGATCGCTGTGGGCTGGGTTTAGGGCTAGCCGGTAGAGATGTTGGCTTGCCCTTTAAATCCCTGTTTGCTCTAGTTTTTCTTTCTCTTTCTTGGCTCTCTTGCTCATCTAGCAGTTTCTGCCTTATTTGCTGTACTTCCTCCTCTATGAAAGGGACATGTGGAATGTTCTCTGATGCAGCATCAAGAATCTCAAAATTCTTGATATAGTCTTCAAATCGGTCCCTTTGCACTCTTCTGGACAATCTTGACATAGACTCTAGAGAAGGCTTCCATAGTTCACTTAAATCACCCTTGAGGGCTCTCTCTGCTCGGAAGCTCTCCCTTTTTTGTTGTTTCTGTTATTGGTTCCGCATTTGAGAATGCCCCCCCCCCCCCCCCCCCCCCCCCCCCTCCTAGCCGGAGTTCTCCCGGACGACAAGGTATCTACTCGGAGTATGTGTTGTGCATAGGTTGAAAAAGTTGTGCTTATGCCTGGCCAATGAATGTGGCCCTAATTTATGCATACTCGATCACTGCATGGAAAAATTAATGCTGTGCAAGAGAAGGGAATAAGCAAGATGCTTATTGCCATTCACCGTCGAGGTTTCCTGTTTTCTTTCAAAGTAACAGTTGTAACTCTATTGCTCTCTGTTTAATTGTCTTTTTTGCAAAAGGCACTGGCTTTGCCGACACTATTGATAGAGCTGTAGTTGTGTGTAAGGAGAGAATATGCTGGGCCGTAATGGTTATGGGCCGTATTGCCTTTGCTTTCCATTGGTATTTTTTTGCTGCCTGTTTTTGTAGATGGTTTGGCACTTTCTTGTTTGCCACTAGTTTGTTGTTGATTGGCATCCACATAAGTCGATGGTAGCTCTATAACATTGCCTTCAGTGTCCTTGAACACTCCTTGGTAGATCTTTAGGTCGTTGGACTCTAACAGATCTTCTTGTATCCATGTGCTGGTGGGCTTTAGTGTTCCTTCTGGAATGAGGAAGGGTTTCACTTCTTCCAGGTAATCCTTGATGGTCATTCTCTTCTTCTTTGCCGGTGACTTCGAGGCTGCCATAGATCCTGTTGCACTCAGTAGTCCGAAGTAAGCGTTTTTTCCATATTAGCTGCGAAACTGAGTTTTAACTATCCAAATGACTTGAAAATTGAAAATAAAGCTTAAAAGAAACTTGTGAAGCTATGCATGTGCTCACATTACAAATCTGGCCAAAAACTTTCATCTAGATATCCTACGCGTAGGATGTCTTTTTCATTAGAATTGGCTCATACTTGACATGCTGGTAGTGTAAGGCTCATGGAACATGGCTATATGCTTGGATTTGAATTTGGATATATAAAAAAATGGATTTTTGGGCTGATTCAGGCTTTAGGTTACAATTTGGGTAGAAAGTCCATTATAGGTAGCAATTGATGTCCAAATGGGTTGAAAACTGGTATATGGGCTTATTGCACCATGGTACTGGCTCCCATGATGTCACTCTTTGCACAGAAGGCTAAATTTATGCTAGAGACATCCTACGCGAGGATGTCGTTTTCATCAAAATGACATGAAACTTGTCCTGTGGGTTCTCCTTGGCCTATTGAACATGGCCATGTTCTTGGATTTGGATTTGGACAAGATTTGATGCTTGTAAGGGCCTGTGTGGTGTTTTTGGGCTCAAAAAGTGTATCTTGATAGTGTTGGGGGTAAAAAATGATTAGAATGGCTTCAAACTTGATATATGGGCTCCTGATGATGAGGTGATTGGATCTGGAATGATCAAACATCCCCTACTGGTCAAAAAAGTCAAATAGACATCCTACGCGTAGGATGTCTATTTCATCATTTTTTCCTTCTGACCACACAGATTGGTTGTTGATGTGTTGGTGAATGTGTTGTGCAAGTTTCATTGGATTTGGACAAGATTTGGTAGGTCTATGGCCCATTACTGCCTCTATGCCCTAACTTTGCGTTTTTTATGCATATGAGGTCAATTTTGGTCCAAATGTGATGAGACTTGGTAGATAGCTTGTAAATGTCATTCAGAAAATGTGCATGATGACAAATGTTGGAGTCTGTGCCCAAAAGTGCCCTTGAGACATCCTACGCGTAGGACGTCTCCTGGTGATTTTTTCATGGATGGTGCTCCCAGTGCTTGCCCTTGGCCCCCCTAGGTCCCTTTTGAGCCTAATTTCAACAAAAAAGTCAAATGGATAGAGAATAACTCCGTCTCTGGACTTCAGAGCCTCCGAGCCATTTTCTGACTTTTGGAGTGCTTTTTGGCGATGAAATTTCGTGATGTTGGTCTCCATAGCTTCCCGATCCCTTGGGGATCCTTGCCGTATGGTTTTTGTCGACTTTGGCTTCACCGGAGCTTCATTTGGCAATTTGTCGCTCTAGAAGAACACCTGGTTGCGTTTACATACCTTCGATGATTTGTGGTGGTCTACCACCATAGGACTTGGTTGTTGATGGTCTAGGAAAGCCGCTCATGAAGTTTGGTGGCAAACGGGCTTGCGGTTTGGCCGCAAGAGCAATTGGACGCTTTGTGTGTCTGATGTCGTTTCTGAAGTTTAGTGCCGCTTCGGGTCACTTTTTGGTCATGCGGGTCATATAGACTTGTCGAGCATGTCGAGATGCTCCTATCCATGAATTTTGGTAGCATTTGGTCGTGGTTTCGCCGATTTCCCATTTGGTGGCCTCTTGCGGGTTTCTGGGAATTAGGGTTTTTTCCGATGGTTTCCTATACTGCCTTTGAACATCCAGGACTGGTCTCCTAAACTAGGGTAAGCTACCGATGAAGTCTTGTTGCTTTCGGGTTAGCCGTTAGGCCACCGTCTCTATTTGTAGGTCTCTACCGCCCGCTTTGTGTGTGACCCCTACGCTAGTTTTCACGACATAATGACAAACATGCACGAAAAGGTGGTGAGCCTACCTCTCATGTCTGGAGCTCGTCGGGTAGTCGTGCGCGTCATAGAAGCTGCTGGAAGGTCGGTCCGCTCTAGGTGGCAGAAGCTCTCTCCACAAAGTCAATAGTGAGAATGAGCTAAAAATGAGGTGAAAATTTCTTATAATGGAGGTCCCCGAACCACTTTTCATGAAATTTGACATGTGCTTCTATCTTCTTGCGAGATGCGGTTTAGGCTCAAAAATTTCTTGATTTGGACTCCATTTGCTCTGTTTATCAGAAATTTGGCATTTCGGTCAAAACCTGGCCAAAACACGCTTTCCGCTCCAGTCTCATAATTGCACCCCCACTGTACCATAGGTTTTCCTATAGTCACTGGTCATCCCAATATTTATTTTTTTTCATTACGACTATTTTTCACCTGCTTTTTGTATTTTTGAAGTTTTTCTGTCGAAAATTAGCAAAATTAAGAGGAAAATAGCAAATCAAACTCAGAAAATCCCCAAAAATCATAATAAATCACAAACATCACCGCAAAACATTATATAGACTCACATGCAATTTTTATGGCCAGATTTCTCCGTTTTACCATTATTTTGTCCGAAAAATGGCTATTTCTACTATATACACACACCTAAGGGCTTGATTTGGCGTTTGGCCCCATATACCTGTAGATACACGCTGTATAAAGGCATATGTACTTGGGTTACTCTAGAAAAGTTCGCAATCAAACAACAACCCTTAAAATAGTTGAAAATGATGCCCTTTTTGTTGTTTCTGTTATTAGTTCCGCATTTGAGAATGCCCCCCCCCCCCCCCCCCCCCCCCCCCTCCTAGCCGGAGTCCTCCCGGACGACAAGATATCTTCTCAGAGTATGTGCCGTGCATAGGTTGAAAAAGTTGTGCTTATGCCTAGCCGATGAATGTGGCCCTACTTTATGCATACTCGGTCACTGCATGGAAAAATTAATGCTGTGCAAGAGAAGGGAATAAGCAAGATGCTTATTGCCATTCACCGTCGAGGTTTCCTGTTTTCTTTCAAAGTAACAGTTGTAACTCTACTGCTCTCTGTTTAATTGTCTTTTTTGCAAAAGGCATTGGCTTTGCCGACACTATTGATAGAGCTGTAGCTGTGTCTAAGGAGAGAATTGGCTGGGCCGTAATGGTTATGGGCCGTATTGCCTTTGCTTTCCATTGGTATTTTGTTACTGCCTGTTTTTGTAGATGGTTTGGCACTTTCTTGTTTACCACTGGTTTGTTGTTGATTGGCATCCACATAAGTCTATATTCCTTTTTGAAATGCAGTTGTCTGCCATTTGTTGTTGCTTGTACTGAAGGGAGTTCCTTTTGCTTTTGCTTTGGTATCCAAATGCGAGTTACATTTGGGTTATGGCTAAGCATTTTCTTTGGGATCCATATCTGTTTTATGCCCTTGGTTTTTGGTTGAACCATCTGCTTTGTTGGAATTCTGTTGTTGCATTGTTGTTTGTCTGCCATGGCATTTCTATCCTTCCGCATCCATACTTGTTTCCCTTGTTTTGGTAACCTAGATCTTTGCATTGCGGCCGGTGACTTCATATGTCTGTAATTAGCATGGTTGGCTTTTACCTGATTGTTGGTCTCGGGTATCATGTTGTTCTTTGATGGCATTTGTGCTTTTGGCTTTGTTTCCAGTGATTGCATGGCTTGCAGCTGATCATTCTGGTATTGTTGAGCAAAGGCTGTCACCTGTTGTTCATGTGCATGCTGAATTATGACTGCCTTTTCTTTCCAATCTATCTGCACATTGTACTCTTTTTGCCAAGGTTGCCCCAACATCATTGGGTGTTGTGTGCTTTCATCCGCCACCACATAGAATTTGTCTGGGTAAATATATTGATGTATCTGTATATGCAATATAGTCCATCCCAATGTTTTCAACGGGTGTGATGTGCTACTTTCCAGCACTTGAGGAGTATGATGAAGTTGACCTGTGACTTTGAGCTGTTGGTATAATCCGTAAGAGATCAAATTTTCTTGAGCTCCCGAATCAAGCAATGCTGTCGATTCCACTTGATTGCTGCCCAATTTGACCGCAATTATTGGCTCCACTGTTTCTTCATCCAACTTCGTCATTCGAATGGCATTGATTCTCAATGGTGGTCCACTTTGTTGTTGTTGTTGTTGCAGAAGTCTTTGTTTTGCAATGCGTTCTTGTGCTTCTGCTTGAGCTTCCTCTCGTACTCTCTGTTTTTCCCTCATTCTTTGTTTTCCTTGATGAATTTGTTGGAGCATCTCCTGTGTGAGTGGTAGATGATATCTCTTCAGTCGACATCCACTTATCCAGTTCAGCATTTCTTCACCTGCTAATGTAGCAAGCTTGACAGCTCCACTTTGTGATAGATCACTAATCACAAATGGTCCCATCCCTTGCTTTTTAAGCTTCTTGGCACGTTGCTTCAAGGTATAAACAAGTACGTAATCACCTGTTTTGAACTCCTTAGTGCGCACATGTTTGTCAAAAAATTCTTTTTGTCTTCTCTTTTTAGCATAGATTGAAGCCACAGCTCCTAAGCGGAGTTCATCTAGCTTTTCAAGATCATTTATTCTTGAAGAGAGCTCATGCCCTGTCCATTCTAAGCTTTTTGCTACTCGTAGAGTTGGAATTAAAAACTCTATGGGTAGTATAGCATTTAGGCCAAACACCATGTTGTATGGTGTTGTTCCAATTGATGTTTTGTAAGCTACCCTGTATACCCACTATGTTGAGTGTAGCTGTTGATCCCAATCTGTTCTTGATTCTGACACTATTTTAGTGAGAACCGTGTATAGTGTTTTATTTGTGGCCTTAGCTTGCTCATTGGCCTATGGAGGGTATGGTGCAGATTTTTTATGTATGACCATGAATTCCTCTAGCAGATATGCAATCACTTCATTGAGAAAATGTGTCCCACGATCACTGACAATTTCTATTGGTAACCCGTAACGTACAAAAACATTCTTATACAAAAATTGTGCAGTGGTGCATGCATTAGCTTTTTGTGTTGCCTTGGCTTCGACCCATTTTGTGAGATAGTCCGTAGCCACAATGATATATTGGGTATGGGTGCGATATGCATGGGGTGGGATAGGTCCCACAAAATCAATGCCCCATTTTGCAAATGCTCTTGCTCCCATCATTGGCCGTAATGGCATCTCATCTCTTTCTATTGCCACCTTGGTGCGTTGACATGTGTCACAATGCTTTACAAACTCTTCAGCATCCATGTGCAATGTAGGCCACCAAATTCCTGCGGTTAAGACAATTTTTGTCGTCTTATCATTCGAAAAATGGCCTCCACTTATTCCGCTATGCGCATGTTCTAGAATCAGCAGGTATTCGCTTTCACTTGCACAGATTCTAAGTTGATTGTCCTTTCCTCGCTTATAGAGTTGGTTCCCAATTAACTGAAAGTCACGAGCTTCCAGCTCTATAGCTTTTTTCCGTGCTCTTGTGATGTTCTCAGGGAACGTCCTGGTGGTTAAGAAGTCAATGATATATTGACTCCATGCAGGTGCTATGTTTACATGAAACAAAGTTGCATGATCCACTGGTCTTTTGGCACTACATATAGTACAATTGGTAACATAAGAATGTGTGTCTGCATACATAGTTGGCCAATAAACCCTTAACTGTTTCAGTCTCTGGTGTGTTTTCACTATTGAACAATGAAATGCACAATCATGGACATGTGCCTCTTTAAGGTAGCACTCGAATTCTTCCGGATCTATACATAATCGTAAGATTAGGTCCGATCCAAGATGATACAGCCGTCCTGCTATCAACTGGAAGTTTTTTGTTTGTCGAATTGTTTGCTTTTTGGATCTGTATTCCGTATTATCAAACTTACTTTCAAAGGAAAGAATGCTAACAATTTCCTGAGACCATTTGGGTACCATTTCAATATTGAAAAGATACGCATCTGGTATGTCATCATCTATTCCTTCAGGAGCTTCCCCGTTGTGTATCCTTGAAAGATGATCCGCTCGTAGATGGGTTTTACCCTTTTTGACCACCACTGTGAAGTCAAATTCTAGCAATATAATAAACCAGCGTACAATTCTCCCTGTATTGCATGGTTTATTTACCAGATACAAAAGAGCTTGATGATTTGTGAAGAACACAAATTTGTTTGCAAGCAAATAATGCCGAAATTTCTTTACAGCATAAATCATTCCTAACCCTTCTCGCTTAGTGGTTGTGTAGTTCTTTTCTGCACTGTTTAACTGTCGGCTCGCATAGCAAATCGGAAAATCCATTGTTCCGTCTCCAGGTTGAGCCAGAATACTTCCAATGGCATATGCAGAAGCATCAATGTGAACATGGAATATGTTTTCCCAATCTGGTGCCTTCAGTACAGGTGTTGATATAAGGTTTTCCTTCAGCTTTTGGAATGAAGTTTCACACTCCTCGGTCCACTCAAAATTGACTAGAAAACGATACAGAGGTTGTGCGATAACCGCATACATGTATATGAATCTTGGATAATATCCGCAGTGTCCCATGAAGGATTGCACTTGTTTCGCATTAGTAAACCTGACGGTAGGTCTACAATGACTTTGACTTTGTCTAGGTCTGTGGTTATGCCATTTCTTGAGACAATGTGTCCTAAGATGCGGCCTTGCTTAACCATGAATACACACTTTTTCGGGTTAAGACAGATTCGATACGTCCTGCATTTTTCAAAGACCTTTTTCAAATGGTCAATATGTTCCTCTCGTAGAAGAGAGTGTACACAAAGATCATCCATTTAAATTTCTAAGAATATTCTTAGGTATTCCTTGAATGCGTGCGTCATTAACCTTTGGAAAGTGGCCGGGGCAGTAGTTAAGCCAAACGGCATAACTCGATACGCACAAATTCCCCATTCTGTGGAAAATGTTCTTTTGTGTTGATCCTCCCTTGCTATTGCCAGTTGGTTGTATCCTGAAAACCCATCCAGAAAGGAATAAGCCCGTTTCTCGGCCACTCGCTCAAGTACATGCTCTATGATTGGTAAGGGATAATTATCCCTTATGGTGGCTGCATTTACCCTTTTGAGGTTTGCACACACTCGCAGTTTTCCATTCTTTTGGGGAACTACCACAATGGGTGACACCCAATCTATATGTTCAATCTCATAGATGAATTCATCTTCCATCAGTTTATCAATCTCCTCATTGATTTGTGTAGCAAATGTGTCATTATATGTATAAGGACGTTGTTTACTAGGTTTTGCATCCGATTTCAAAGGAATTGTATGTTGGCATATCGATGGATCAACTCCTTTGAGGTATTTATAGGACCAAGCAAATACATCTTTATACTTCTTGAGAAGTTAGGTAGTTGTTCTTCCTCTTCAGGCTCTAAATCGTTAGCTATATAGACTGGCTGAGGATTTTCACCTGGTTCTATGAGGTCTATCTTTTTTGCATTTTCAGGTCCATCATAAGATTCTTGGTTGGTTCTTTCCCTGACTAGTGGTGTCATGATGATTTTTTTGTCCTGGATAGTAAATTTCCGATAGTGTGATGGTACATTCATGTTCCTCTTTTCCGACTCCCCTTTACCATCACTATCTTCTTTAGTAGTCCATATCTCACGCAAAGATCGTTTCAGTTCTTGGTATTTCTGTTTACGCTCCAATTTGGTCCACTCTTGGTCGTTTGTTGTTTGGTTTTTATATTTTTGAGGATTTTGTGATTTTGTTTCTGTTTTAGCTTTTCGTACCTGATTTATTTCCTCTCGCGTTCTTTCTTTTCAATCTTTTGAGAATCCTCCTGATATTTGATCTTTTACACAATCCTTTGCTTTTACAAGCATCAAATAGTGAGTTTTACCTTTTATCTTGGGCATCAAGTTCTCTCTCGCTTTGTTTCCTGCTCGTTTCCTCCTATAGCGTTCTTGGCGTCTAGGGTGTTGATTAACAAAATCATAAAACTTGATATTCTCGGTTTCATTTCCACGCTCACTTGAGGTGTCTGAATACTCATTATCTGCATCATCATTTACTTCCAAATGTTCAGAGGAGTTGTAAAACTCTTCTTGTTCTGGTGGTTCTACCGTCTCTTTTTCTCATGGTGTAACGCTTACCATGATGTAATAGGGTAACACATCATAGCCATCCTTATCGCACAAATTTGTTGTTGGACTATCTGTAATGGTACAGACATCCAATGTTGCTAGTATGTGTTCCCATTCTAGAGGTTCCAAGGCATCTTCAGGGAAAGGTTCCGGAATATACTCTTTGTCCTCAATTGCTCTTTCTAAGACGCATTCCTCCCTTCTTAAGCTTCCACAATGTGAAGCTTCGCACATCCATAGCTCTTTTGGTTGCCCTAACCATGCTGGGAGTTCTGATACTGCTACTGTAGCTGAATCAAACTCTTCCATAGGTGTTTGGTTCACATCTTTGTAACTATGGTCTTTTAGGTGTATTTTAGTTGTTGTCTCGCCATGTCGGAGGTATATGTGTTCATAACCCCAATCTTGGACCATCTTCAATTGTCGCATGAATGGTCGTCCCAAGATGATCTCATAATTGTTCTTTTTGTCAAAATCGACTATTGCAAATGTATGCTCATACTCGATTCCGCACGAAGTGACAATCACTTTTTCTAAGAGTCCTAGAGTCTTCTCCATGAACCCATCTGCCAATTGCAGTTTCATCCTGGTAGCCCTTAAAGCTGGTTTTCCCTATTTTTTCCAGATTTCCTTGGTGGCAATAGCAACTCTCGCTCCACTTTCAAGAATAGCTTTGGAAACTACTCCTTGGAATTCTACTAGTAGCGTGGTGTTTCTATCTTCTCCCTCGCAATATTCTCCAACCTTGTTCAATGGTACTGGCCTAGTGTTTAGTTGAGGTCTGTCCAACTCCCTGATCCCTTCCTGTAGCTTCAAGGTGGGGTCTTTCACTGAGAGCTTAGTTCTTATTGGTTCTTTTATTAAGTGTTTTTAAATTAATTAAACTAGATTTACTCTAGCTTAATTCTCATTGGTCCACCTCCAAGGCCATCCAATAGGAATTGAGTACACCTTGTGGGCATCTGGGCTAGGGAGCTGACATGTGTCCCTCATTCCCTTTGTGTAAAGGGAGCTTGTGTGTGTGAGAGAGAGTTTCTCTCTCATCTACTACTTCTAGGACTTGCCCCCTCCTATGTAGGGATGGTTGAAGACTTTTTGGACACACACAAAGCATCCAGTTTCCCTAGGATTTTGACCTTTGGACACAACCTTTGAATTTTGGAACCTTAGCATTTTGGAAGTCTTAATGGGCTGAACCTTAGGGTCTTTTAAGCCCATTGGTGCACATTGCTCTTTTGCAGATGGCCACCCTTTTGGATCCCTATTTTCCCTCCTTTGAATCCCTATTGTGGCCGGTGTGCTAGCTTAATCAATATACTAGCTTTTTCTCCCCTGGCACTTCCCCATATTAAATGATGAGTTTAACATGAGAAAATCATTTAGGAGAATTAGATATTGATTATTATGACACCAAGTCTTGTAGCAATTGCGGCATCAAATGTCATCCACCATCAAAATGCCAAGGAAGCAACAACAAAGACAAACGTAGAGTCAATCTTGCAGAAGAAGAGGATAGAGATGCAGCTCAACAGGCAGAGAATTGTCTCCATGTGTGTGTCACCCCCAACTACTTTTGCGAGTATACTGATGTACTGTAAAATGGATGGTCTTCCACCTATTTGTTTAAGGGGAGGATTTGTTAGTCTGTGTGACACCATATGATGAGACCACTCAGTTTGTGTGACTTTAGCCTGTGTGACTACCTCTGTCTGTGTGACCATTAGCCTATGTAACTTTAGGTCTCAATCCAGCTTCATTTAGTATAGTCCATGCCTAAGGGGAGGATTGTTGGAATAGGCATGTCCTTTTGTAACCATGGGAAACACCTCTACACTTGTATAGCTTATTGTTTGGCATTTGGCCTATGTGTTGTATGGCTATGTGTAAGCTAAGTAGAAAGGGAGGAGCTCCATCCGGATATCTACTTCAAGCTTATAAATAAAGCCCTCTATGTACATATTTTTATGCTATGGTGTGCACTTTAATGTAACACCTTTTGAGTCAAAATCACGAGTACTCTCTCTCTCTCTCTCTCTCTCTCTCTCTCTCTCTCTCTCTCTCTCTCTCTCTCTCTCTCTCTCTCTCTGTGTGTGTGTGTAAGCTATGTCTGCACACACACACAAACCTCCTTGAGCACACACATACACACACTCACCATCAGCCCCAACAGAAACTACTAGACATAAGGGACTAAAAGTGAAACCAAGACCAAGATAACAAAGATAAGGAAGACTGCACATAATCCATGAGAATGCACTAGACAATCCTGAGATGCACATGTAGTAGCCAAGTGGACAATTTCCAATGATTTAACTTGGAATGTAGATGTTGGAGAACCTAATCCATTTTTTGTGCAGCTTATGCATTCCAAGTGAGGGGATAATCCAAATGGAAAGCTACTATGTGAGGAGGAACAATCTCCCTTGGCCATGATATCTTATGCCAATCATGCTCATTCAAAGGTAGTAATTTGGATTTACACAAAAAATTAACTTTGAGGCTTGTCGCCAATCCAAAGAATTGAAGAGTATACATAATTTTCTCCACATCATCATAGTGATTGTGATGTTGGCATACAATTGCAACTAGTGAAAACAACTTTCAATTCTTGAGTGTCGTTGCATTAAAAGAATGGGACTAACATGCAATAGAAACAAATGATGCACATTAAGATGCAGTGTAAATTCATTGTGATGTAATGGTTGATTACATTTTATTCTGGCTTCGAACAATATTTCAGCCATCTCTCTAAACTAAGGTTAAAAGGATGATTTATTAGCTAGATCTTTCTCACAGGTCTTGGAGGCTTCCATAGTAAGCTATAGTAGCTAATTTGTGATATTTATCAGCCTACGGGTCTGCACTCTCAATTGGTCCATTTTTAATCAAAAATTTTGGAGTCCTTTGATAAGACCAGCTGGCTGATCCTTCTTCAGTGCTTCACCCATTCTGTGGCAAATATTACAAGTTTTACAAAATGCTTTTGACATATGGCATTTTTTCTACCACCAAAGACCTGCTTGGAGGATCTTCTTGTATATCAGTCAAGAAGTGTCTCTATGCATCTCCATTGTGTGCTTCAATTATGACTTGCATTCATCCTTTCATAGGCACACACCTTCAAAGTATACGATCAATGCCTACTTTGTACAAGGCTTCCCCAATGATGGTAAACTTTAGACTTTTTATGATTAGTGCCTTTTGCTTGTTTAGGGACCAATCTTTTGGAAATCCCTTCACCTAAAGGATATCATAGACACCTTGCCACTCTAGATTTGGTCCATCATCAACTGTATTCTAGAAAAGTTCAGCATATATTGGTTCATCTCATAATGATGCTTTAGAATGACTTTCTGTGCTTCTAGAAAGAAAATCAGCACCACAATGTGTTTTTTTGGGTTTATGGAAGATTTTGAATTCAAACTCCATCAAAAACATCACCCATCTAATGAGCCTACCTTGAATTATCACTTTGATATATAGAAATAGAAGTGTTTGATGGTCCACATAGAAATGAAACAACTTTCTGAGTAGATAATGCTTGAATTTTGTAGCACTAAATACAATTCCCAGGTCTTCTCTCTCAGTGTTCGAGTAACCTTGTTCAGTGAGGGTGAATTTGTGACTGGTGAAGTAGACTAGGTAGTCTGTCTTTCCATCAAGTTGAGCCAGTATAGTCCCCCATCGCCATTCCAGATGCATCAACATGCACATGGAAAACTACATCCCGATTTGGTTGGCAAAGGATTGGCCTCCTGCTGATTGCATTCTTTAAGCAATAAAATCTTTCCTGACATCTAGGGTCCATATTAATTTCTTTCCCTTTTGAGTGAGTTCATACAAGGGTAGAGCTTTTGCTGCGAGCATATGAATGAATCATCTATGAAAATTGATACATCCCAAAAAAAAAGATTAGCTCAAATACTGTCATTTGGTGTTCTAGCATGTGACACATTGCAAAATGGTACGCCCATGAGCACCCATAATCATGGCTAGGTACCTACAATGCCTTCTCTATACATGCGCAAGTCTCCTATTTTTCCAATGCAAAACATACATATTCACCTATGCATTGTACAAATAGAGACTACATAAATTGTATAATGCTTCATCCTTTGGAGAATAGCATGGCTCGGAAGAACTACACTAATAATAACACTCAAACCATGCTCAGTCATCACAAATTTACATGCATTCCTTGCACCATCAGCTGCATCAACAAAACAACAATGCCTCTGTTTGCTTTATTTGAAGTGAGAGCATCACTAAAAACCTTTTGTGGCACTCCACAAATGTGCTTCTTCTCTTATAACCATTTGACTATTTCATACTTGTGCTTTTCAAAAACTCAAGCAAATCCATATGCCTTTTCAATGAGCTTGTCCACTAATAGAGAGACAATATTTCAACCTTTAGGCTATCCTAGTGAGGATGATGAAGGGTACACATTTGTACCCACTCCCAATCATATGCAAGCCTCCTTTGCAATATCATGTTGTTCACCTATTATCATTTTAACATTGACACCCAAATTCAAAGTTCATTGAATCATCTCAACATTATCATGGTGAAGAGGATCAAAGAGACACAACAAGACACAAAATTTCCATGGACCACCATCACTCTCTTTGATCTTCTCTAGCATGCAATGAAGTGTAAGCTCACCATGGATATCAAAGACTATCCGCCAAAGCAAGGACTTAAAAAGTGGGAAGGATGGGGTTCAACGACACATGTTTTGGGAATAAAAGTTATAAGATCAATGGGATAAAAAAACATCTAGATCTACTATTCAAAGGACTTTAGTTCCTTATATAGTGTAGAAAATAGGTGTTTATACAACCACAATGGGGTCAAGAGGGACACAATCTAGAGGTAAGAGTTCTAAACACAATGTTAGAGCATGAACCAAAAAGAATTCCAATGGAAATTTCTCAGAGAGAGCAAGAAGTGGGAAGAGACATGATTACAATAGACCCAGGGGTGATAAGACATGTTGTTGAACCACAATGCATGAGATATAGTATGTTGCAAATGGGGTTCCCAAATAGGTATATATCATTCTAGCACAATTAGATGGACAAGGTTACATGTACTCTTGTCCGTACTTATCAACCATTAAAACTTGCACTCTTTGAGCATTTCTATACATGAACCCATAGAGATTCCACATCAATAGTAAGTTATTATGAACCCCATTTATGAACCTATACATGCCAATATAAGTGAAATCCATCAAAACTCTCCTTTTCTAACTTATCTTAATGAATCTCCTTTTCTTACTTATCTTAATGAATCTCACATTATGAACCTACAAAGGCCTATATAAGTGAAACCAATCAAAACTCTCCTTTCTTTATTTATCTTTATGAGTCTCACATTAGGTTTATTGATCAAACAAACCCTTTGATTTTTCTGATGGTTTTTGTACATTTATCTGATTTTGGTAATTTTTCTTTATTTCTAGGACTTTTTTTATGACCCAAATTCTTAATTATATTTTTATGTGTTGGCACCATTGCATGGGTGATGGATCGCAACCCATCATTGGCATGATTGGGTCTCCATATTAATACCACTTGTTGGTGAGATTAATTGTAGGTGTTCTCCAAAATCTTTTCTTGTTTGGAGTTCAAAATCTCTAGATTCGCTTCTAATTTGATTGGCATGATTTGATCTCCAAATTAATACTACATGATGGTTATATCAAATGTAGGTGTTCTCCAAAATATTTTCTTGTTTAGAGCTCAAAATATATAGATTCCCTTCTAATTTGGTCCGATGAATTTGAATTTGATAATCTTAACAAATTCTTAATTTTGGTGCAGTTTCACAACTCTTTTTGTACCCTAAAATTATTCTTGAAAATGTTGAGTATTCAAAATCTACAAAAGTTCAATATTTATGCTCCAAAAGTGATGGATCATGATCCAAACTTATCAAACTTGTTGTTCAAAGTATATGGACGTTGTTCCCATGATATTTTTTTGTTTTGGTGTGTTACTTCAACAATCAGAGTTATTGCAGATACTGTTCAAAAATTTGGTTTGGAGTCTGTACATTTGGTCAGTAATCCTTATCTTGGGAGTTCCACAAAAAACACTTCTGAAAGTGGCAACCTTCAGCTTGTCACAAATCAACCTTATGCTAACTTGATTGGATATCTTCAGTTTGTTGGCATGAACACTCGCCCTGATATTTCTTTTGCTGCTAATTATCTTCAACAACATCTTGCATATCCTTCTCTTAAGCATTCATCTACAACAAAATGTATGTTGAAATACTTAAAAAGCACTACAGATTTTGGTTTGGTCTATCAACAACAATTGACATCGGCCTCTATATAATCTTTCTCTCTTTTTTTTCTGAGAAAAAGATCCTTCTATTAGTTACTGAAACTGCCCATAGGGCTACAACCACCTCTTCAAGAGAGGGCTACAACAACCATGATGGGAGACTCTCCCAATGAAAAAACCAGCATATGTACAATGGGGCTAAATCAAGAAATGGGGGGAGGGAAAAGCCACACAGGTGGTCGGTAATGCCATCGGAGTACACCCTGGACCATGGTGTAAAAAGGCCCAGGACGCCAAAGTCGAAGGAAAGCCTCTCGGCGCTCCCGCATGCGGTCGGAGCTGGCCTGTAGTCACTCAAGCTGTCCTCTAAGAGTATGGATCAGCTCTAGCCAAAAATCGCGAACAGTCTCTGTTGGTGGCACAGGGCGAGCCTCAAAGATGCTGAAGCAACGGGCCTGCCAGATGAACCAGAGTGTCAGGCCACTAATGAGCTCCCAACACTCCTCTTTCTCACTGCACCACTCCTGTGGAGTAAGCTCTATAGCAGGCTGGAGTGTAGGTCGCCCCTCCTGCATCACTATCATCCTGATGGTAGAAGATAGCTCAAATTGAAGTGTCGGGCCCGTGAGGGTGGACCAAGTCGCTACTCCCCAAGTGTATTGTCGAGCCGTGGAGAGAGCAGGCATCAGCCAAAGAACTCGTAGCCACACCTGCTGGGCCGAGGGACAGTCCCAAAGATAGTGATGTTGACTCTCCACAAGATGGTCACAAGATGCACATGCGACCGAGAGACCACTATGCACTAGCCAGCTCCCAACTATTGTAGCTCTGTGTGCGACCAGCCACTGCAACAAGGTGACTCGCCTCGGCTGTCTGGAGTCCCACAACCTCTCCCAGAAGGCTGGCAAGAACTCAACTGTGAGACCCTCCTCCTGCCAATGAGGTGCTACAGCGGGGCGGGCCTTTCTCTGTGCTGCTAGTATATGACGTCCCAGTCGAATAGTGTACTCAAAGAACGGGACTCCTGGGTGGTTTGCAGAAGAGAACGGGTCCCTCCATAGCCACTCACCAGGATCCCACTGTACTCGTGCCAGTGGACAACACTCCCAAGCCCACAGCCTCCAGTGTCCAGTCTCAAGAGCTGCTGGGTCAGGATCTATGACACAAGTCCTCCCACAGATGCCCACTACATGGATCCTCTGAAAACAGCACTTTGCCACCTGCGGGACCTCTACTGCAACTCACTGTAGGCGTCCCCCACCCTGAAGCTCGAAGAAAAGGGATGGAACAGTCTCTGAGCAGGCCCTGACTGAGATGAGAACCTCCAGTCGTGTGAAGGCTCGCATCCACTTGGGTGCTACTGGCTCGAGAGACGTGAACCACTCAGCTGGATCCGCCTGTGAGATGTCCTGGCACATGCTCTGTACCCCTCTCATGCCCTGTAGCTAGAAACCCTGCACCTCCTCTGACAAACCTGTGAACTCTAACCAGTCACCTAAAGAGCGCGCTGGACCCGTTGCCATGGGACCCCAGGAAACATGAGGCCGACTACCAACCAAGTGGCCTCTTTGACTGCTAACCATGGGGTTCCAGACAAGGGGATGCCATAGGCGCTTCTCCGTGCAAGTAGGTTGTCTCTGGTTCAGGCCTCTCCGCAAGAGCTCCCAAGATCGAAGCAAACTCACAGTGAAGCGGTCCTCCAGTCTCCTACTCAAACCAACTCTGCGCATCTCTGTAAAGATCCATTTGGTCGAAGGTTGCCAAGGGCCTCCTGCCTGAGGCACCCTAGCATGAAGCCGTTGTAGCAAGAACTCCTTCCAGGGCTCCTCACCTGTAAGAAGTCCTCTGACGATGAACTTACCAAGAAGGGCTCTGCTCTGCTGTGCTGGGTCAATGATCCCAAGCCCTCCCTGTGAAGAAGGAAGAGTGATGACCTGCCAAGCCACTTTGGCTTGGGCTATCTGAGTGTCACGTCTTGACCAAAGGAAGTTCCTGATCAGCCTCTCTACCTGGCTGATACAAGAACTCAAGAAGATCCAACAAGAATTGATGTACCACATAGTCGCCAACAACACCTGGTTGGCCACTACTGCTCTGCCAGCCAAAGAAAGTCGTGTTGAGCTCCAATGTAACAACTTTCTCCTGATAGACAGGAGAAGGGGAGCAATCTGTTGCTCGGGAGACAAGTCCAAACCAACCTGATAGCCCAAGTACCGAACTGCAGTCCCTGGGGAAATCCATCTAAAACCCTCTCCTCGCATCCAATCGGGCACAGGAGCACTACCAACCGAGAAAGCCACTATCTTTCTCCAATTGATCAATGCGCCCGATGCACAACCAAAGGTCTCCAGATCCTGCTCACACCTGTGAAGGTTGGCCTCCTGGCCATCTAAGTACAAGGCTGAGTTGTCGGCAAACTCAACGAATAGGGAGTGCTAAGCCCCGTAGACCAACCTGCTGCGACACCAAAAACCTGCTCATCGCCTCCGCATAGAACAGAAAGAGAAAGGGGGCAAGAGGACAGCCCTGTCTGACCGAACGTGTGAGCATGAAGCGATCACCTCTACCTCCTGCCAAAAGTACCTGACTGTGAGCCTGTCTGTACAAAGCTGACACCCCTCTGATCCAAGCATCTGAGAAGCCCATCCTGCGTAGAGTGCCCTCTAGAAAGTCCCAGTCAACTCTATCGTATGCCTTCTCAAAATCAAGAAGAAGAATCACTAGGTCCTCACCACGGAGCCGTGCCAGGGCAGAAGCCTCCCAAAAAGTAAAGATGTTGTCAAGGATACTGTGTTCCTTGACAAAATCTGTCTGAGTCCCATGTATAAGGCTCTCTAGAAGTGGCTGAATCCTCAAACTCAGAGCCTTGGCAAGAATTTTGTAGGCTAAGTTGAGGATGGTGATGGGGCGCCATTGTTGAATCTCATCCAAGGAGCCACCCTCCTTGGGAATGAGGTAGATCAGGCCCTCACTCATGCTGTCATCCATCACTCATGTGTGCAAAATGTATTGAAAAGCACTACAGAGATCTGGGCCAAGCAGGTCCCAGTACTCTAAGAAAAAATTGGGAGTCAGCCCATCCTCACCTGGACAACTACCACGGGGGAGGGCCCTAAGAGCCGTGTGCAGCTCCTCAAGTTGAACTGGCAGCTCAAGCCTCTAACGCATCTCCTCAATTACAAGACAAGGCATCTGTGCCCAAACCTGCTCCCTGCATGCATCCTGACACTCTGACTGGGACTCTGTAGACAGTAACTCACGATAAAAGTCAGTAGCAACTGGACGCATATCCTCGAGCTCAAAAGCAATTGACCCATCGGGCCTCCTCAACTGACTGACCTTGGCATGCGAATGCCGAGGTCCCACTGCCTCAAAGAAAGCACCAGTCACTCTGTCACCCACCTGGGTCCACTGAGATGCCTGTTGGTGGAAAGCAAACTCATGTCGCCTCTCCTCTATGCTAACAAGCTCCTGTCGAGCCTGCTATAGCTGCTCCTCCAACCAAGGACTGTATGGATGTTGCTCCTGCATCCTCTGTAACGAAGCAATGCCCCGTCTGAGACACTGCTCCTCCTCTCTCGCTACAGCCCATGGCGAGCCAGAGACTCTTGGAGAAAAAATACGGCTAATCTGAGCTAGGCCTGAGGCCACTCTATCAGCAGGAGAATCCTGCATGTCCAAGCTCTCTGTCCAAAGAGCCTCTACCCGCTCTCTGAGTGCTGAGTCCAACAAGACCCTCTCTGGGATGCCTGTCTGCCACTGTGAGGATCACTGGTGCATGGTCCGATAAGGAAGTCCCTGCCAGAATGCCCACTGTCCCCCCCAAGTCACTGAAATGGTCACTAGTGTAGAAGCAATCTATCTGTGATAGATTCACTCCTCCCACTCTGCGGTCCGAACAAGAGAAGGCAAGGCTGTCTAGAGGCCTCACAAAACCAGAGTGCTGCCAAACATCCGAGACCCTCGGAGTCATACAAAACCTCTCCCAAGCTGCAAGCTCAACTCTATGCACAGTAGCATGGCTACCACCAATCCTATCAGAAGGGTCCTCCAACATGTTGAAGTCCCCTCCTATGCACCAGTGTTCTGCCTGCAGCGGCGGCAGAGACTCGACTATCTGTGACCAAAACTCTGCTCGAGAACTCACCACATTGGGCGCATAGATGTTCACGAAGCCCACTAGGCAACCCTGAACCTACATAGTAATCCACTGAGCCCTGCCTGGAACAATAATCCCTCTGCCCACAATGGCCTGCTGCAAAGAGTCCGCAATAGTCATACATACCCCACCCTGGATGCCTCGAGGTCCAAAAGCAGCTGACCAAAAAGTATCATATCGTCCATGCAAGAGCTGACCACAACGTCTAATGCGGCTCTCACACAGATGGTGCTCGTGAACCATAAGGAGATCAATCTCTCTTCCCACAAGGCAGCGCTTAAGCTCCTAACGCAGTCGACCCCGCTGACGCTGAAACTGGGGCCCACCTAGTCCCTGCACGTTCCATGAGACGATCCTCATGGGGAGTGAGAGAGAACAGATGCTACCGTAGCAGCTAGACGGGCTATCTTCAAGGCTGGCTTGGACGGGGAGTAATCCGCATCCGAGCGTCCTCTAGATAGGCGTGACTGCAACGAGTGCCTGGCCCAAGCCCAAGTAGAGCGAGCCATACGTAAAGCAACCTCCTCTGTCCAGGAGTCCTCATGAATGTATACATAGCATGGCCAGCATTGTGTATCGGCAAAGAAGTAAACCACAATGTGTCTATATCCTGCTGAATCTGGAGGTGTCACCACAAACTTGGCCAATGGCCACAAAGTCTGAAGCATGTCTGTAACTCCTAGTTCTCCCATGTGGTGAAAGAACTCTAGGACCTGTGTGTGCAACCATCCCAACACTGAGTCGAGAGTCCACTCTGTTTGGTCCCTGTCGTAAAGGGGAAAGGAGAAGCCAACTACTGAGTCCAAGGCCTCTGTCCCCCTAGCTGCAAGAAACAGAACATGGACCCTGAAGCGGGCTGCCTCATGGTCTGTTGAGGGGTCGCCGAGAAAACGAGTGAAGTCGTAGTCGAAGAAGTCCCATCGGCGCAGAATGTCAATGCTCGTCAGACCACGAGGGATAGCTGTAAGGGGAGACGTCTATACCTGCAGAGGGGGGCGCAAGAAAGGTTGTCCCTCTCTCGCTAAGCGACTCGTGGTAAAGGCGCTGCCATTAGGAGAAAGCTGGACTCACTTTTGGGCCTTTCAGTTCTAGAGAGAGAGTGGCGCTCGACCAATGAGGAAGAGGCTAATGTTACGTTGAAAATCGACATTTTGGAATCAAGCTCTTTTTAAAAAAAAGGGAGGAAATTTTATTTTGGTTCATCAAATTGCACAATTTCACGCTTTCAAGGCATAAATGTCGTAAGTCGTACTAACTATGTACCGAGGAATTTCAGAACTTTCATTGAAGACTCTATCTAGTACTTTGTTCCCGCCCAAATATGACTTTGAGTAGCTCTACTTCCCTCTCAAAACTTCTTCCCTTTTTTATATTTGCGCTAACCTTTCTGTGTATTCATTCTACTGCACACCATGTCTACTTCTCGAAGGCCTAGCACTACCATTGACTCTGTTAGCATTTTTAACAGTTATACTACACACGATCAAGCATGGATTCCATCTCATATAACTATCGGAAGTTGGGTTCTACTGCAAACTAGGAGGAGGAAGAGGAGGCAACGCAATGATTTCGTGGAGGCTTTCAAGGGTCAAGTTAAAGAGTTTAAAGTGTGTGCACAAAGCAAGAGGGTCAAAGAGGTCCTCATACAACATGCTTTCCAGTATGCAAACTTAAGGTTGCAAACATCTCCTCCAAGTTTTCCAAGGCATCGACCCAACTGTAAGTTATTTCAGCATCTCGCTTAGTGCATGATTATATTCGAATATTAAGTGATGGATATCATCTTTGGTATGTTTCAGATATTTATCCATCGAATAGGACAGATTGGCAACCAGTTGAGAGTATAGTTGGGATTTTTTATGCTTTCCATGCATTTATTGGTGAGCAAATGTACCGAGGAAGACAACACAAGGAACTTGCAGATAATGGAATTTTCTTTCATGATATGTCATATGTGGAACCGAGAACTTCCATTGGTTGGGGTCGTGTAGCTCCTTTGTCACTTCCATTCTTTGACAGCAAGGATTGGTCCCTGCCTACTTCGCAAACTAGTGAAAGCTTCAGGAATAAGTTGTTTCAGGATATACAAAAGTCCCTCAAGTATTCAATTGCCACAAAAATAGTTCGGCTCGCACTATTTATGTCTCTTGAAGTGTTTGCAGATTTTTTCTTCGATGAGCAAATAAGAACTACTGCAACAATGTTCATTTGCAAGTCTGAGAGCTGTTTGGACTTTTTAGATGATAAATGGGATAGGAAACAATCACAGAACAAAATCTATATTTTGCAAAAGAAGTCCATAATTTGCAAGTTCATTATAAGCTCTCAAAATTTCTTAGTATCGTTTTACTATATTAGATATCATCTTCTTAGTGGGCAACTTATTCCACTCGACCAAGATACAGAGAACAGCCTCGAGAACAAACCTTTATCAATGGAGCTCTACTTTCAAGACAACCTACTTACTGTGATGGAGACAATGTCAAGCACAACTCTGGCACAGCTCAGGATAGATCTTACATGTGAAGAACTTCCACTTTTGCCGGAATTGTATGCATTCAGTCTCAACAATAGAAAGGTGCTTACTAAATCGATAAATTTTGATTGTCTTTAATACACTATGACTAAATCTAACTTTTTCTTCTTTTCAGATTCCAAGGCGCAAGGAGAAAACAACATTGTGCAAGGAGTCCATAACAAATACACTTCACTTAATTGCTTCCACCGGAAGCTACGTCACATACCTTGTGCACGCAAAGAGATTTGATGCCATGCAAACCATGATGTACTCTTCAAAATGACTAATGCAGAGATATTTTTTGGCGGTCAAACAATGTTTCAAAAATGTACATTTTCAATGTTTCAAAACTTTACATATTTTGTTATTTCTGTCAAGAGTAATCTGCTCACTTTCCCAGCTACTGTCCTCTCCCCCGGTTTGTGCCACTCGTCCCCTGTCCTCTCCCCCGGTTGCTCCCCTGCCCTCTGCTCCGGTTGCTGCTACCTCTGCCTCTAGGGACGCTGGTCTCGGGCATCCTTTCGCATCGCTCGAAATCATGGGCCTCTTCCATGGCTTCCCATGCTTCTTGCACATGTGAAGCTTCCGTTGTTCTTGCTCTTGCCGTCGACGTGCAGTCCATTCCTCTACTTCTGCGGCATCCGCATAATATTGGTGTATTGCTTCATGCATATTTCGAACTTCTTCTTGAGTCTGATTGTGGCGTTGCGTCATTTCGTTAATGCGAGCCTCTTCGAACTCGTCAGCTCTCGCCGCTTCATCTCTTATGCGTCTATTTACCGAGATTATAATATGTTGGATGGCCATTACAGAAAAATGTTGCACATCATTGTTGGTGTAGTTATGTAATCAAAGTTCCTGTAGAAGCGTGATTCAGACATCTGTTGCTTCATACATACGTTGCAGCAAACAATAAAATAGCAGATTACTTACGTTTGGTATATCCATAATTTGACTGATGAGCAACACGACATTCAAACAGGTTCGCCAGCCACAGCTATAGTCATCAGTCTGCGTGGGCACGGTTACCCGTTCATGCTTCACTACATTTCCCAGATCATGTTCTAACAAAAGATGCTCTACACAACATACAAGTTTTTTCGCGGCACTACATACATAACCACTTGAGTCAGAAACACATTCCAAAGAGACACTACACTGCTTTCCAAATGTACCCAAATGGACCTTACGTTCTTACACGACCGTGAAACGCCCTCCTTTGCCCGGGGTTTGCATAGTAAACAATCTTAGCTTCCATGTCAAATAACATCAGACTCCAATGATCACTACAAAGACACCATCAAAGATTAGGAGAGATTCGCAATGCAAGATGTTTTTTACAAGGCAAGAAAATACTCACGATTGATTGTACGCAGTGACCAGAAAGCGCGCTAGATCAAAGTTGACTCTGCTAAACCAGTTCATCAGACTCGAAAAGGAAACTGAGTTGTTCTGTAGATAAGGCGATATCAGCGGATCTATTACGTAAACTTTCTCTTGAACCTCAGGGGGCAAAAGCGAGATAGCGTGGCTAACATGAACAAATGGCAAAGATTAGACTTGAACACCAAGTGAGTCAATACCGAGCGAGTGGGGCAGCTATCGAATTCCATAGGCCACTGATTCGCTTGGTATTGACCATTGTCTTGGGTGAAATGAAGAACTTGACGACTACCGCAAAGACATGGGTCAATACCGAGCGATTCAGCAGCGGATTCCAATTCCATAAGCAACTGACCCGCTTGGTATTGACCCATGTCTTTAAGGTAGTGAACCATTATAAAGAAAAACTTGGCAACTGCCACAGAGACATGGGTCAATACCGAGCGAGTAGTACCAAAATTCAATTTCATTAGCCACTGTCTCGCTTGGTATTGGCCCATGTCTCGGTAGAGACCCATTTAATGAGCATAAGAATTAACGAGCATGAGAATTACCACAAAGCAACATTGACGACCTCATTTGTTGCGAGCGAGTCGGTGAAATTGCACATGCACATGAAGTCTACATTATCGAGGTTGGTAATGCGAGCCTCCTCTGACCTTGCAGGCAGCTTTATGTGCGCATGCAGAGGTGCTGAGCTCAACAAAATTCTCAACTCCTCTTCATTCTCCTCGTTGATTTGCTCTAAAATAATTGACTCATCCGATACGTTGGATGGCCCTTCTGATGCAGAGTCTTGCCCTTCCCTTTCTTGAACTGGCTCCCTGGCTGTCTAAGGCTCCTCCCTAACAGCCTCCCTAACAGCCTCAGGCTCCGGATCATTTTCCTTCAATATTGGTTGCTCCATAGATGCCTCAGGCTCCACCCTGACCTGCTCTTGTCCCTCATCATCCACGATGGGCTGCGAATTCTCCATGACTTGCTTATTTTGGTGTCTAGCTGGCTCCTCGATAATTGTCTCTGTTTCTTCCATGACTGCCTCGGGGTCCACTCTGGCTTGCTCTTGGCCCTCTGCGGCTATCTCAGCCTACCCATCTGTGTCATTTCTCTCGACCCATGATCGGGTCCTTCTGTTGTTTGTTTCAGCCCTAGACGGCTCTGTCTGTCATGCACGAGGATGGAGAGGGGGGATGTTGAGAATATCCATGGTTCTACTATCCCAGATAGGCACTGGCTGAAGCAGCCCATCGTAGCAGAAACGAAGCCTATGAAGAGTATCAAAATCCCACAGCATGATAGTGACCCGGTGTGCATGGGCAGCCAGGATATATCCATCGCTGAAGAATTCCACGAGGTAGTCTTTAGCAATTTCTTGAAGGCAGAGGAGTGCACTGCTGGCCCATCGTATGCCGACTCTCCACTGCTCGCAAATCTCCCGCACTACTCGCTGGAAAGGGAGACGTGGAATAGCAGGTTGAACGTGTCGTTCTATCCTGCGCAGCTCTTGCAGTACACCTCTGTGCGCCTCATATCGACGTCTTCTTGCTTGAGCATTCGAAGATTCACCTGTTGCCCTCCTAGTGCAGGCCTTTACATGAGGCATCTCTACAAATACAATAACACCAAAAGACAATTCATTTGTCAGCACAAGGGACTTCAAATTTAAGGAAAGGTCAGTACCAAGCAAAAAGATGGATAGGAAAGAGTTGCCTTGCCTTATTCGCTCGGTAGTGACCTCAGAAAATAGTAAAGGTAGACATGACTTATATTTTCTGAGGTCACTACCGAGCGAATAGGTGCATAGGAAAGAGTTTGTCTTGCCTTATTTTCTCAGTAGTGACTTCAAAAATAGTAATAGCAGATATCACTACCAAGCGAACAGGTTTGCAACCCCTACAAAAAAATACCTTATTCGTTGGGTGGTGACCTCAGAAAAGTGTACAAGCACGCGAACAGGTTTGCATCCGCTGATACAAAATAGCAATGTGAAGGAGATCTTAAATCGATGCGGTTCTAACTGTCATGTCGTTCCCTCCGATCACCTCCCCTAATATCGGGGGGATGATACCATTGATTCTCTCTCCCACGTCCACCTCTCTTGAAACCTCATGGCAGTACCACCCCTCACAGACCACTCACTCATAAGCCAGAGCCCAGGCTCTGCTTTTTAGGCATGTCTGAAAGTCTATTTAAGAAGCAGTTGTTTCAGAACCTCCCTCAGGGTTTCGCAGAACAACTAAAAGAAGCTTAGGATAGTGGCGATGCCTTTCCAAGGTATACTCCCGCAGCGCCAGCAACACCGCATCCGAGTCCTCCTCATGAGGTCCCCCCTTGGCCCTCCCCCGATGTTACCTTTAATGTTCTCGACTGACACAGCTCGGGAGTGGCTGCTGTCAACATGGGAGTCAATTCTCGAGGTAAGTTGCTGGTAATTCTTTGCTTTCTGCTCCCAATTTCCAAGCTCCTAGTTTGAAGAGCTTACTTGTTAAATGCTCTGTGCAGGATGCTAGCCTGAAGCTGCAGCAAATGCTGATCGTCAGGTAGAGGGTCTCAATCCTTAAAAACTCTCTGGAAGCAAGAAGGCCTCAAGACATGCAGCGATTGCTCGCCGAGAATGGCTCTATGGAGGCAATCATTAATTGGCTTCAGGAAATGAAGGATAAAGTGCTTGAGCTAGCCAGTAAATATGAGGAAGCCATTAACTTTGCAAACATGCTTTGCGAAGAGATAGCCTGGCTGTGAACCCTAAACCCTAAACCCCTAAACCCTAAACCCCCCGAAAATTAATAGGCCACTCTTTGTAAAGTCATAAGTGTTTTCTAACTCAAACCCGGTGTTCAGTTGTAATTTTGTTTCTTTCTTATAAAATCAAAAGCCGTATTTGGCAAAAGAAAACCCTAAATCCACAACAAGCAGGGGTTACCTTCCCCTTATTTGCTTAGTATTGACCTCTGTACTAGCAGACATCACTTAACTTTTCTTTTGGTCAGTACCAAGCGAATAGGGCCCTTCGGACTAGGTGACCTTACCTTATTCGCTTGGTACAGACCAACTACACGAAATACAAGCGCAATGGACCGAAATCAAAACGCGTATTTGGCAAAAGAAAGCCCTAAATCCGCAACAAGCAGGGGTTTCCTTTCCCTTATTTGCTTAGTATTGACCTCTGTACTAGCAGACACCACTTAACTTTTCTTTTGGTCAGTACCAAGCAAATAGGGCCCTTCGAACTAGGTGACCTTACCTTATTCGCTTGGTACTGACCAACTAAACAAAATACAAGCGCACTGGACCGAAATCAAAACGTGTATTTGGCAAAAGAAAGCCCTAAATCCGCAACAAGCAGGGGTTTCCTTCCCCTTATTTGCTTAGTATTGACCTCTGTACTAGCAGACATCACTTAACTTTTCTTTTGGTCAGTACCATGCGAATAGGACCCTTCGGACTTGGTGACCTTACCTTATTTGCTTGGTACTGACCAACTACACAAAATTAAAGCGCACGGGACCGAAATCAAAAGGCGTATTTGGCAAAAGAAAACCCTTAATCCGCAACAAGCAGGGGTTACCTTCCCCTTATTTGCTTAGTATTGACCTCTGTGAAGGAGTACGAGCGGAAGTGCGACGCGAGAGAGAGAGAGTGCGAGAAGAAGAGCACGACGATATGGTGAACTCTCTCTACTGTAATGTGTAGAGCATAGTGAGTTCTTATTAGGTTTTTACAAAAGAACATGTGTACATACCTGGCGGCCCGCCCACTTACCTGGGCAACCACATTGGGCTTTATACCCCAACAACCTCCCACTTAAAGTCCAATGTGGTACTTTAAGTGTGAGAGAAGCTACTATACAAGCTAATATACAAGAGATGTAGAGAAGTGATGTACTACCCTACACCTAACTGCTTGCAAAAATGCGCAAAGCTCTCTGAGGGAAGTCCTTTTGTAAGTAGATCAGCAGGATTTTCTGTGGTGTGAACTTTGACAAGCTGAAGTTGCTTATCCTCGAGCATTTCCCTGATGAAATGATACTTCACGTCCACATGCTTTGTCTTTGAGTGATAAACTGGATTGCGAGCCAATTGTATAGCACTTTGACTATCACAATATAACACAGGCATCTCTTCTTTGATTCCCAAATCTGTTACTAGTCGATTAAGCCAAATTGATTCTTTGCATGCCTCTAATACTGCAACATATTCAGCCTCTGTAGTAGACTGAGTAACACAATCTTGTAATCTAGAACGCCATGATACTGCTCCACCAGCCAATGTAAAGACATACCCTGACGTAGACCTTCGGTTGTCTAAGTCACCTGCATAATCTGAGTCTGTAAAACCCTTTACACTTAGCTCCTGACTCCCATAGCATATACGCATACTCTTTGTAGCTCTCAGGTATCTCAATATTCCTTTCACTGCCTCCCAATGTTTCTTGCCTGGGTTTGACATGTATCGACTTACTACTCCCACTGCAAATGCAATGTCTGGGCGAGTAGCAATCATTGCATACATCAAACTACCCACTGCAGACGCATATGGAATCTTATCCATTTCAGCCTGTTCTTCCTCAGACACGGGACAATCTTGTTTGCTAAGTTTCACATATGGTGGCAATGGAACACTCAGTGCCTTTCCCTTCTCCATATTGAAACGTTGCAAAACCTTGTCAATATACTCTGTTTGAGATAACCAAATCAACTTCTTTGATATGTCTCTCTCAATGCGCATACCAAGTATATGACTTGCCTCACCCATGTCTTTCATGTCAAACGATTTTGCCATCTTTGACTTCAAAGCTGAAATTTCTTCCAAGTGCTTGCCAGCAATCAACATGTCATCCACATACAAAATAAGGATCATCCAACTGCCATCCTTAGCCTTCTTTGTATATAGACAGTGATCGAACTCACTACGTTTGTAGCCTTGAGAAAGCATAAACTTGTGGAATTTATGGTACCATGCCCTCAGTGATTGTTTTAAGCCATAAAGACTCTTTAACAACTGGCATACCCAATCTTCCTTGCCTTTCTCAACAAACCCTTCTGGCTGCTGCATGTAAATTTCCACATCTAAATCACCATGCAAGAACGCTGTCTTGACATCCATTTGGTGCAACACCAAATCTAATATGGCAACCAATGCAAGAAAGCATCTCAATGTAGTCATCTTGACCACCGGAGAGAAGACTTCATCAAAGTCAATGCCTTGTTCTTGCTTAAAGCCCTTGGCAACAAGCCTTGCTTTGTACTTTGGTTCACTATCATGAGCGGTGATCTTATACCTGTAAACCCATTTACAAGGTAGAGCCTTTTTGCCCCGTGGTAATTTAACTAGCTTCCATGTCTGGTTTTTATGCAAAGCTGTCATCTCTGACTGCATGGCCAATTGCCAATCCCCGAAGTCCTTCATTTGCACTGCTTCCTTGTAACATGAAGGCTCATTGCAATCAGTCAACATGACATAGTTCATAGATGGAACAAACCTATCAGGAGGTCGCGTGATACGTCCAGATCTACACACAATAGGTGGCTCAGGCTCAGCCACAACCTGTGGCTCCACTCTATCCTGTCCTTGCTCCTCTTGAGCCCTGACATTTTGTCTTGCACGTGCAAGTCCATCTTCTTGGAAGACAACTCTTCTAATCTCCTCAACCCTCTCTGGTTTAGAATGATATTTGGATTCATTAAAGTGAACATCATTGCTGCGGACAACCTTTCTGGATTCGGGATCCCAAAGTCTGTATCCCATCTCACCAGAATTACCATAGCCTAGAAAGATGCACTTTCTACTCTTTGGCTCAAGTTTGTTCCTAAATTCCTTTGGAACGTGAGTATATGCCTCACAGCCAAAGACTCTGAGATGCTTGTATGAGGGCATTTTGCATAACCATACCATCTCTGGCACTGAATCCTTCTGCAAAACCTTGCTAGGAGATCTATTTACAAGATGAACAGCTGTTGATACAGCTTCAGCCCAAAACCCATTTGGCAGCTGTGCATTAGACAACATACTTCTGACCTTCTCTTGTATGGTCCTATTCATCCTCTCAGCAACACCATTTTGAGGAGGATTGTAAGGAGGAGTAAGTTCACGTTTTATACCTTTTGACTCACAAAAGTCCTGAAAGGCCTTTGAAACATACTCTCCACCATTGTCAGTGCGTAAGCATTTAAGCTTCTTGCCACTCTGATTCTCCACAAGTGTCACAAACGTTTTGAAAACACTAAATGCTTCATCCTTGTGCTTGAGAAAGTAAACCCATACTTTCCTCGAGTAATCATCTATAAATGTCATAAAGTAAGAAGCTCCCCCTAGAGATAGGTTAGGCATAGGTCCACACAAATCACTATGAACAAGTGCCAACCGTGTATCTCTTCTACTGCTTCTATGCTTATGTGGCTGTTGTGTTTGCTTACCATACAGACAATGTTCACAGAATTCAAAATCATTAAATGAAAATCTAGGAAAATAACCAGAACGAGACAAGATTTCCATTCACTTCTTGGACATATGTCCTAACCGGCTATGCCACAAAGAAACGTTCGGCTGCTCGGTTACATTGATTACATTTTTAGAGACATTTGATACATAAATCATGTAAAGTCCTCCAGACTTTACTCCATGTTCTACTGTCATAGAACCCGTGGATATCTTCCACATGTTCGGTCCAAAAGTGGTGACGTAGCCAGCATCATCAAGTAAACCTGTGCTGATCAAGCTCTTTGTAATTGCAGGAACATGTCTCACATTCTTCAGCGTGAAAGAAGAGCCATTCTGAAACTTCAATTGAACATCTCCAACACCTAAGATCTCACATGTCTGCCCATTGCCTAGCCGAACATGATCTTTAGTGGTCACATAAGAGGTAAACCACTCCTTGTTTGGAGACACATGAAGTGATGCCCCTGAGTCTATAATCTAGTCACTCAGTGCATTTCCATCAGATGCTGTAAGAAGAGCTGAGTCCATTGTATTCTTCAAGAAGTAGATGTCTCCTGACACTAGACTGTCATCCTCTGCAACAGTGTTTGTCACATTTATTTCTTGAATCTTCACTGAGGGCTTGTTCTTCTCACCGTGGTCTTCAGCTTTCTCTTTGCCTTTTTCTGCTTTCCATTCTCTGCAGTCTCTTTTCATGTGACCCTTCTTGCCACAATGGTAGCATTCTATGTCACTCTTGCCTTTAGCACTGCGGGACTTGCTACGAGACTGATTCCTCTTTCCACCTTTGTACTTTTCTTTGGTCCTTCCCCTGACAACTAAGGCTGTTCCTTTGCCTTTGTCCATTGTCTTTCTATTGGTTTCTTCAGTCAGCAGACTTCCTTCTACACCTGCTATGTTCAAACCATCTGGAGGTGCAGAATTACTCAAAGCTGTGCGAAAAGTGTCCCAACTTTCCGGCAATGTGATCAACAGGAACATAGCTCTAACAAGTTCATCAAACTTGACACCTTGAGCTGACAACTGACTATAGATTGTGTTGAATTCATTCAGATGATTGGACATAGGTGTCCCTTCTTTCATCTTCAAGTCAACAAGCTTCTTAAGCCAGTATACCTGTGAAGCTGCACTCTGCTTCTCATAAAGATCACTCAGCTTTAACCATGCTTGATAAGCCGACATCTCGTCTGCTACATTGAAGTAAACACTTTCTGCCAAAGTCAGCATAATGGTAGAAAGTGCCAATTCATCCATTTCTCTCCATTCATCTTCGTCCATATCTTCTAGTTTTATCCCCTTGATCTTTATAGGTTTTATCTGCTTCTTTTGTACCAACGCATGCCAAATCTGCTTCTTCCACAATGGGAAATTGGTTCCATCCAGCTTCTTGATATTGTAAAGAGCAGTGTCCTGTGATCCAGCCATAGCTACACTTCACAGTAGTTTACTTTCCTGGGAAAAATTCGGCAGAGTTTCCCCTGTAAACTGACCTCTGAACCAATATCAACCTGTCAAATGAACCAAGAAAGCTTCAGATTCTGCAGAAATTTTGGCAGAGTCTCCTTTGTAAAATGGCTCTGGTGTACTAAAAAACAGACCAAAAACAGCTCAAAAAACACTGTCTCTCTGACACTGTAAGCTGCGGGTATACCTGTCCTGCACCTGTATTGTCTCTCACTGTCCTGTCACTGTCCTATAAGCATAGACTGCAACAATTCCTCAACGGCAGTAAAGCAAAGATGCAATCCCAACTGTCTAACTCACAGTCAATACATCCTAGCTGCCTATCTAAGGGTGCTCGAGGGATCACTCCAAAACCTGTATCACCAAAAGGATCTCAACATTCGAGAATCCCCCAGCTAAATAAAACCTCACTCGACCCTCAACAAAGGCTGCAGTAAATCTGACAGTACATAGACTTCCCACAAAGTCATACATCCACAAATTTCCCACTATATGCTGTAACCGCTGCGGCGGTTGTTTGCTGCGTGACTCACAGCCAGCAAACCCTCAACAGACATACATCATCTCTGACAATACATCCCATGTGGAAGTACCTGCAATGTCAGGATGAAATCTGGAATATCAAGCAGCAAACACAAGCTATCTGATGAACTAGTGGATGTCGCCTACAGTCTGTGTGTAGATGCGCCCGTGTCGTATGTGACACGCCTCCAAGAACTGTGAGCCGTCCTTCGGTGTGTAGACAGCCACAAATCAACACTCTGGGAGTGTCGATATCCTCAGCACCTGCAATCGTAGGACGAAAACCCCAAATTTGCAGAGTCGGATCTGCACCCGTCGAGACCACGTAGTCGAAAATGGCCTGCGTAGACCTTTGTCGAAGCCGAACGGTGGCCGAGATGACCTCAGAATGAAATTCTGAGAACACCAAGCCCTTCGGGCTTATCCACAGAATTTGGGGCCGTGTCTTTGCCTATCGAATTTCACTCCAATATGAGCTGGTGGCTCTAGCCTCCTGCAGTGCTGCCCCGAGCCTCAATCTGAGCTCTGATACTAGTTGAAGGAGTACGAGCGGAAGTGGGACGCGAGAGAGAGAGTGCGAGAAGAAGAGCATGACAATATGGTGAACTCTCTCTACTGTAATGTGTAGAGCATAGTGAGTTCTTATTAGGTTTTTACAAAAGAACATGTGTACATACCTAGCGGCCCGCCCACTTACCTGGGCGACCACATTGGGCTTTATACCCCAACACTCTGTACTAGCAGACATCACTTAACTTTTCTTTTGGTCAATACCAAGCGAATAGGGCCCTTCGGACTAAGTGACCTTACCTTATTCGCTTGGTACTGACCAACTACACAAAATACAAGTGCACAGAAGGGTAGTAAGTAGCATACCTCTTCACTGTGTGTAGAGTTCCACGTCGTTGAAGCACTGCAAAACAAGAGTAAGAGAAGGAGGATGCGCGAGAGTAAGAGGTGATGGAGTTTGCTTACCGCGTAGCGTTGATGGGGGTAGATTTAATTAGAATGATGCGCAGTAGAGGATGCAAAAAGAGGTAGAATAGTTGAAACTTGAGATGTTTGGTGGGGGTAATGCCTCAACTTAGAATGCTTACCTCGGGGAGGGTGACAACTTCACTTATGTACGAGATTGCGGTTGGTAAATCGTATTGCATGGGAATCTGAGACCATTTAATACTGGTTGTCCTTGAGAGCGCAGCCCACGTGCCTTTTTGAGTGACCGTTAAGGGTCAGACAGCGCCAATCGCCCTTGCAGTCGCCATCTCCATCTCCATCTCGCACCTCGTGCCTGGCCAGCTCTCATGCCTTTGCCTTTTCTGCGCCCTTCCCCTTGGCCATCTCTCGTGATCCTGCGTTTAGAGTCAGACGCCGATCGCCCTTGCATTCGCCATCGCCTTTGCCTTTTTTGCGCCCTTCCCCTTGGCCAGCTCTCGTGATCCTGCGTTTAGAGTCAAACGCCGATCGCCCTTGCATTCGCCATTGCCTTCACATTTTTTGCGCTCTTCCCCTTGCCCAGCTCTCGTGATCCTGCGTTGAGTGACCTCCACTAGGTCGAGTCCTTTGCTGCCACGTCGCCATCGCCATCACCCCCCTACTGGTTCTTGCTGTCGGTGGCCTGCGACATCACCATCCAACTCGGCACCATTGGATATTGCAAAGACAGGTTCTTTCTCCCTGCCTCCCCCCTTCCTGTGTGTTGTTGACTGTGTGCGCACCGAAGCCACTGCGTTAGGGTAAAAACGCATGCATGGTTGGAATAATTACTCATTATGTGACCGTATCGCATTCATGGTTGGAATAATTACTCCTTATGTGGTGACCGTATCGCATTCATGGTTGGAATAATGACCGTGCCTGAGTTTGGGCATAGTGAGTGAGTAGGCCTATAAATCTATCGTTGATAACATAATATGCTCTGTTCTTATCCACCTGTTCCGAATGCCACAAGACAGAACGAAGCGAATAGGGCCCTTCGAAGATTCTTGGGGACCCTACTCGCTTGGTACTAACTCAACTAACGTCACCACTTATGACATTAGCGCACGGGACATAACCCGTCGATATGACATTAGCGCACGGGACATAACCAAGCAAATAGAGTTGTTCGAAAATTCTTGGGGGCCCTACTCGCTTGGTTCTGATTCAACTAACGTCAACTCTTATGACTTTAGCACACGGGACAGAACCAAGCGAAGAGGATCCTTCGGAAATTCTTGGGGACCCAACTCGCTTGGTTTTGACTCAACTAACGTCACCTCTTATGACTTGAGCGTACGGGGCCGAACCAAGCAAAATAGAACATTGAGGGGTACTCGAGGCCCAACATTCGCTTTGTTATGACACCAAATAGTTTTGGCTTGGTTTTTTTTCAGTCATGGGGATCATAGTCCTGGAGACAGACGTGAGCGAGGATACATGTGAAGAAAAACTATTCACATTCTTATATAACGCCCGTGCTCATCACCGTGCACCAGAACTATCAGGAATGTTCAATGCAGAGTTTTCTATACAGAGGATTATAGATTGCTCCTTTGAGTACCTACAAAACCATTTTCAACAGTATGAGGCAGTCACTTGTGACAATTCCATGACAGTTGATGGCATGAGATATGTGCACCCTGCCAACCTTGACCCTGACAAGAGTGCTTCAAGGAGACTGAATCGCTGTCTTGAAAAGTGTCCCTCCAATGCATTGCTTGTACAAGACAGGTGTATGAAGCACTTAAAAAAATATGGATTATTGGAATTCTACCATGGGTTTATCTGTTACTTATACTTGCAGACGGATGGCGAATCAGAGACTTCACAGTCAACAACTTTCAGTAGTTGTCCATTGGCGCCAGAGGAAGAGGTAGAGGATGTGGAAGTGCAATTCAATCCAGAAGAAGAGCAAGAAGAGGTATTAAAGGAAACATTTGATGCGGGCTTAACTCTTGTTTCTCTTGCGGATGCAGCAATAGGGTGCAAGCAAGAAAGCCCAAGTATGGAAACGACTTTGCCTCTCAATTGTGCCCCCAGCTTTGCTATGGCGGGCGACACCCACTATATTCTGCTCACAGATATCATGCATGAGCTCAATATACGGGAGGACTACTGCCTAGCGGCAATTGCAATTTTTTGTGAAGCAGACATGGGTTTGTGGACGATGATGGAGTGGACCAATATCTTATTGCTGACACAGCTGTCCGCGACTCATAGTTCACTTCAGGGTCGCAACTGATTAAAGATACGTTATATGAGGCGAAGTTCGGAGAGGCCAATTTTCCAACAGCAATTTGCCAACAGATGAGCAGTTTGAATTGACAACAAAACAACTCGGCTTGGAAAACATGGGTAGACACGTGGCACCCGAAGATCATGTAATGAATAGTCAGTCTATTCACTTGTGGGGGAGGTCGATGCTGGAAATGGACGAGAATTAGATGGTAATTTTTGTCGATCATTCACATGGTATTAGAGATGGCCGAGTGATAAAATATCATGAACATTTTTTTTTGCTGCCAGGTGCTAGTGTATGACGATAGTTTCCTTAGAAGAGCGGGAGGCTCACGCCAAGGGCTTGTCACTGGAGTCCAAGGCAAGGATGCGGCGTTGTCTCACTACATCGGGCATTTCAACCACAAAAAGGTTTGTAGAAACAATTCAAGTACTTGAAAATTGTACTCATCTCACTTACGGCCCATAAATTCATTGCAATTATTATGTAGATCATAATATACCACAAGGAATATTCCGATGACAATGCAAAGTTCCCTTTGTTTGCAATGAAAGCTATTACAAGATTGTGTGGTGGGCACCCCCTCCCTCTACGTGTATTTGGCATTGGGTATGGGTGCCAGGCACTCAGAGCCCCCTATTTCATGTCCTACACAGCTCAGGCTCTGGCTGCAGGGGTTGAAGACCCGGAAAGCTTAGATCCATACAATAAGTGGCTGTTTCTGAGGGAAAGAAGATGCATGATGCCCATGAAGAGGATAAAAACGACGGGCTCAGGTCCATCTTCTCCCACTCCTGACTCGTGACCGGCGCCACCTCGCATGGCGCTCTGCCGCATTTGAAGCTCCCCAAGCCATTTGTTTCTTCTCTTTGCGGATGTGTTGTAAAGACCGTGTAATTTCTGAGCTCTTAAGAAGTTCCTTCTGCCTTGCTCTATGAATTAGTCGTCTATAAGTCCATTGGTGTAACTCTAATAGGCTATTGGCCTTTTCTTTTCCTCCCCCATGTCGAGTGTGCTTAAAATAACCTGTTCTTGCCATGTAGTGGGTTTTTTCCATGCCTTGTGGTGACCATATTGACAGTGAGCCGTATGTCTTGGCAAAATATGGACCATGGTTGAACAGTATGTGCTGCATTGAAATAAAACAAAATGGTCAGTTGAGTACAATTTAAAATTTTTTTTTGTATACGTAGAATGCCAACCTACCATGTAATGTGTGATATGTTGCCCACCCCACCCTATAAGGTAAGCCTTTTTCCAATCCAGCAAGGCTGCTTGAAATGATGTGAGCTTACTTTGGTCCCAAGAATGTTGCTCAAGGTAGTGGAAAATTTTATCTAGTGATTTCCACACGTTCGCCTTGTGATTCTAGATTGCCCCACCACCAGCATTGTCTTTAACCACTTTATGTAACTGTTTCCATTTGTTAAACAGGATTCTCCTTTCTTCTCTATCTGAATCTTTGAGGCTAAACCCAAGGAACCTTCTTGCCTTCACTCTGCCTATCGATGCTTTCCTCGGTACCTTGTACCGACTTTGAGACATCTTAGGATCCTCTTCGATTTTGACATTGCCTCCATGCAAACCAATGTCTGAGAGCACTCCCTCTAATACTTTGATCACTCTTTTCGACTCACTCTCTGTCTTTAATGTCCATGCAAAACATATGTACAAATGAACCACCTTTTCAATTATTCAACAGAGTGCATGAAGTGTACAGACGTGAACTCTACTCAGAGGAATATCAAGCACTAGTTTAAAAGTTTTATCTTGAAGATGTCTGTTGGGAGCTCTAATCCACTGCACACTCTCAAGTGATTGTGCATCAGCCATGCAATATAAGCATGGATTTGCCACAGCTGCTCCGTGTGTTATGTTGTACATACACTTAAGAGTCTTTAAGTCACCTGCCATGTGCCATTCCACTGTGTAGTCACCAAATCCTTCCACTGAAAGAACGGCTCCGTTTCTTTGTTCACTGATGATAGAAGGAATTTGGGTTTGACTAAAAACCCAATTGAGGATTTCAAAATTTTCCTTATCAACCTGCAGTGAAAAATGAAAACACAAAATCAACAACCAAATAATCAATGTTTTTGTTATCAGAGATTGAACGAAGTATACCTGAAATGATCCTAGAGATAGAATGTTGTTTTCTGATTGCACGCTGAAGTATCGTGGATCCTCTTTCGTTATTGATGGATCCAGAGCTCTGTTCATGAGGGTAATGGTGACTCTCTCCAACTTCTTGTTCTTCAGGACCTCGCACTCGTCGAGCTTCAAAACAAACTTGAGAACCCCACCGCACTCGTCTCGACTGATGTCAAAGAAGTGAACTGCTTACCTTTGCAATGCTTCAAGATCAACGAAGAGGTTGTTGTGCTCGTTAAATTGTACCTTTCTTCCGCCCTTGCCTAAGAACGTTGCTTCAATATGGAATGCTGACCCAAGTTTCTCAAACACCTCATCGTTTACGTGCCAGCGAGCAGCCTTTACATGTGATGGCTTTGGCAACAATGATCCTCTCTATAGTTTATTTTGAGATTTTTTAGCTAATGCTTTGAAGAGTGCCCTGTATCCCATCTGCGAGATGCCACTCTCATCAAGTATTGCTTGCACTTCCATTGGTTCCAGCCAATTCTCGTTCATGAAGGAGGTAAGTAGCCTCCCTTTCAACTTACGAAATTTTTTCTAAGTTATCATCTCTTCAACTACTTCTTTTGGAACTAGACGGCTGTAATGCACTCCGGCATTGAAGCCTGCACCGTTCGAGTTTGGATGCAGTAAAGACCTGCCAAAAAAGCACAATGTGTTATGATCATGTATAGGAAAGTAAGTGTATCCACTTCTTAATGAAGCACATTGAAGAAACAAACTTCGAGTTACCTTAAAGTTCGTATTCGTTTTTTCGAGCCACCACTACCAACCTTCATGTTCTCAAGGTTGCACAGATCTCGTTTTCTTTTCCGACTACCAAGCACGGTGTCTTTCTCTCGCAAACTTGTGATCTTCTTCTCAAGGCCTTGGATTGTCTCTTTGTTTGATGAAATCTTTTCAGAGCATGCTTCATTAAGTTTCTTCAGCTGCATGTTCTCCATTGCTAGGACGTTTCTTTGCCTTTCCGCATTCAATCCTCTCATTTCTAAATGTTCGGTGTATCCCAATAGCCCATCCTTGCCATCGCCTGTGAAATGTAAGAGGTTAGTGATATTAGCAAAGGGAGGTGGCGCATTTGTCGTAGGATCCTTTGGATAAATAGACCCATCGGTCCACAAATCCAAATGATGTTCCTTGTTTGTTCTTCTAAGTTCTTTCTCTCGTTGAGATAAGAAAGACTCCCTCCTACGTTTCTGCAACGGTGCGTACTCTTGCAATACATCAACATGAAGATGATGTGTGTTCTTTCTTTGGGTAAGTGTTAAAGATGAAGGGGCCGAGGATTGTAAGTTCAAATTAGTGTTTTCATCAGGAAAAGATGTGTTCTCCGTTCCTAGAGTTGATAGAGAAGAAGACGAAGAAATGTCTCAGGTTTTGGGAGGGAAAGCCATATTCTCAAGTTTAGAGTTGATAGAGTTCGTGTGGCTTATGTTCCTGGAGGGAACGCTTGTAAGTTGGCATTTCAAATCATTAGTCATACGGTTAGTTGGATTCCTGACAAGAGAACGAAGGATAAGAATGATAAAGACCGCAGCTACCTACCAAAGAATGTCATTTTGGCTTTTTGTTGTGCAAAAAAGTATCACATAAAATGCACAAGTTAACATTTTCATTTTCTCTCTCTAAGCCAACGTGGCACTTCTTACAGGGCCCAAAAGTGAGTCCAACTTTCTCCTAATGCAAGAGATCTCCTAGCAGCCGGAGAAGGCCCTGCCCCCTGGGTCGACTGTGGAACTGAACCAAGAGGGGGGGGAGAAGGAGTAGGGGAGAGCGGTGGAGAAGAGGGACGGGACGGAGCGGCAGAGGTAGAGGGACGGGGGGAAGAGGCGGCGGGAGCAGGAGGCGGGGGGAGGAGGAGAAAGGGGGGGGGAACTATGGGGGAGGAGGGGCTATCAAGGGTGAAGCAGGGATGGGGGCTGGAGCAGGGACCTCATCCTGCTCAAGAGGACCAAACCGGTTCCCCGTGGGAACCCACTACTGCTGAGTAGGCGCCTGAAGACCACTGTGAGTGCCAGGCTGTCGCTGTGGCCCCTGTCGTCGTCGACCACGGGCCTGCTGCCATCCCTCCTCCGTTGGAGCCCCAGGCTCAGAGGGTGGCTCTGCATGTGTGCGTTGTGTCTCTGTCTGTGTCTGCTGGCCAGCCCTTACAGGCTGGGGCTGAGGCTGTGGTGTACGTCGAAGCCTCCTCCGTGGACAGGCCTTCGCTAGATGGCCCATCTGTCAACAAATGAAGCACTGGTTCGGGAGGCCCGAATACTCTACACTCTGTCTAAACCAACCCCCACTCACCCGAGGTAGAAGAATAACTTTCGGGAGCATGTGAGTGTCTCTGACCAAAACGCGAACTGAGGGAATAACAGCCGCCTTGGCAACTACTGAGGCTGTTGTGCATGGTGTCTCCAGGACAGTCCCAATGGCTGAGCCGATCCTGGACAAAAGTGGTAAGTACTCCCTCTGCAAACTCGGAAAGCAGACGGAGATGGGGATGTCTGCCTCCTCTACTAGAACATCCAAAGCAGTTTCGAAACCATGTCTCCACTGTCGAAAGTGGGCTCGTGCTGCTCGGATGGCCAATGGACTCATGGCAATGACCTTGGACGCCATCTCGTAGGTCTCAAACTCGATCTGATAGTAGCCTCGTCCGAGTATCTGTACGTGCAAGATCTTGCCCACCTCTACGAGAAGGCGGGCCTAGAGGGTGGGCTCAGTGATGGCGAGCGATGTCAAATGGTGGGCTCAGCGGGGTCGGGCGAGGGGTCTTTGGACGAGTCCCTCTGTGGCGGAGCTGGAGCCTCCATCTGTGTCTACTGCTATGGCAAAGAAGCGGGCGGTGAAGAGACTGTGCAATCGAGCGCGCCAAGCACTACCCAAAGAAACAGTGCTGCCAGAGCCAATTGCAGGAGGCTTCGAAAAAGAAGAAGACCCCGGGGGTGGGGAGGGCGGATAAGGTGGGCAATGTGTGGCTTCTCAAGAGGCAGCGGGGGGGGGATGGCGGCAGGAGAGGGAGGCAGTGGGAAATGGGGGCAGCGAGCGGGTACGCGCAGCAAGGGGATGGGCGGGCCGGGCTGCAGCGCGCAAAGGCAGGCGGGGGCGGGGGCGGGGGGCAACGCTAGGGCGGCGGAGGGGGGGGGGCAGTGATAGCGAAGGCGAAGCGGGGGGGGGGGGGGGGGGCCATTCAACAGTAGCAAGCGTCCTCACAGACAAACCACTTTCATGATCCCTTAACCTTTCTCTCTTTTGGGTTACGCTAATCCAAATTGGGCAAGCTCGCATTTATCTTTAAGATCTACTAGTGGCAATTGCTTCTTCATTAATGGCAGTCTTGTTTCTTGGACCAACAAAAAAACAACATTGTGTTGCAATTTCTACAACAGAGTCTGAATATGTTATCACATCACTTGCAGCTCATAAGTTGTTTTGGCTTCAATAAATGCTGGTTGATATTGATCATTCTCCTCTTTTTAGCACACCCTTGCGGTGTAATAATCAGAGTGCTATTAGTTTTGCAAAAGACTATGTTCAACATAACAAGTCAAAGCATATTATTGTGCATTATTATTATAATTGATATGAAGTATGCAAAGGCACTATTATGATTGAACATTCTTTAAGTGACCAAATGATTACAGATATTCTTACCAAAGACCTCAACGAGTCTCACTTCATCCTCTTGCGTTCGGAGCTTGGATTTTCTTCAGCCTTACTCTTTCTAGATTAGCCTCTCTATTATAATCATGGCATCTTTGTCCATATGACATTGTAATCATATAGGTACCATGCACTATGCACACTCGACATTTGCATATTATGACCTCTTGGTCGCTTGTATATTTGTACATAGATACACAGAACACTTGCACATCATTACTGGTTCGTATTCACATTTGTATAAAGGCTTGGGTTTTTCCTATTTTCTTGTTTGGAGCTCAAAATATCTAGATTCCCTTCTAATTTGGTCCGATGAATTTGAATTTGCTAGTCTTAACAAATTTTTAATTTTGATGCAGTTTCACAACTCTTTTTGCACTCTAATGGTGAAAAATTATTCTTTAAAATATTAAGTATTCAAAATCTACAAAAGTTCAATTTTTATGCTCCAAAGGTGATGGATCATGATCGAGACTTATCAAACTTGTTGTTCAAAGTATATGGACATTGTTCCCATGATCTTTTGTGTTTTTGTGTGTTACTTCAACAATCAAAGTTGTTGCAAATACTATTCAAAAATTTGGTTTGCAGTCTATACATTTGGTCAATACTCCTTATCTTGCGAGTTCTACAAAACAAACACGTCTGAAAGCAACAACCTTCAACTTGTCACAAATCAACCTTATGCGAACTTGATTGGATAACTTCAGCTTGTTGGCATTAACACTCGTCCTGATATTTCTTTTGCTGCTAATTATCTTTAGCAATGTCTTGCACATCTTTCTCTTAAGCATTCGTCTGCAGCAAAACTTGTATTCAAATACTTAAAAGGTACTACAGATTTTGGTTTGGTCAATCGACGACAATTGACATCGGACTCAATGTAATCTCTCTTTTGGGTTACACTAATCCAAATTGGGCAAGCTCTCATTTATCTATACGATCTACTTGTGGCAATTGCTTCTTCATTAATTGTTGTTTTGTTTCTTGGACAAACAAAAAACAACGTTGTGTTACAATTTCTACAACAGAGTCTGAATATGTTATCGCATTACTTGTAGCTCGTGAGCTGATTTGGCTTCAATAAATGCTGGTTAATATTGGTCATTCTCCTCTTTTTAGTACACCCTTGCGGTGTAATAATGAAAGTGCTATTAGTTTTGCAAAAGACTATGGTCAACATAACAAGTCAGCATATTATTGTGCATTATCATTATGTTCAATATGAAGTACGCAAAAGCACTATCATGATTGAACATTCTCTAAGTGACCAAATGATTGCAGATATAAGTTTACCAAAGGCCTCAACGAGTCTCGCTTCATCCTCTTGCGTTCGGAGCTTGGATTTGCTTCAGCCTCACTCTTTCTACATTAGCCTCTTTGCTATAATCATGGTAGCTTTGTACATATGACATTGTAATCATATAGGTACCATGCATTGTGTACACTCCACATTTGCATATTGTGACCTCTTGGTCGCTTGTATATTTGTACATAGATATAGAGAACACTTTCACATCATTACTGGTTCATATTTTCACATTTGTATAGAGGCTTAGGTTTTTTCCTTGTACTCCCCAAAGGTATTTACATCCAAAGCTAGAGATCTTTGTTTGAGAGGGAGTGTTGGAGCTATATATGGCTCACTCTACTCAACGTGGTCTCACCTATATATATGTATCTTGTCCTCAATATAAATAAGTCTTTGGAAGTGTACATGTTGTGTCTCTTGTTCTCTCTCTCTCTCTCTCTCTCTCTCTCTCTCTCATTGGCGATGCAAGGACCCACAGAGAGCATGATTATAAAAAAGATAGATATGATGGATATGTTGACAGTGACTACGATGATGAATGCATAGAATAGACCATGAGGCATCGAGTTGATATAAACCCTGGCTCTTTAAGAGTGTAACCATAACAACTTAATCTATTCAATGTTTACCAAGGTAAGGTTTTACATGTCATGGATCATGGCTGAATTGTAAAGCTTCTAAGCTTTGTGATCGAAAGGAAGGGATTATACAAGTGTTGAAATTTTCTACACGTATGATTGCTAATGCAAAAAGTGTTGTGAAGAGAGAAAGGATCTTTTTCCATGGCTGAACATAAAATCAGCCTTTCTATGATGGATGTGGACCAAAACTCAACACGAGAGCTCCTATCTATAAAAAGGTCTTAAATTGGATGAGGAACCTAATCCATCTAGTATGAATTAGCCTTCACTAGATCGCAAAGGGCTTTGTGGAATTATCATCACATAGAAGGATGAAAATTTCACCTCTAGACGACCACTAAAGAGAACGAGTTATTTTGAGCAATGAGAAGCTAAGAAACTATAGCGACATGCATCTTGGATATGATACGAATAAATATGGAGTCTTGTATCACGACAAAGGTACTCAAGAGAAGCTTGAAATTGAGCTCAATGAGAATAAACCAACCTTCTTAAAAGGACAAACAAAGACTTTTGATGTGTCATTTGTGAGGATCGTATGCAAATGGTACTCCATTGTCCCAAAGGCTTGCATCCAACACTAACACTACTTCACAGTAGGAGCAACTAATATCATGATTTGCATATAATCATAAGTTGAACGACTTTTAATTTGTACGAGTATCATAAGAAGCATATATGAGTAGACAAGAATGACTCCACCCATCAAAATTACAAAGTTCATAATTTGCATCCAAGTGTCCAAGTGTCCAAGTGTAATAGCTTAGACAACAGATTAAGACTACAAAGCAAGGCACGGCTCTCGTGTTTTATAATTTTTGGGGGGACATGCATGAAGTTTCAACAATTTCACTCTATACCTCATTGCATGTCGAAATGTTTACCAATTCACATTGTTTTCATGTAGCTTAACACACTTACCTTTGTCTTGCACACTTAGGTACCCAAATATGTGTACCAAGTTAATAGTGCACTTCAACTTTTAGAGTTTGTCAATGCTTTTTGTATTTTCAATTCGCCAAAGCTTTCTTTGATTTTGTCTAGCTACATTCTTTCCTCCCTAGTTGATACTCAATGTCAATGGAACTCTCTTTTTTTTTCTGGCAAATTGCACAACTCCCGTGCAAGGTGACAAGCAACATTCGTGAGCGCCAACGGGGCACTTGATTGCATTCAATCCGATGACTCTGGTCACCAACAAGTATGAATGCTCAAACAACGAAGCTAGCTTCTTTGGACAATCATCGTATATTCTTAATAAATACATCTACACTTCTTTTCCTACAGTTCCATCGTATATATTGGACTAGCGCTTACTTTACGACTTTGTTTACGCCTTGTTATATCAAACACTTTTGCGAACTTGTTCTGTTTTTTCGATTCCAGACCTTAGGCATATAATTTCCCAATGAAGAAATGCAAAGTACTGAAAAACAAAGGCTGTTGTGAGCAAGAGATTGAAAGACCCTTTGGCAATTTCGCAAGGGACCATTACACAAGCGAGGAACGGTCGTCCGCTCGCTCCAAAGGTTTGCATTGAGTCATATCGATGGAGCTAAAACTAGTCAGGTGGGCAAAGGATGGCTATGTACTACACAATATTTACAGAGCTTTGGCCAAAGTAGAAAGGGGCACTATGCACAATCCCCTCCTTTGCAAGGGCGAATCATCAATACTTTGATCCCCATCTGTTGATGAGCTATTGAACATCTAAACATTCAAACACCATACATCCACAAAGAGTATCAGTATGACGTACAATAATACAAATGATTAAGCACACATTATACATAGTACATACATGCATATATACAGATATACATATGCATATGCATATGCATACCCACACGCGAAACACACATAAATATGTACATATACATATACAATTCGCACATATACATATGCATATGCATACCCACACGTACACAAACACATATATGTATATATATACATATACATATACACATATACAATTCGTTACCTTGATCTCACTTTCAAGCTCCTTCACGTACTCTATCAGTACTCTTAACACTTCATCACCCTCCATCTGCGACGAATTTGAATATAGTACTTTAGCAATTTGTAACGTTGACCTAATAGATTTTATTTTAAGCAATTTAGTGAGGACTAAAGAGCCCTCTAGCTATCAAAGTACTTCCACAAGAATCACAATCTATACATGGTGTCACAAGCAATTTAGTTAGGAGTTCATTGATTGCTTTCACTCTATGCGTGCAGCATCTTCGTTGCACCCGGTGCATGTGTTTGCAATCCATTCAATTTTAAATCTATCTCCTTCAATATTCTGTCCATATAACCAATTTTGCCTTCTTGTTCATCATCTATGAAGTCATGGAAAGTTAGAGCCATATATTAACTTCTTCAGACAAGGAGGAACAAGCTGACAAAAATCGTGTATACCGCCGACAAGAGGTGCAAATTCAAACTCTCTAATGAAACAGGGACAACTATAATCATTTGCTGTAGTTTAGCGACACTAGGGCTCTTGCCCTCCACCCTTGAGCAACTTGATACATCATCTACTCTCTTATAAAACAGGGACAACTATAATAATTTGCTGTAGTTTTGTGACACTGGGGCTCCACCCTTGAGCAACTTGATACATCATCTACAACTAGGAGGGTGGCATAGTGAACCATCAATTGTCCCAGTCCCGGCACGACATATCGAAGCTCTTCTGGGCATACTATCATACGATACCCATATTTGGGCTTCCCCTGCCAACTATTCTCCCCGCCCCAACGCATATTGGGTATAGTCACATGGAGCCAGGCATGGAACATGGAAATGGAACGAGGCCAGCAATGCTACCTAAGATGAAAACAACTTGCTCTTTGCAATGGAAACAGATAAGAAACAGCAGCTTCTAAACGGCAAAAGGGAAATGATTAAGAGCAACATGTGACTAAGAGAATGAAGTTTCCAATCCGATATGCCATTTCTTTGAGACGATGGTATCAGGCTATCCGTCTTACTAAATTAAGATAAGAGGTTTGCCAAGTACAATTGGAGTATTAAGAAACCATACATGACTTTCATATATCATATCCAAGCAAGCAAGCCACCACCAACATATCCAGAAAACAAAGAGCCTGTTAGTAGTACCTTAGGGCCTTGAGGAAGGAGCAGTTGCAATGTGCTGAGACGCTCATCGATAGCCTGTGCAGTCCAATTTGATTCTCATTTCACAGAAAAGCCACGAAAAGCGCATCACCGTAAAGATTCACTGGTTTTTATGTTCTTCGAGAAACTTACCGATGAAAGAGATCCTCCCCATTGGTCAGATTCATCGTCGGATTTATATTCAGCCTATCAAGAGAGAGCACTATATAAGCCGGGAAGCTTGAAAGATACAAACAAGAAAAGAATGCTGATACGCCCATGCTATCACTACAATGAGCAATAAAAATCTACCATGCCAGGCAGCCATTACAGGAATTGAATGCAGCAATTCAAGCTTCACTACACTATTATTATGCTTCATAGTATGGTTGCCAGCTTGAAAGACAGGGTAACAAAGGCAAGAGTGCACAAATGAAAATAAATTGGATAAGGCAACCTGCAGATTGAAGTCATATATGAACAAATGCAATAAATGAGATGATGTAAGTCATAAAAACTAGTGCAATAAATGAGGCAATTGATTAGGTTTCTAGGCTTACCTCTAGTGGTGATGAAGAGGGAGGTTCATCCAGCTTAAGCTTCTTGGAGCAGAGCACATGATGGTTTGATGAGCAATTGGGCAGCACTCTTTTGGTGGCAAACCCATATATTTCCTTCTCCTCCACACTGGCCATTTGTGGGGCAGATGCCATTCTCTATCTTTCTGTAATTATCCACCTCTCTTTCTCTCCCTCTACTCTGCACAATCATTGAATCGTTTGCACCGAATTAAGGCATACTTGCGGCCTCGATCATCCACAGCCACCATTGCATGCAGAAAATGAAAGGAAACTTGCTCCAAACAGAAGCATTCAATTGGACTCAACGTACCTTAGTCCAAAGCCTTTGTAGTTGAGAGCTGTGTGTGTGTGTGTGTGTGTGTGTGTGTGTGAGAGAGAGAGAGAGAGAGAGAGAGAGAGGCTTGCAAGAAGAGAGCTGCAGATTTGAATCCAGTTGCGAGAAACTACAGCCCGTGCGCATATGTATATATGTGGGTGTGCAATGTATATGTGTGTGTGTGTGTGAGAGAGAGAGAGAGAGAGAGAGAGGGAGAGAGAGAGGGAAAGAGAGAGAGAGAGAGAGAGAGAGAGAGAGAGAGAGCGCTGAGAGCTCAGTATGGGGAAGGGCGAGGGGGAGCGAAGTGGCGGTGATGATAGTTATAGGAAGTGGGAGTGGCCTCATCCTTTTCAATTAAGGTGTCATAGACGGGGGTGGCCATGGTGGGTGGAGGTGCCTGTGTGTGTGCCCGTGTCTGTGTGTGTGTGTGTGGGGGGGGGGAGAGAGAATAGTGGAGGCCTGACTTGGACAGCGTTCCGTGTGCGAGTGCGAAGAGTGCGAGCGAGAGGGACTATCATGCTTGCCGCAGTAATGAGTGTGGGTGGTCATTGAGAGATGAGAGAGAGAGAGAGAGAGAGCGCGGGTAAAATCAGAATTCAGAGGCTGGAAGAAGCAGCTGCAGCTGTTGGCGTACATTGAGATTCCTACGTGCAGCCTCGCGTGTGTACTACTCTCTCTCTCTTTCTCTCTCTTCCCAGAGTCCAGGCTATGCCGGGCCGCACCTGGACTCCTGGAGGCTGCTGGCCGCTGGACGACGCACCCACCCTCTCTCTCTCTCTTCTCTCTCTCTCTCTCTCTCTCTCAAATCCTCTTTCGTAAGCTAATAACCACGGTTCTCTCTCTATCCTCTCTCTCTCTCTCTCTAAGTTGTAGCTGTTGCCCACTACCCCCGCACCAATCAACACTTTACATAAGGCAGTGTGAATTTTAATGAGGGCGCTCTTTCTCTCTCTCTCTCTCTCTCTCTCTCTCTCTCTCTCTCTCCCCAACACACACACCGTGCAAACAACGCTTAATTGAAGGGGCACACACCAATGGGCGAGCGCTCGAGCCTGCCCAATTTCAAATGAAAATTATATATTATATAAATTACCATAAATTGCCAACTTCATACAAGAGATCCACCCCTCTCCAACGATGGGCAAGGGAGTTTAGATGTCCCTGTTTTTGGGCGCTGGTCCTTTTGCTCGACAAATTCGTGTTCGCGGTTGGAATCCACGCAAGTGCACTCAACGTTGGCCATGCGATGTGTAACTAGACCCGTCAACTCTTGTAAACCCTAGAGATGATGGTAGCCTCCACATCGACGCTTCTTGGGGCAGGTCGATGAATGTTCCGCAACTCCCCAATCTACCTACTAATATCGTCGCCATATTTCTCCCAGACATCAGACCCTCTTTCTTTCCAATATGGATGGAGTTGCCCAACTTGCCTCCTTAGTATCGACCATTTATCAAGACTATTGCTAGCCCCCAAGGCAACGTCTTGGGCATCAGACGTCAACAAGTGTTCATCCCTAGATGGCATCCTCAAGTTCCAAATGAGCTTGAACTCTTGAAAGACGAAGCTTCACAAGCACATCCTCATTCAAAGGGATGACAGTGTCAACGTTTTGCTATGGGGTAGAGGAGCCATATTAGAGATGCCCAAATTGGGGGCAGCATAGTGGACATCAATTTTGTCCAAATTGGATAAGTAGGGGCTTGATCAGGAGAGCCACGTGCCTCTCTACACATGGCAATAAGTTGGTGATGTGCTGACGTGGGTTTTTTGAGTAATTTTCCATTTTGTGTGTTAAAATTTTGGGGGTGTGGCCCTGGGCCTCACATGCATCCACGTCATTGCTAGGTACTAGGATCATAACGGCCCAAGACACGTCAAGTAACTACCCAAGAAAACTCATGGCAGTTTCATTTAAATCCTCTCGAGAACGAGTTTTCAAATGTGCGCTTCGAGCAATGCTACCCCCCTGTGCCTCAAAAATTTGTGTGTGTGTGAGTTTCGAGACGTGTGCCTTCGTCTGCACATCATTTGGGAGATGTGATTCCCTCATAGCTCTATCGTTGTATTGCCTACCTAGCCCATAGTCATCTCCCAAGGTTGCCACAGGCGTGTGTAGTGTGCCATTTGTGTTGTGCCATTAGCGTCACCCATCCTCAGATCGATGCCCCTGTCCATGGCGGTTTCCCATAATCATCTCCCAAGGCCGACACACCATGGTGCCATCAACAAAACCCATCATTTGGTTGTTGCCCCTATCCACAGTTGTAGGGTGGCCAATAGCCCCACCTTGGCCACCCTCACATACTTTGTTGCATGATGCTTACGCAAACACTGTAACCCACAGAGAATTAGAGTTGTCAATAGCAGACAGCGTGATGGAGAAGCACACAAACAATAGCTTCTTGCCCTAGTGCTTCGAGCATTTGGTCCATGTACACCCACAAAACTGTGATGGGCACCGGCCGACAGTACATTCAACATGCCTTGGGACCTCTACATGAATGCTCCTAGCTTCTAAACTCACGCTCTGAAGGCTTGTCTACATGAAGTCTTCATTGCTCCACTGAAACCGACCTGCTCCCGGCAAAAGGTAGAGAAAACAATGGCATATCAACCCTCTATCTGGCCAGCATTCACTGCTATGAGTATGTATTCCTCTTGCTTTCCTTATATTCTCTTTGTTAGCTCGTTTTGCATGCTTTTCTTCTAATTCTCTATATTTTTTCCTTTGTGCAAGAAAACCAGACTATTTGTTGAGAAACTGCGTGGTCAGCCGCAAGCGACATGTTGATCACAAGTGCCTTATGGCTTGTCGTCGAGACCTACGCAATTTCTTTCGATGTCGCTTGCAAGAAAACCAGACTATTATTGTCGCTTGCGGCTGATCAACATGCAAGGGCTTCAAAACTAACCCTTCCAGGGAGCCTTGCTCCCACAAGATGGCTCACATCCTGCTCTCAAAAAACAATTGTTGGACTTCCCAATCTTTTTTGGACTCTTTTGCTTGAGTTGATGTCTCCTTTCGTTGACCCCACTCATCCTTCTCTGCAAGTGATTGAAGTCTTTTTTACTACTTTTCCAACTTTTTCTCATGTCTAGCCTTCGCAATATCCTCCTTTTTAGCATTCTTGGCATGCATGCTCTCGATATATTGCGATGAGGTAAGTATTAAGCTGTTAGTGTAATGGAAAAATGCTTCTAGTGAAGCTCGTCTCATTGAAACCTTTGTCATTGGGTGTTCGGAGAAGGTCAATAATTTGGGATTTCTCCTCTGAAGGAGGACTCATCTGTGAATGTTGGATAGTTAAAGATGGATTGTTGTTCTCATTTCCAATTGGCCTTGCTTGTTGATGTGATGTTGCTCTAATGGTAGTGATTGTTGCTGCCCTATTTGCTGATGCTCTTGCTGATGCCCTTGCTTATGCATTTGTTGCTCTTCCTGATGCATTTCATACACTTGCGGATGAACTTGCTGCTCTTCCTGCTGATGGACCTGATACACCTGCTAATGGATTTATTGGTGCAATCCTACCATGTTGTCCAAGGCATTTTCTTCGTAAAGGTCAAGCTGAATACTTGGATTCTCAATGAAATTCCCAACCTGGAGCAATTTTGTAAAGCTAATTTGATATATTGATTGGCTTTGTTGACAAGACCTCATTGTTATATTTATCCCTTGAGCTCTTCTTCTTGTGTTTCACGTAGAGCAAGGATTGTTTTATCTTCCATGTCCCCATTAAGTGAATTTCTTGAAACTTGAGATAGGTTTTCATCTATTTGATCAATTTCCTCCTCTATGATATGTATATTGTTGCATGGCATACCTTTGAATTGTACTGTTGAGGGATCTAGTGGCAAAATTATTGTGGCATGAAAACCTACCTTGATGTAATCCGTTGTCAAGGATACTTGTAAAGACTTTGAGATAATAGAGGCAAGCTCTCTCTTGCTAGCTTGGGTAGAAGCTGTTGTTTGCTGCCATATTGCTCCATCTTTATGAAAGTTTAAGGGATTTGAAGACAGACACATCCAAGGATTGAAGCTTATGTGATGTGTCCGTTGGAAAAGTGATGATATCAATATCTCCCTCAAATGCTCTTGCCACAACCTCCAGGGAGACATGGCTTACGTATCCATCGAGGATTAAAAGATGCTTATTCCCAATTCCCATGTTTTCTGCAATAGACTTTTGGAAGTTCTCTATCCATGCTTGGAATAGCTCACCAGTCATCCATACTTTTTTTTGCATTGCCATTGTTGCTCCTTCTTCACAATCTTGAATGTAATTTCCCTTGATTCTGCTCCTCTTGAATAGGTAGTATGAAGGAATCGCAAAACCGGCAGCATTAACACAACACAAGACCTTCATACATTCCCTTTGAGTCACAAGTGATACCATAAACTATTTTGATTCTCTTTTTGGCAAGGATCTTCATACCTTTATCTTTTGAGGATTGAAATCCAGTTTCATCAACGTTCCATATGTTTGAAGGAGGATAGTTTTTTTTATCATAGAGCCTTTGAAGAATTTCATGGAGACTCTTGACAATTTCAAGTCTGAATCGTATAGCTCTTGTCTATTACAAACCCTTAGAGAGTCAAAAAACAAGTTGTGGATGTCGTTGTTGAAAGCCTTCCCACCACCAATATCTACTTGGAATTCCATTTGTGAAGAGTGTGTGCCTTGTTTGACAGAGCTCAACAACCTTTAACTTAATATCAACTATGGAAACACCATAGTCCGAATCGCACTTCAAGAAGATCAACTTCAATAGTGCCTCTTCTTCTTCCAATGTGAGCATTAATTGTTGATGGTCCTCTCTTCTTCTTTTGTGCCTGTCCTTCCTCGCAGTTTATTATTGTTGATTTGCTCTGCCAAATTGCATAGAGCATTGTGTAAAGAAGGCCCTCTTCTCGTGCGTGAAGTGCCCTAGCCATGTCTTGTTCAGTCCAAGAGAACTTTGCCCGCGTTTGTTTTGATCGTGGCTTTGGAGGCAAGTTGTCAAGTAGTTCTAGAGTGGGATCTTGACTTTGCACTTCTAGGTTTTGTCAAGAAATGTGGCCTTCGCTTGAAGTACTAAAGGAGGTTTCTTATTTATCTTGTTGCCAAAGGTCCTTCCAATATGCTTGTTGCCATGGGATTGTCTAGAAGACAGTGATATAGTTGTGGATTGGTCTACTGATGCATATTTGCCATTGGTTTTTTGGTTTCTTCTTGTACTTCTCACCATTGTCTAAATCAAACAAGGTAATAGTTATTAATAAATTTCACCTAAGAAAATGGGATAAAAAATGTAAACTTGAAGAACTAAACAAAAGTGAACAGGCAGTATGTTTGTTTTTTGTGGTATATCTAAATAATGACATATAAGCATTGTGAGCTGTGTATCTGAATAACACCAGATAAGGACTGGAAAATGTCTTTAATCATGCACACACACACACACACACACACACACACACACACACACACTTTTGAGCTAGATAATCATTATGGTAGGTAAGCTGTAAACATAGATGGAGGTAAAAGAAATGTTTGACCCTGTTGTGGAAGAACTTTTGCTCTTTTGGATGAAAAGTAAACTGAAGTGAATAGGCATCTATGTTGCTTTGTTGTGTATCTGAATGAGATTAGATAATTGTTGCCATTTGTGCATCTAAATTGGACCAGATAAGCATTATTAGTAAGCTAAAAGCACAGATAAATTATCGTTGCAAACGTAAGACCGAAAAGTGTGTTTCAATGCACACATGCACACGATGAACTCAATACTCATTATGGTAGCAATTTGTGAACTCATAAATTCATGCTCCATACTTACTTTGAGAACTTAAATTTCAATCTCCTATGTTTTTGAGAGAGTGCGCACACTGCTTTACAAAAAAAATCTTTTTTGGAATTGGTGGAGAGCTCTTTTCAGGGCTTCCATTTCGCTTGGCAGGTTGTACTATGGTTGATAAAGTAGACTTGGGAATTGTAAAGTGTGCCTTCTACATTGGGCTTGTGCATAGGAAGAATGGCTTCACATGAACATGTCCACAACAACATACCTGTCCACCATGTCTGTGTACTAGCTAACAGGTGCACAATAAGTTAGCAAGCTGAGGGTGTCTCTCTATCCTTTACACTCACAAGGTCCCATAGGACCCATAGTTCTTAATTTGCATGTGGAAATGTGGAAGAATGTTGAAAGTGAGTATCTACACACCATACTACAAGAGCTTCAAGTAGATTGTACATGGTTGATGGCATGTAAAAGTGCAGGCAAGTAGTTTAGGTGAAAGTGCAGGCATGAAGCAATGAAAGGAAAGGTGCATACACACCTGCAACTAGTAAAGATTCTATCCAAATTGTTGTCTCAACAGAGTTGGGGAGGGAGAAAAGTGATGATTTGTAATCTTGAGGCTGAGTACGCAAGCTGTATTTGAGTTTCTGTCAAATCTTGTTTAAGTGTTGTAAGAGTTAAATAAGGTGAATGGGCGGGAAAAAATCTATGTGTTGCTCGAATAATGACTAAGACTGTTCGTGAATGAAGGATTTTCATCATTGTTTGTTGTAGACATTTAATCCATTTCAAGGAGTGAGAGCCATGATTGCTGAGATTGGTTTTTTTCTTTGTGTGTAGTGTGGAGCTAGTTTTTGGACATGTGCAGCTTCAATTTGAAAGTGACTTTCACGTTGTATTTGGAACAAGAGGACATTTTATTTGGTGCAAGAATGTTTCTAATGTTTGTTTCTAAACTGGGTAATACTTTTATTGGCTCCTCTACCCTAAGCATATGCCTAATGCTTGCTTCCATTGTGAGTTGCAAGGCCATCTCATCAAAGACTATCTGAGTTAGAAAAGAGCGAAAGAGCCCTCCCTCTCTCAAGCCTCCCCTGAAACAAAAAGCAGTTAGCTTCTCAAGATCACAAAAGCTCCTCCCAACACTCAAGCTTCAAAGGCCAACCGAGATTTTCCTATCTCCCATTAGATCAAATTTCTCTAATAAAGAAAAGAATAAGGGTAATTCTTTCACCTTCCTTGCCTCCTACAAGGAACTAAGTGTGGAGAGGAAGAAGGTGCTCTTTTGGAACCTGTGTAATATTAACCAATTCACCCATGGGCACTTGTTGTGATTGTTTAAAGTATAGAACATCCTACCTCAACCTTTTGGATGGAGGAGGATATAAGCTTACATTGCAAATATAAATGTGGCCATAAAATCAAAGATGTTGCATGAGTTGCAAACAACCTCATTATGAAAATGGGTAGCAAAGGCCTGCAATGCTCACTCAATGGTTAAGTCATCCTACTACTCAAACAATTGATTCTTTACATATGCACAACCTCAAGGCTAGAACAACTCCCCACAGGTTTAAGGGTCAAAACTCCTCCACCCTTTTCTTCAACAAGTTTAAGGGTCAAAACTCCTCCACTAATATGGCAACTTCAAATGTCAATTTTCCCTACCTCAAGTGAAACCTTAATCTAATGGGGCTAGTTATAACATTTATAATGACTTAGTACAGTGGACATCTACTCTACGAGGGAAGCAGGCATAAGGGCTACCCTCCCAATTCACAACAAAAGTGTCAAAAGGTGGTGCCACTTATGAAACCTTGAAGAAAACCAATGGATGAAGGATTTTATCCTTATCAAAGATTTTCAACTTCTCTATTTGGAGCCTCAAAAAACAAGGGAAGCCCCCCCCCCCCCACAACACAAAAAAAAAAAAAAAAAACCAACATTTCCACCAGGACAAAGGAGCCAAAACTCGACCACCCCCTTACACATCACCCTCAATGCTCATTGTGGATTCCTCTTAGATAAAAAGAAATCTATAGTATTATAAAAGGGGGAAGGATTCTGGCTCCCTCCCCCGATCATGTGTCGCTCCCTCCTCATTCCGGCCAGTGTGCTCTGAAACGAGCGCGCTCACAGAGAGAGAGAGAGAGAGAAGAGAGAGAAAGAGAGGTGGCCGAAGGCGGCCAACAATACTAGTAGTGTTAATATTTGCCACCCTCTACAATAGTCTCTTCTTTCCCAAAGCCTAAATCTTAGAATGGCTTATCCTCTCCGCAAAGCTTATATGCACATGCTCAAAAGGTGCAAGAATAGGGATCTCAAAATGAAGCTATGACCAAAAATCCTCCCTGAAAAGACCTAGTATGTCTTTAACCTATGAAACACTAAATTAGAGATTATTGAAAAATAAGCAATGTTGAACTGGTAATCTTGGGTGTTGCCTTGGCAATCTAAACCTCTTGGTTAGATTCTACAATGTCCAACCCCTTGGTTAGATTCTTCATGGAAACTGCTTAAAGTAGGATGACCAACTTAGTCTATCGTGTCCAAAAGTGTTTGCAATCAACTTGTGAAGTTAAACCTATCCATTACCCCTTGGTAGATTAATGACTACTTTCTTTGAAAGTACAACTATAAAGAGTCCAATCAATGACCATCAACACTTATGGAGGGATTTGGCATTTGTTGGGTCATGCCCTTTGAAATACCACTTCTATAGCCACAATGAGTGTTATAATTGAAACAATAGATCCTCTCAAGTTGGAATCTTATTCACAACTAGATTTTGAAATAATCAAATCTTTCTATGAACAAAAGAGAAAGATTTCCAACACCCTAAAGAAGGTGGTTATACTAGATTTTTTGGGATGTTCAAAGAAGAGATTACCTCCTTTGAGACTCTCTAATCTATTCATGTCGTCACATGAATTATTTGCTTGATAGCGAGGCCATGCCTACTTGCTAACCACAAAAAACCTTCTGTCCTTGGAGGCTCAGCTTGAGCTTGAGACTGATTTGAATATTTCTTGGTGACATTATAATACAATCGCTCATAATTGTGAGTTTTGCAAAAAAAAGAAAAAATATGTAGGATAGGTAATTATATAGTATGTAAACTATCCACGTTAAGAAAGCTATTGAACTATCACACGAGCAGCATTTACTTAATCGTGTGGAGAATGAGTGGACCTGTAAAGAATTAAGCCCTCCTTGTTTCAATGAAAAGTAAATTATTTAGTGTCCCGATATTCATCATACCGTCTCACATTCTTGAGGCTCTTTAGTCTTGACTATATTCATGCACACAATCAGATTTTTTTCCAGGGACACTTACATATACCCGTATACATATAATATGCTATAAGGCACTGCTCATGTGATGCATAGTTATCAATTAATGTTTGAAATAACTATGCCTCATACAAGCACAAGTTATCCGTCTTGGATGCAGCTATGCAAACTGCACCAATTTGGAAATAGGTGCACTAGTAACATATTACGGATAACGTGATAATTGGTGCTTGCACGACCACATTCTAATTCTATCCATGTGATAATTGGTGCTTGCATGACCACATTCTAATTCTATCCATGTTGAGGTTGTCATAGAAGGATAGACAATCTATCAAGTTGTGCATGCTAGGAAATTCAAGGAAGGATATGTGTAGTGAGCTGGTCCCAATTCAAATTTCCTTCCCACTCTCTCCCTTATGGAATCCACTTTCTCTCTTCACAAAACCCTACGCAGTGCAAGTCTCTACCCTCATTCTCTTCCTCTTACAACCCACTTTGTCTCTCTCTACGCATTCTTCCATCCCCAAACCCAATAACCCTTAGTGCTCACACCACTCACCCCTTGTCATCCCACTTCCTCTTTGTTTTATTTGCCCATACCCTTTTCAACAAACTTCACTAGCATGACCCACTCCTCACAGTGCCATGCATGGATTATTACGTTTGTAGGCTTTGAAAGGGGGTCCCCCTTCCACACAATATAAGATCTCCCTTACCACAGTTGCACACCAAAAAGTGAAAGAGAAAGCCCATTAAATGGAACCTTCTTTTTACACGTGGTCCTCGTAGGAGCGGCCCCCATCCCTATCTTTATTTCAAGACAAGATTGTGAACTTTACCCACTATATGGCTCTTGCCTTCAAGCCTTGCTCTCTTTCTCATCCAGCTTTGCATGTTCTCCTCACTTGAAGCCCTTATACCTCTTAATCCATCATTGCTCCCTCCTTTTTCTTCCCGTCGTTGCCACCATTGATGTTGTCTTTTGAAGGTCGTCATAGACAGTCTCATTGATCTAGCCATCATTTGTAAAGTGGCATAGGGTAAATGGGCAAGTATAAGGCCACTTAAAACATGGGGGCCAATAGATCGGGATTAAATGATAGGATTGACAATTTCCAATGAAATTGATGCAAAAAGATAGATCATATCAAGCTCTTTCCATTACCAATTCCATCCCAATCATAATTCGCATATATTTAGGTAATATTTTCCATTTGATTCTAAGGTGGCCTTGCTTTGGACCCGGACACTTATTGGCCCCTTTACCTACCAAGGTGCCATTCAAAATCACACAAATTTGTGCTAAAGGAAGATTTTGAAAATTTTGTGTCTTTGAAGGGCAACCCTAATCTGCAACGATAAGAGTTCAATGCTCGCCCCTGCCATGCATTCCGCACCCACCCATAAAAAGCAAAGGTGAGTGCCATGTTTCTTTTTTAGGAGTACAAGAAATCTCATTTGAGGGGAAGTTAGTGGGACAAAAGTTTGAGCACCCATGAGCTTAGAAAGGCACTTATAAGCACTCCACTAACCAAAAGGGGACAAAGGCGCTCCTTACAAGCATTGAATACCCACACAAAATCACATAAAGATAGTCTCCATAAAGCCTAGGGCTGGCCTTTGTGGGTACAATGCCTTTTGTGCATGCACGTGCATGAGTTTAGAGAGAGAGAGAGAGAGAGAGAGAGAGACTCTTGTGTGTGTGTGTGTGTGTGTGTGTGTGTGTGTGTGTGTGAGAGAGAGAGAGAGAGAGAGAGAGAGAGAGTTAGTTAGTTGGTTGATTCATGAAAAAATCTTTTTCCTAGCCCTACACAATTCTGTTTGGTGCTTTTTCAATGAGGAAATGATACAAATTTGACCTATTTTTCCCTTGTTTACACTTTTTTTTTTAAATGCTAGGCAAATTAATTTATTTTCCTCTTTCTTCTAGGTGGCGTTATTGGAATTTCAAGTAATATCGTTGTAAGAGGGGGAGGACAAAATTACATCTCCGATCTTTTTTCATATTTATCGTGCCCTACCTCGCGAGAAAATGTGGCTTGTTTTTTGAAAGTGTTGCCAGGAACAACACATTAATTTGAAAATTAGATGTTATCCAAGGCCGCCATGCTCAATACGTGATTAGGAAGACATTTTGAAAAGAGTGGCAATGGGGTTGTAGCCTAGTCGCAAAGTGTTTATAAAGGGGCCATAAAAGCTCCGGCTCGATTCAAAGCAACACTCAACCTATTCTTGCTTTGCAAAAAAGTTTCTTCTATGCTCTTAGTGAGGAGTGCAATGGACAACAGTGAGGAGTGCAATGGAGATAACTTTTTCAAAGAGTGCTTGCATAGGAACCCATTAGCACAAGGTTATACACATGCAAAGAGTAGGCACCCTCAAGTATTTTCACTTTGTTCTCACTTTCACTACTTTGTGAAGAACTTACCGTACTCAAATTTCACACAAGGCACTTCCATGAACTCAAAGAATCAAGCAAAAGTTGTTAAAGATGGAAATTTGTCAAGATAGTGCCTCCAGTGGGATACTCTGGGAGTGTGGTATGGGCATAGCACCACTGCTCACATAAAACACAATACTTTTCCATGTTTCTATCCCCAAGGTTCCTTATGTAATTTATACTACACATAAAGGGGAGAGGGATTCCGAGAGACCCTCCTCCCACGTGTCCTACTCTCTTGGGTTTTAACCTATGTTCATTGTTCTAACCCATTGTTTGAACTCGTTGTTTTGACCCATTGTTCTACAGACTGTCGAAGATGACACCATATACTAGTCATGTTAATATACCATGTGAGTTCAACGAGAGGGATTTTTATTTTTGATGATTAAAGCAATTTAACTACTAATAGAAAGATATTTTTTTAAATCTATTAATTTCATTGGAAAAGGGGATCAATCTCTTCATGTCCACATTTTAACAAAAGAGTTTTTAAAGTACCCCACGGACACATGTTATATAGGAGGGTTCTTAATAAGCCCCCCCCCCAAAAAAAAAAAAAAAGGGTGAAAATCACTCTGGCATGTATAAGGCTATTGAGAAGAGTAACATGGTAGGAGCTAGAAGAGGGGTAGTTGACAAAGATGAAGGATGGATGCATGCTTTGAGATGTTTAGAACACTCCACAGAGTAGGAGTAACACATGTGATTGGTTTTCTATGTGTATAAGACTCTGATGGAACCTAGCCCCCTCAAGGCACATGTAATGTTTGAGAAAATTTGTACTATTTTTTGATTAATATAAATTTTCTCAACTCACAATTGTGAGCGTGACCCCAAAAAAAAACCAAAAAAAAAGGCTATTGAGAAGAGTTTCATAGTAAACGCTTCTTTGTGAGAGGAAAGAATAGAAAGTGACTACTATTAGCAAACATGTGGTAACACAATAAAAGATTACTTTTTTGAAAAAAAAAAACCATCACAACAATCAACTATTTAACTATTTAGTTTACAATATATTACAAAAGCATAAAAAATAATGTTTAAAGAAAGATACACAAATCTCAACACCTCTCATAGGTGCTTAAAAATAATAATTTTAAAAAAAGTTTACTATCACTAACTTGCCATGTGGCATTAATGGGCAATCTTTTTGGATTTGCAACAAAAAAATCCATCCTTTACTAAGGACTACTTATGTATCCAAAAACGCATACACATAACCATGGTCTCTATGTATAAAAGTACACATAACCATGGTCTCTATGTATAAAAGTTTTGAGTGTGTGAAGCATTATCACACAAAATGCATGCATACAACTTGGTGAATCTTGTTTATAAATAGTCTTTACTTTGTAGTGTTGTTCATCATAAGCACCATGTGCTTTGGTGGAGAACACAATATGAGAATTTGGTTATGGATGTACGACTTGCTCCACACAATTTACAAGATAACTCAAAGGCAAAGCATAACTTAGGAAACAAAAAGTGGAGATGTTATATTAACTGAGCAAAGAATGTACAATGAAAGTCAAGCACTCTATTAATTGAGCAAAGAATGCACAATGAACCTCAAGCACTATATGTGCCTCGAGGGGATAACATTTTAAAAAGGGCAGTACAATTTGTTAGCAAGAGACCCTATTTTATCCTTATCTAGTAGCTCTTGTTGTAGATCAATGGTTTGGTTTTCTCTAGAGCGTATCATTCGAGTTATCGATGCAACTTATTACATGTTTCCATTCTGCTTGCATAGTTGACTCTACTCTTAACCCTATTAAACCTTTTTTTTCAGAAGTAATTGAAATATAATTACTCTTGCATAGCTCTTGACCCTACTAAATCTTTTTTTTTTCAAAAGTAATTGAAATGTGAAACCCTTCTATTGTTTCTTTTAGACATCTGCACACTATAAGTCCTTCCTAGGCTTAAGTTTGTTCCTATGTGTATTTTCGGCCTATCCCAAAGGGTTAAGGCCTTAGTAATGCCTCCCTTTTTTGATAATGAAAAAGGGGAAGTTATTATAAAAATAGTTTTTTTTAATTGTCTAGCTTCTGATTGGTGCATCAAGTTAGTGGTCATTCATTTTATGGAGTGGATGGGATAGGAATTCTAGGAAAAATAATGAAGAGACTTCTTTCATGAATGAGATCTATATCTATCTATGCTTATTATTAAGGAGGTAGCATGGGCTTGCCATCCAGCCTACATCCCATGAGACTTAATGCACCGCTGCTCCTAAAAAGGTGTGTGATAATTTATGATCGTGCAGATCTAAATAGTTGCCGCCAAGAATATTTGAGGTGTCACCAATTTTTGGATGCAAAAACAGACGTTTGACCTACTATTCAAGTGTTACTATCATTCGAAGCTCGCTTGCATGTGACTAGCTGCCTTAACAAGATTGCAAGAGTGCAACTCTCACAAGACCTAGCCCTTAAGGCTCATTGTCGACTATTGAGGCTATCGATGACTCTAATGGTAGAGCAGGCATTGGGGTTCAACCTCGATGCGTTCTCTGTGGTTCCGCTTGTAAAATTTCTACCATGGCTAGGGTCGGTATCACCAGCTTCTTTGTCTCTTCAATGGTACGGGGTGACCTCCTCCTAGAAGTACTTGGGCGTGCTACCCTACTCGATCGTGAAGCCCTCTTTCTTTTGCTGACGACGATGCTAGGCTGAAATTGAGCTCCGTCGATTGGGATCTAGATACCAATTGTTGCTTGTGGAAGGGCATAACCAACAATTACAATAGCATGAGTAACACCCATAAATCTGCTAACGTGTTTGTTGCATCCCAATTACTTCAGGTAACCAAGTTTTATACTGTCTATTTGTTTAAAGAGAGTGCCCCCACTGTGCAACCTTTTTTGCCCTCACCAATCTGGTGTGACTATTTCTCATGGGGGAGGGCATTACCAACAATTACAAACATCATCAGTAACTTCCATAAATCTAATAACGAGTCTGTTGCATCCCACTTCCTTCGGGTAACCAAGTTCTATAATGTTAATTTGGTTAAAGAGGGTGCCCCTACTGTGAAACCTTTCTACTAATTTAGAGTAGCCTAGGTTATGAATCTGATTGTATCGGCATCCATCTCCCTAGATCTCTTGTAGAGCGTCGACTTGGAGCTATATTTGCAACTGCTTGGGTCAACATCCTTGCCTCCTCCTCTCTTCTCTCCAACCTACAATTTCTCTCCCTTAATTACCAGGGCATCAATTCTCAATCCTTCATTTCCATCTCCTGGATAACAAGTCTGATTGAATCAAAACTTGAACATGTGTCCCTTGCTCCTTCCTTTTGGCCGCTTGCCATCTTATCTCACCACTACCTCACCATCTTATCTCACCACTATCTCCCAAACCTCACCTAATCTATGAAATTCCTCTTGCAAAGATTGTGGTGAACATGTTGTTGAGCAATGTGATGGCTTGATTGTAACTAGCAATGGCAAGGAAATGAATCATATCATGCAAGGAGTTGTTGTTGCAGCATCGATATCACCATGCAAGAGCAACGCTACCACTAGTATACACTCTAGCCTTGGCTTGTTGGAGACATGAATGCCCCTAGCCATCTACCGTTCCTCTCTCTTCAGACTGTTGAGCAAGGTACAAGTTCTCTGGCTACTCAAGTGCACGTGAGATGGGAAAAACTAGATAATAAAAACCTAGCATGAACACAAGTGGACTTTGTAGACTTGAGTTATATCAAGTGGGCATTCATTAAATACCTTTCTCAAATTGAGGTTGATGAAATACCTATCTCAAACCGACATTAATGCATGCTCAGCTCTATCAAAGTTACTTGCTATTTTTTGTGACCACTTTGGCTTTGTTGATTGTGTTTGGTGGTCTACATAGGATTGCTTGATAGCCTTTGAATCTCCTGATCAAATTGTCTTGATTTAGAAGCATTTTGTGTCTTTTCTGTCCAAATACTCAAATTTGTGTCTACGGGTCATTCAAAGAACACTTCTAGCTCATGGGGGTGCAGGAGCAAGTCTTGATTGTAGCCCCCCCTCCCCCCGCGCCCTCCCTTCCCTTATGTCCTTTGGATGCAAGCAATGCTCGTTTTTAGTTTCCTCATATAGGTTGAAGCAAGTCAGACATTTGTATTTAGTTTCTTGAAGTGTGGCACATATATTTGATGGGACTCTCTCTCTCTCTCTCTCTCTCTCTCTCTCTCTCTCTGTGTGTGTGTCTGTGTGTGTGTGTGTGTGTGTGTGTGCGCGCACGCATGATACTTATGGTTTTGTTTGTGTCTCAAGTTTGTGCATGTATGCCACTTTTTATTTGGAGGAGCACGAATTGGATGCCTAAATTTGCACCTCAGCTTGGTCTTCAGCAAGCAAGGCCTCTAGATGCTCACTTCTATAGGGAATACACGGTCAATTTCTCTACAACGAAGTAAATCCCTATACTAATGACTTCTATGTCAAAGGCTCATTTTAAACTAATGTATATTCCCCCAAAACTCTCATACCCACAAAGCTAATTATTGCAACTCTTATTTATAACTTCTCCTCTCCTTTAAACCCTCATTGCTTTCATCAATGATACCTTGTAATGTACAGTGACAAAGATGGCTCTGTTACTATGGTGCAATAACAAAAACATTATTCCCTCACTCTTTGTTAAATTTTTTGGTTTTTGGGGATTTCCACTTTGACAAATATGACTCCTCTACTACGTTAATAAAGTTTCTTGTTACTTTTATGTGAATGATTTTTTATTTCTATCACTTCTTTTTATGAACTTTACATGACCAATCACCTTTGTTTCAATACATTGCATTACATACAGGCTTTGTGATTTTATCACTTGTTGGTATAAATATAAATTCTTAGTTCAACATAATGCATGTACTTCTACAACATAACAAGGAATCCCTATCCCCAAGCAAGTATTTCTAAGTGAGTGCAAGACCAAGCGACGAAAGAAAAAAAAAAAGATGAGGAATTAAATACAAGATAATTGAATGATTGATGGACATTGTAGAGGATTATCAAAATGAAAATTTCTTTGTATTAATCATAAGATGTAGGAAAATTTCTTTGTATTAATCATAAGATGTAGGTCCATTAATCTCCTACTACAAATATCCCCACAAAAGGGACAACTAACTCTTAACTTCTCAAATTTAAACTTGATTAATTATAACCATATCCATTAGCCTCCAATAGGGAGGGCCCATTTTTTTATTAAGTGGAATGTCAACAGATCCCCACTTTGGATCAATTAGGGAAACAAAGTTGAAGTGGTGGCCAGATGAAGGGGTGAAGTGCATCAAATGCAAGGCACGTGGTGGGGAAGCCATGGATGGGAAAGAATGCAAATGGCAACCAGATGAAGGGGTCAAGTGGTGGGTTATGTGCACGTATGAGCAAAAGCATAGAGAAGTTCTTTTCTTAAGACTTGGGGTATCCCAAACCCAATAGGTTTAATCTCATAGCGAAATGACAACTGAGATAAACAACCCTGAGTGTGGGGTGTTGAGTTCAAAGGTGCCCGCTGAATTGGGAATTTTGGCAGGGTATGATGCATGCAAGAGGTGAATATAAGGAATCTATAGAGATTCCCTATAATGTGAGGATGGTGGAGCAAGTAGGTTAGTCATTATAGACAGATCAAGAGGTCTAGGTTCTTTTCCCCAATTCTTCATTAACCCACAATGACTAAAGTAGTGCTTTATCTTCTTTTTAAAATTCTAGTAGAGAGCTTGGAAAACATTCATGTAAAAAGTTCTAAACGTAGATTGGCTATATTTAAATTTCTTATATTGAATTTCTTTAATTTGTATAGGTGTACTTATCTTCTAATTTAAAATTTGGAGGTAAATTTCAAATTTTATAGGTGCGACTATATAGTACCTAGGTTTTTTCAAGGACTCAACTAAATGTCTAAGACATGGAAACATCTGGATGTGCTCTTATTTTCCCAATTCTACTCTTCTCTACAATAGATAAATTTCTAAGAGAAAAACGTTTTACCGCTTATAGAGATTCATGTAGCACCACCTGATGGCATGTGGTCCTACAAGAAGGTCCAAATGAGTCTATTTTCCTTATTCTTCTCTTGTCCACAATGGCCCAAATATCTAAGAAACAAAATGAAGCCCTTGTAGAGCTACCTATAGCACCATGTGCCAACATGTGGTACTACAAGAGTCTTTGTAGGTTTTTTTCTTAGTGCTTCTCTTGCCTACAATGGCTAAATGTCTAAGAAAAACAAAGTTAAGCCCTTCTAGAGCTACATATAGCATCGGGTGTCAACACATGGTGGTGCCTCTCTTCCCCACAATGGCTAAATTTCTAAGAAAAACAAAGTTAAGCCCTTGCGGAGTTAAATATAGCACTGGGTGTCAACACACGGTGGTACATAGAACTAAGAAGAAGTCCTTTTTTGCCCAATTTTTCTCTTAGCCACAATGGCTAAATCTCTAAGAAGAAAACGTTAGTAAGCGCTTTGCAGAGCTACTTATAGCACCACGTGTCGGCACATGGTGCTATAAGAAGCTTCGTAGGGGAGTTAAGTGCTTTGTAGAGCTACCTATAACACCACATGTCAGTAGATGGTGCTATAAGAACCTTCACAGGGGCTTTAAACCCTTTGCAAAGTTGCCTGTAGTGTGATGTGGTGCTATAGAAATCTTCATAAGGGCTAATTTAAGCACTATATGGAGTTTCTTGTAGCACCACATGTCGGCGCATGGTGCTATATAGAGCTTCAAAGGGGCTTATTTAAGTGCTTTGTGGAGCCACCTATAGCACAACATGTCGGCACGTGGTGCTATAGGAATCTACAAAGGGGCTTTCAACCCTTTCCGGAGTTGCCTATAGCACCACATGTCGGCACGTTGTAACATACTCAAGATTTATTAGTAAAAACTATATCAATTACTTTGCAAAAGTATTTAAGATTCGCATTTTTGCCAAGTTATAGAGAGTTTTAACGGAATAATTGGATAAGAAATTGAACTTCAAAACTTTTAATTTAAGCCCTTACTCAGTTGAGGACAATAAGTTTTGTTGAGGCTAGGAGCAATTTAATGCCTCGAGACTATGAGTGAGGATAGGAGTTGACCCATAGGAAAGGAAGGGAAATTTTTTGGTTAGGTTTTAGGAAAGAAAGAGTAGTTTAAAAAAAAAAAAAAAAAGCAAAACTCACAATTGTGAGTGAATTATATTAATCAACCCAAATAATTACAAGGTCTTGTCATGCTCGTGTTGAGCCATGACATCATCAAGGGACCAAATTTACATCGGCTATCAAGGCAGCCATCCCAACCAACTCGGCCCCTTATCCTTGATACATAAGGTCCATTATCATGTTCTTCTGAGATCTTTTGATTATCAAAAGCCAAGGTTTTCCCCCATCCTAGGCATACCCTCTACTGACCACAAGTAGTCCTAGACCAATCCTCCAAGTGTTGCTTGTGCTCGAGTGTCCATATTAGCACTTTGCTTTCTTGTATAATTTCTAGGAAGCTTGCCACCTCAAGACCTCTTCAAACACACGGTGGTTCCTTGTCTGCCATACATTATGTAAGAAGAAGTACCTGACGATTTGAGTGCTGATGAGGATGGCAGAACCAACTGAATTCTTCCCTCCAAGGAATAGATCAGTGTTGTAAAAACCAATTTTCCATATTCTTTGGACCCACTTGAATATTTTCCATGCGAGGCCTTTGATAGTTGGGAAATCCATGAAGAGGTGGGCCAGATCTTCACTAGCCAACCTGCACCCCAAGCATCGATCTGACCCAATCCCTCTTTCCTGAATCTTCACCCCCGTTGGTAGAGCACCCCAAATTACCTTCCATAACAATACCTTCATGTGATGTGTAACCTTTGGCTTCTAGATGTTCTCCATTACTTGCTCCCACCTTTCCTCCGGCCATTGTTTTTTCCATATCTTGTTAAGGGGGCTAGACCAATTCTTCTTATGCATCATTGTATGGTAAATTTCTTTAGGATGGGGTTTCCATAAGAGATTGCTTTCGGTCCATTTCCAGGCGTTCCAGTCCAACTCCGAATCACAGATAGGCATCACTATATTGTCAATCTCTTTCCTCACTTTGTGGACCAGCAAGACCTCCAAGCTATTCAGTTGGTAGTGGGTAACCAGAAGGTCAATGGTTTTCCAACTTTTGTTGTCACTGTCCCAGAAGTGCCCCAGTCGATTCAGACCCTTATTATTTAGCTTCCTGGCTATCTCTATCCAATAGGGAATTTGTGGTAGATCTACGACTTTGGAAAGCCGGGGGGACCAATGCAAAATGGAGTTCTTGAAGTATCTGGTTTTTTCCCCCCACTTTAAGACTCTTGCTGCTCTATTGCATTTTCTTACCAATTCTCCTAGGCTGCCCCCGAGTTTTAGGGTAGTCCACATCGGGGCTAACAGCTTGTCATGAACCTCCACACCTCTCCACTTTCCACCTTTCGAGCCAAGTTTAGCTGCTTCTATCATATCTTTGATCACGACAGCCCAAACTTGATCCTGTTTAGCCAAGGAAACAACAAATTTGGTGCAACAAGCTTCTGCATGGGCCACAGGGTTCATAATTCTGAGGCCTCCTTGATTCCTCGGCCGAGCAACTGATTCCCAACGGGCCCATTGCCATGGCCTGGAGGATTTCGTGTTGTTTTTCCATAGAAACCTTTTCATTGGTTTTAAGAACTCTTTCTAGTGACACTTAGCCATCTTGAGAAGTGTGCTAGTGAAGGCAATATAAGGAATCATAAAGGCATTTATCACTTTTATCGGACTTGGGAATGGGAGAAGAGCATACTCCCACCTACTCATTTTTGTTTTGATTTTTTCAAGCACCCACTCAAATCTTTGCTTGTGACTTACGTCCACCCCCAAGGGGGCTCCTAGATGTCTGAAGATATTCCCTTTTGTGACAATCTCCCCTGACCAGTCAAAAGGGTCAAATGAGTCATCTTTCAATTAGGAGATCAGCCTTGACTTCTCTATATTACATTGGGACCCCGAAGCTACTGAGAATATTTGTACAATCTCCAGAGCTTTCTTGATGACCTGGGGCCACGCCTTCAAGAAGAAGAGAGAATCGTCTGCAGAAAGATTTGCTAGGAGTTGGCTATTTCTTGGCAAAGCCAAGCCTTGCAACTCCCCTCGTTCTGCACTAGCTTCGAGCGTCATGATTAAAGGATGTGATCCTATGGCGAAAAGCAAGGGGGCCAGAGGGCATCCCTGCTTAATAGACCTTTTTCAAAAGAGCCCACAATTTTATCGTTGAAAAGGAGCTCTGACTTGCTTCCAGCTCCTAGTACACTTACCAGGCAACATAGGTGCGGCCCAAAGCCCAGAATTTCCATGTCCATGTTATTTTGTCATAAGTCTTATCCAGGTCCAACTGTAGCAGTACACACTCTTGCTTTGTGGCACTTTTGTACTCGATGCCCACCATTGTTGCCAAGATGTTATCGTAAATGGACCTTCCTTTGATGAACTCATGCTGATGGGGAGAGATGATCTTGGTTAGTAAGGGGGCTAGTCTGAGGTCTACAGCTTTAGCAATAATTTTGTAGGCCACCGACATCATGGTTATAGGGCACCAGTGTTTCAGTTGAGAACAACAGATATGTTTGGGGATGGGTTTGATAAGCCCTCTCTTTACACTTATCTCCAACGACCCGACAATGGATTTATTGGCCAACCTTCTGATTGGACCTTGAGATCGTCCCAAAATTCTCCATAGAATTCCACCGTCATCCCATCCCAACCAGGGGACTTTTCCTTGCCAAGGGCTTGCAATGCTAATGAACATTCATCTTCGGAAAATGCCCTTTCCAAAAAATTAGCTTATGAGTGGGGAATCTTCTTCTTGACACTCTGAAGTAAAAACCCTCTATCTTCTTCCACTTCTTGGTATTGGATCTCTGGCCGTCCAATGATTTGACTAAGATAGCTCAACATCAGACCAGCCATCTCATCCTGGATATGAACTGTTGTCCCTTTCTCATCATCGAGCGAGCGGACATGGCCTCGGCTCTTCTTGATTTTTAAAGCCCTAAAAAAATGAGCTTGATTAGAGGCTTCAGGTTGAAGGGCTGTCTCCCTGGAGAGAAGCCTTGCCTTTCTGATATCTTCTAACTGCTCATTAGCAAGGTTAGATTTGGCTTCAAGCCATCATTTGTGCTCATCCTCATTAGCAAGCCCATTGGCTTTTTTGGAGGTAAGCAACTGTATCTTCGTTGTAAGATGCAGAAGGTGTACCTCCCTAACTTTCTTGATTCGGGGGCCCGAGGTTTTGATTGCTTTCTGGATGCTCCGAGCAAAGAGGTCCCACGCATTTTGTTTGTTGAGGTCGACATCTTTTTTGAGCTTACCTAGTGCTTTCTTGGTTAGATTCCTAAAAAGAGGGTCTTTGAATAGGTGTGCCCCTGTTACTAACAGTTTTTTTCCACCTCTTGGGGTCTGCTCCTCCCCTGTATTCTTCTTAAAATGTATGTGCAGAGGTATGTGATCCAAAAGGCTTTTTGTTGGGACTACCTTCATCTCCATCAATGACAGTATCTAGTCAGCTTGGTGTGAGCAATAGCATCTGTCCAGCTTGGAGGTAATGTGGGCATACTGGAGGCTTGTGTAGGTGAACCCAGGCGTGTTGTTCCATGGGTCGATTTCCCATAAGTCGATCATCACCCATTTTTCGCACAAACTTTGCCATTTAGACCTTTCCAAGCCAGCCAGCATACTGGAGGATCCTGTTCTATCTCTGCTCTTTTCTACCATATTGAAGTCTCCAACCAACACCCACTCACCTTCAAAAGGAGTATCTCTAAGATGCATCCATAGTTTAGCTCTGTCTTTTGCATTGCAAGGGTCACACATTCACAATGGTAAAGGGATGCCCGTCCCATCTGATTCTAATCCCCAGGATTCTGTCGGATGGGTCATTTAGAACTAACTTCGGCTCCAATTCTCTATCCACAATGCTGAGGACGCCACTGAAGCCGTTACTTCCTTCCCCATAGAATACAAGTTTCTTTCCTAGTTCCTGCTTTCTCTTGCTATGGGCATCTAAGTGGTGTTCCTAGATGGCCCAACACTTGACTGCCTTCTCCTTTTTTATTTCCTCCCAGAATAGGGTACTCTTCTTACGGGTTTTCAACCCCTTTACATTCCAATATTGGATAGTGAGAGACTCCATCATTAATGAGGGGTTCATTGGGAAAGAGGAACAAATTCTTCAGCATCCAAATCATTCCCCCCCCCCCCCCCCCCCCCCCCCCCCCCCTTCCTTGGTCTCAAGAGAATCCGGGGGTTCAAAGTCTGGGGATTTCTTTTCTTACAGTGCTGCAAATGGATTGTGCAGTGGGACAATGAACCCCCCTCCTTTCAATGGGGTGGAGGACACAGACTAGAACCTTTCACCTCAAGTGTTCTCACAACTTGAAGTACTTTGGAGTCTCTTGCCACTGCCTTCACCCTTTTGGCTCTTTTCAGACCAAGGACTTGAACAACCGTCACCGTTGTCACTGTCATAAATTTCGGGGTAGCAGCGGGAGTAATGATCTTATTATTATTGCATGCACCTTCGGAAATTTTTTGTATGGGAATCGATTCCTCCACAATATTTTCCTGCACTTTTACATCCATCATACCTTCTTTATCCTTCCCTGCATTTGCCCCTTTGTTACTACCTCCTTGCTTCTCCAGCCCTTCCATTTGGGTTTCCATTTCACTGGTGTCCTGTGTTGCTGGAGCTGCAGTACCTTTAGACTTCAAGGGGAAATCCTTGGCGAAGTGTCCAAAGTTGTTGCATTCAAAACATGCTCCAAAGTATGTTCCAAAGTTGAGAGGAATAGTAACAAGTCCAGCTCCGACATTGATTACCATGCTCTTAGGTGGCGTTTTAGACACATCCCAGCCCATACAAACCTTGTTTGAGGTTCTGTCAAACCCTCTCTTGCTAGGTATAAATAAGGGAGTGCCCAGTTGACTATCGAGCATCCTGAGATTATCCCACAGCTAGCTAGGCAGTCCCACAAACTCAACCCAGACCGGATGAAACCCTTGTAGAGATTCAGCTGAGTTGAACACTGGCTCCCAAGGAACCACACAGACCGTAGTCCTATTAAATACTAGGGGCCCTTTGTCGAGGATATTTTCCACATCGGAGGCCTCTTTGAATCTCACTGAACAAAACCCTTTAGCTAGGTAAAAAGTACTTTCAACTGCTCCTCCATGACCAAGAATTTGAGGGCCTTGAAGCCATTGAATCATCTCAAACCTGTTCGGGATTCTTCCATTGAACCCAAATACCAACGTTAGCTGAGCTTGCCTAGCTAATTGTTTTTTGATAAGTGTTGGTGGAATTGCTACAGTAATAGCCTCGGCAACCTCCACTTGCTGTGGCAAAGACTTTCTTAAAGCAGAATAGGCCCGATCTGCCAACCCGTCTTCAACCAGCCCATTGTAATCTGTTTGGGAGCAAGTTTTTTTGTTGTTGTTAGGGCTGGCCTTAATCATTTTTTTGACTTCCATGAGGTCTTGCTAAAGTCTAGCTCTTGTATTCTGTAGTTTTCTTATATCCCCTTCCCCCGACATCCCTTCTGATGAGCCTTTTCCATAATCCTTATAGGTTAGGCCCCTTGAGCAAGCGAAATGTCTGGCCTGCGAGCTGCAGATGTACTTGGCATTTTAACATTCGTATAGATGGGACCCTAAGGGACCCCGTCTTTGAGGGTTTTTACCTCGAATTTGAACCCTTGAGCTGAGGCCATTTTCTCCCTTGTTTCCTCAAAAGGAGCTTTTCGATCGAGACAGTTTTTTCCTTTTTCGTGGTTGAATCTTTTGGCAAATTGGGGCTTGACATTGTCGCATCATCCACAACGGTTTTTAGGAAAGAAAGATTATTTTTGGAGAAGAAAGAGTATTTTTAGGAAAGAAGGAGTATTTTTAGCAAAGAAAGAGTACTTTTAGAGAAGCAAAAGAGGTAAATCAAGATTAAGCTTCTTTTCTTCTTTTTAGACAAGCTTTCTCTCAAATTAGAGTCTCCAAAGCGTGCATCAAGATGCGTGCATACATTTTCTTATTAAAAAAAGCTGCAAACACCTGTGAACTTATCTTCTTGCTTTTCACTATTCTTAGCTTTTGCTTTTGCCTTTGAGAACCTATATAAAGGCTCCTCTTCTATCAGTTTCAAGACACACATAAAAGCTCTCAGAAGAAAAATCTATCTTTCCTTGACACTGGAGTTACCTTGTCTCCCGCAATATCTCTCACTAATTAAGCTCTCACCCTCAACCCATCTCCATATCCATCTCTACCGCTATTGTGCTATCCCTCGGTGCTATATGGAGCTTCAAAGGGGCTCATTTAAGTGCTTTGTGGAGCTACCTATAGCACAACATGTCAGCACGTGGTGTTATAGGAATCTTTAGAGGGGATTTCAACCCTTTGCAGAGTTTCCTATAGCACCACATGTTGGCAAGTTGTAACATACTCAAGATTTATCAATAAAAACTATTTCAATTACTTTGCAAAGGTATTTAAGATTCGCAGTTTTGCCAAGTTATAGAGAGTTTTAATGGAATAATTGGATAAGAAATCAAAATTTGGAACTTTTCATTATAGCCCTTACTCATTTGAGGACAATAAGTTTTGTTGAGGCTAGGAGCAATTTAATGCCTCAAGACTATGAGGATATGAGTTGACCCATGGGAAAGAAAGAGATTTTTTTTGGCTAGGTTTTAGGAAAGAAAGAGTAGTTTTTGAAAGGGAAGACTGCTTTTAGGAAAGAAAGAGTATTTTTAGGAAAGAAGGAGTATTTTTAGCAAAGAAAGAGTACTTTTAGAGAAGCAAATGAGGTAAGTCAAGATTAGAGCTTCTTTTCTTCTTTTTAGACAAGCTTTCTATCAAATTAGAGTCTCCAAAGCATGCATCAAAATACATGCATACATTTTCTTATTAAAAAAAGCTACGAACACTTGTGAACTTACCTTCTTGCTTTTCACTATTCTTAGCTTCTGGTTTTGCCTTTGAGAGCCTATATAAAGTCCCCTCTTCTCTCAGTTTCAAGACACACATAGAAGCTCTCAAAAGCAAAATCTCTCTTTCCTTGATGTCGGAGTTACCTTCTCTCCCTCAATATCTCTCATTAATTAAGCTCTCACCCTCAAACCATCTCCATCTCCATCTCCAACTCCATCTCTACCGCTATTGTGCTATCCCTCGGATTCTAGAATTCTCTTTTCCCTCTCCCTCTTCTCTATATCAATGGATGGCTTCAAAATGAGTGACAAGAAGCTCTAAGGATACTCCTATCGTTCCACTTCCAAGGAAGGTACAAACAAAGGTATCAACTATTCTAATTGTAGCTCAAGTGGAGGTATCAACTGTGGAAGAACTTGAAGTCCCCCAACCTCCAACACGAGAGGTAGTCAAACATGTTGATATTCGGTAAGATAAATTTATAATTTTTCATTGTTATACATATTGAATCTCAAACTAAGCCTAGAAATTTCCTTAAACCGTCTTTTTATCATAAGAAAAAAGCATATGATTTCTGGTGTGAAAAGTTGGAGACTAGTATCCAAATGGAGCTATGCCTATAGACGGGTGGACCCAATTAGCTAGGTACTTTTCACAAGACTACTTGTTAGTTAAGAATAAGTATCATATAACATTTAGGATTTCCCTCCAAAATCACTCCCCTCTCTCTCACTCCTCTCCCTCTCTCTTCTCTCTCCTACTTTTCAGCACATCCTCTTCCCTCCTCTCTCTTCTATCTCCTACTTTTCAGCACACACTCTTCTTCCTTCCCCCTCCTTGTTGCATGTCTCCTTGTTGCACTTCTCCTCACCATAGCTGTCCACTCCATAACTCTCCACTCCCCATAGCTTTGTTGCAGCTCTCCCCCCCATAGCTCTCCAATCCATAGCTCTCCAATCCGTAGCTCTCCTCTCAATAGCTCTCCACTCTGTAGCTTTGCTGCAGCTCTCCATCCCATAGCTCTCTAATTCATAGCTCTTTACTTCATTGAACGTCCAGCCTAATCCCCTCTACAAGTCCTCTCTCCTTCTCTTGCTTGAGTCACTTTATTCCCCTCTCCATGGAGCTAAAAGACATTACAAACATCCCATCCACAGTAAGATTGACAAGTTTGGAAATGGTCTCTCTACATCCTCAGCTACCAAAGACTTCGTACCCTAAAAGCGTCATTACTTGCAAACTGCACAACAATGACGTAGTGCAAGTCACACCAATGTGGGCCTTTTGGTGCATGGTTTCCTCTACTCTAATGATCCAGTCATCAATGTGTATCTAACATTCAATAGCCTTGCTACATTCTTACAATATGTAGGTAGAGGGGAGCAAGGTCTTGCAAGCGATTGTCGACTATTGGAGCTAATAGCACACAATGGTCTTTGCATCAATGCCAACTTCTTTCCCATACCACTAGTGGATTGCACAAAAGGATTGTTCATGCAAAGAAGAAAGTGGAAACTCTTAAGCTACAAGTGGAAGAGAAGGATGCTAAGATTGCAAAGCTTGAAGATAAGACCCTACATCTTAAAAAGAAGCCCTTAGGTGCAAGGGAATAGAAGAGGAGCATCTCATCCATAGAGACTTTAGCCCTTGAAGGCGGCACTTACAAAAGAACGGTTACAGCTACAAGGTGCATTTTGCTATGCTACAATCTGTGATTTAAGTTGCTTTTTGTGGTGGTAATGATTTGTTTCCTTCTTGTAGGAATTTTATCCAAGAGCTGGGCGGTGGCCACAGCGAGGAGGATCGCATTCATTTGTTGAGCTTGTGCCTGAAGAAATCATATGTCATAGCCCTTCTAGAGCACCAAATGTAGAACATTTCAAACAATGTTGTTACAAAGGAGGTGGTGATGCAAAAGTTTTCAAATCTTGTGAGGGATGTTGATGTGCAGAAGGCATGCAATGAAGTGGAAATTAGTACTAAGGGCTACATTGTGTTATATGGTCTCCTTAAGGATGCTTTCAGGGAAAGAGGAATTACTAAGAATGTTTTTCCTATACCACTTAAGGTCAGAAGGCTTTGAATGAGAAAGTGTACTTTTGAATAGGGGGCTAATTGCACATAGAGGAGACAATTCCTTCATCCATCTTTATCAGGTTGTCAAAAGGAGTAAGGAAATGTACCAATACAAGCATAGGTGTAGACAAAAAGGACAAGGGATTTCCTTACTCAATGTCAAATAATATTCTTGTTGATTTGAGAAAGCTTCAAATGGCAATGGTAGATTTTATGGTCTACCACCTAATGGTGAGGCTACAGTAATGCATAGTCTCTTTTTTCCAAATTATGGTTTTTCATTTGTTATGTTGGACATTTTGCAGTGCTAGGATCAAAGTTGGTGTTTGTGCTCAAGCTAGACAAAAGTCAAATTGTGAAGAAACAAAGAATGAGTATTACTCCCATGAACGAGACATTATTTCATTCAAAACCTACAGCTATGAATGTGGATTGTGTACCATGGTTTAGTGTCTAGTTGGAGAAAGATTGATGTTCCCAAGGAGACCCATGAAGTGCTTGCTTGGATTTTTGAACGCATTCCGTGGATACTAAAATGTCATAAAGGCACACCTAGCTCGGGAAAAACTGTAAGTAGATGGCATAGGAGAGTTTGAAGTTGACTGGAACTTAGGTGGCGATTTGAAAACAATCAAGTGCATACTAGGTGCAAAAAAGGGGCTAGAGCTCTGTCTCCTTGTTTATTCTACATTAAGGGCTACAAGGGGAATGCACGAAAAAATGCAACAATTGACGAAGCAGAGGAAGAGGACAATTCACAAATCACACGTATGTGGGAGCATTTGGTGCTACGGTGTCCTATGTTGGAGGAGCCTAATCGTGCCACAAAAGATAGTGAATGGAACCCTATAATTAACTTCCCTCTCAAATATGTGCATTTTTGCACAAATTCATGCTTTTATACACATCTTTGATTGTTTATTAAAGCTTCATATTGATTATGCTTTTACAATGAATCCTACGAAGTCACTTGATGCTATCTCAAAAGTGGAAGGGCTCTTAAATTCAATAGGTTGTCATGAGACCAACACCTCTACCGTTGCACAGACGAACAATGCAAGCACTGAGGAAGTGACCCAACCAATGTCCATGAGTGGACTAAAGGCAAGGCACTGTTTGAAGAGGGTTCCACCCAAGGAAAGTAGCGCACATGCAAGATCATCAACATTTGAAGGTGGGTGGGAGTTGTGGAAGGATCTTTGAAAGTATACAACAAACAATGATAGAAATGCAAGCGGTGTGCTTAGCCAACAACAAGTTTGGGTGGTATTTGACAAGATGATGAAGATACTACGACTTGCAAGCACAACTTGTAGGAGGCAACAGATGAATGCTAATCGACAACCAAAAGATCTAGCCAACCCCAAATGCATAGAGACAGACATGTTTGATGAGCATCTACCATGGGAAGGGAAAGAGATCCTAGTGAATCATAGGGTGGGTGGGAAGATGCTGCCAGGAGGGATGGGCACGAGGCCATCAAGCCCAGGTCACCAAAAGATAGCCTACAAGTCATTGCCCATGGGGATGGGTGCCATGTCTTCTGATCCACCCATCAATGATGATCACAATAGCGATGATAAAGATTATAATCCTGATGAAGATTCCTCGGAGTCACCCCCCAAGCACCACTGCAAGTCAAAATTCTGCAAGAATCCGCAAAGACCATGCCCACAAGGAGCTCAGAGGCCACCATGGCGATGAACTCAAAGAGCACGATGGTATTGTAGAGTGTTCGCTAAAATATGGCACTACGAGAAGACCGTGGAGCTACTTATTAGGAAGTCACCATTTGAATGGATGTGTAGAGAGGTGCTCCAAAGCTATAGCATAGAGCTTCGGATGTATGATGTTGCCCTAGAATCAATTCAAGAGGCTGTAGAGGCTTACTTGGTCACTCTCTTTGAAGAAACATTCCTTTGTACTGTCCATGCTAAGCGTGTAACAATCATGGCCAAGGACATGCAACTAGCACATCGCCTTAGGCATGGGTGATATTTTCTGATGTCAAACCTTTTTGTAACTAACCCTTGTACCGGAATCAAGTTTTCTTTGGAACTTAGTGTATTTTGCACTTCACAATAAAAAAAATCACGTCTCTTATTGTCTCTCTATTTGATCTTTAAACAAGTATTTTTGTTTGTCTAATTTAGCTCCTTTGCTTGGCATGCTAGAGGGTATAATTCTCAATGAATTTAGTGATTGTTTCTCTACATTTCTTTCTGTTGAATGGTTGAAGGTGAGATGATAATTAGTTGTCCAATAGGTATTCCAAGTGGCTTGCTCATGCGAAAACATGGCAATCTAAGCCTAAAAGGCCCTATCCACAAGGGCGCAAGAAAGTGCCAGACACAAGTCATACAGGGCATTTTCTCGGGCCCTCGTGGACAGGGCCTTTTAGGCCTAAAATTGCCATGTTCTAGCAAATGCAAGCCACCTGCAATACCAAATCGACATTTTCATGCCAATCATAGGACAAATTTTTATTAATATACAAAATTAGCATTTTAACAGTTAATACAGATCATTGATATCCAAAATTAACAAAAAAAATTAATATATAAAGTTTCTTATCAATATACAAAATTAACATTCAAACAGTTAATACAGATCACTGAAGATGAAGTTTTTACAAATTGCATCCAGTGACATGGTCACTAAACATGATCAAAATAGTACCCTAAAGTTGCAATAGATCGTGGAAAAGAAGAAGTTGAGATTATTTTCATTTAAAAAGGTCGAACAAATAGACTCAACTATCTTTTGACAGGAGGCACTTTGCGATCTTTCTACGACGTTCTTCAACATTGGGTAGGATGGATGCAAATACAGAGGCAGCTATGGCTTGGGCACTGTCAACCCTTAAGGCTTGACTAAGTGCTATGCGTGTCATAACCTGGCCGCAACAACCAATGCCAAAAGCAGCAATTGCAAGGGATTTTTTAACCATAATAATTACATGGGTTGTTTGAAGGATGGTGGCTAAGCATAGGAGTTTGCTAGCGGCCTTAAGCACCCACAAAACAAAATGGCCATTGGGGGAGAAATCCTTGTGTATGATGCATACATCCTACATTGGTAGTTTGCCACCAATGTAGTGTGCAAGGGCTACCTGAGGCCCAAACACCATGCACTCCCCCCCCCCCCCCCCCCCCCCTTTCTAGCCAGCCCACAGGTCCATGTCCAAAACAACCTTCAAAAATGGAATTAAGTAAATGCAAAGAAGAAAGGTAGAATTATCAAATTACAAGATGCTCAGAATTACCTCTTGTTGCTTATCCTCATCATCCATAGTTGTTGTGGCTTCAAGGTTCATAGAGAATTTGTTATCATCAATTTTGCGGGGGCTGTGTGAACCAGGTGAATCATGGCGAATAGGAGTTTGGTTGGCAACAACCTTGGCGTGTGTTGCAATAAACTCCTCATCCATGACATGACTCTGCTTTGCATTGAGAATTTCCACTATCACCAGCACAATTGTGTCAGGAACACTGGATTATAGGGGTATTCACTTTCCATTCTTACACATCCAATGCTCATAGTGGAAGCATAGGTACAAAGTAGTACACACTTTAAGATATTGTATCGTGGTACGGGAATCCCCAACCTTGCACTTGTATTTATCTCCTTGGTGCACTCCCTCAACCATTTCTCCAAATATAGGTTTCAGTGCTTCATACATAACATTCCTACTATAGAACATAGTAGGTGTGAGATTGAATGGCAATGTCTTGAACAAGTGTACAAAAAAGTATGCACGAGACAACACCAATTGAGCGCTATTAATCTAGAAGCCTTCTCAAATTTTAATGAATAAAAATGTCAAAAAGCATCTTCTCCTTCACAGAGAAGAGTGACCAAACATCAGGCATGCTCATTAATGAAGGTTTTTCAAGAGAAAATTTTACCATATCCATCCTCCGACACTAGCACTACATACGTATGTGAGCAGAAGAAGATTCTAAATTGCAACAGCATGGAAGGTGGCAAGTTGGGAAGCATCATAGAACCAATGTTGGCGTGAAGAGCAGTGAAGGTGAGACTATTGATTGGTTGTTCCTCAACAAAGTCGGATGGAAATATATCAATGACAACAACAAAAACTATCAAGTCAAAAACAAATAACAAGCATTTAGAACTTGCAACCAACAATGTTTTACGACTTACAATTTGTAATGGGAATAGACTATGAACATTGAGAATAGCGGAATTAAGAAAACTATAGTGAGCATTTTTATGAGAATACTTTGAGAAAATAGAGGGCGAACTTGATTTAGAGGTAGCAACATAACCATTATACTTAATTAACTTGGCATGAACAATACTTTGCAAGAGAGAGAATTAGAGAACTTGACAATGGTTGAGGACCCGATTTATGTGGAGTTGGTCCCCCCTCCAAAAGTATTTTGTATCATAGTTTCTCCCATAAAGAGAGACTTGGTACAATACAAGCTTTGTGTTCCTTGAAACCTTGATGGTGCAATGAAGATAGAGAGCTTCATGCACCCCAATTATGCTCGTAACTTAGCTAAATGAAAGCATTAACTTGTCCCCGACCTCAGTCACAAGACCTCAAACACCTTCAAAGGTAGAGAGAGCTGGCAAGGAATTATCATTGATCCGTCCTACTAGATCCGTCCTACTAGAAAGCTAGTCAAGTATGAGAGAGACACATGGAGTTCGATACTTGGTGATGGTTGTTGGAAAACAATCATATCTCTCATGAGAAATTTGACTCTACAATTAGATCTCTATAAGCGGTAGGTATAATTAATAAAGATTGTAATAATCATTTTGAGTTATTGATTTATCTAATTTAGTTTTAGGTTTTGTAGAGTCAAAGCAATCAAACTTATGTATCTCTTGATGAGAAAGAGGAGGACGAGGACTTAAATTGATACTTTTTTTGGAGTCCTCTTTTACTAGTGAGAATATGGCACAAAAAAACCCTCATTTGTACATATAATGCATTTGGAATTTTGGCTTTATTTGTAATTAAATTCAACATTGTTCTTTTGTTCTTCAAATTATGCACGTAAGGTCTGAAATGTAATTTAATGTTGTTAATTTCAAAGTTCAATATTATTGTTTTGTACACTTTTCAAACTGCAATTGATATTTGATACGTTTATGTAGGTCAAAAATAAAGATGCTCATTTGGGCCATCCCAAATGAGCATCTTTATTTTTGAAAATCCATGTAACCAAAATATATGTGGTAATCTAGGCGGTAATATACATGATAATTGACGTTGGTGTAGCTAAAGTTGGTTGATGCTATGAGGAGTGCAATGTAGGGTTGTCTATACTAACAAGGGCATGCCAAAGTGATAAGGTAGATCTGAAGGTCAAGGGCACATAAGGGGCAAGGGATGTGTATGTTTGATGTGGTTTCTTGGGCCAATATGCCTTACCAAGTTGCCTATAAAAGGTCGCTGGTCAAAGTGAAAAAATGGAAGTGCCAGAGGTGTTCCTCCACGTGATCTATGAGTCAGTCCAAATGGCTCCTCAATCAGAGCTATGGAGTGCAAGTTATGGCGGTTTGAAGTTTTAAGTGGTTTGTAGATCCTTGTTGGATTGGGCAATAGCAAATGGACGCTCATAGTGGAAGTGAATACATGGACCTAAAATGAACATCGATCCTTTCAATCCACAATTGGAGTTCAAACGGTCAAGTTATGAGGACAGCTATATGTGCCAATTTGACCGCCTTGGTAGGTGTGACATCCAGGTTTTTTTGAAGCTCTCGAGGGTTCCAAAGGGAAGTATGCAATATATGAAGTTATCTAGAGTTGAAGACTCATCAATTATGGTCTTGGGCAGCAAGATATGGAAGGTTGATATTTGGGCCAGTTGCTCACGTAGTAGAGCCATATGGTTTTTCTCAGTTTTTGGACCTATTGTTTGTGGTCGTGGAATATTCAAAATGCGGTGCGGCTTATGGCAATTGAGGTGGCTTTGTGGAATTTCATGGGGATTTACTTGTGTGCATCATGCTAGGGGTCTAGGAGATATGCCAGCTCCAAAAGGCCAATAAAAATGGATTTTTTAACAAAGTTCAAGGTGATTTTTTGAAGGCTTTAAGGAGGTTTTCATGAGTTGCTACCATGTGGAACTACCCCTTAACCCACATGAAATGAAGATATTTGGGAATGGGGAGTATAAGACTTGGGGTGGATCCTCTCCATAGACCTTCAAGTGGTGGAGATAGAACTCATGGAGCTCATGGCTATGACACCCGTCGCGCTTTTGTGGTGCTGTCGAGCAATGGTAGTGGTGTTGGTTGCGCTGGTGATCGCAGCCATGGCCGGTGGTCGCTTGCAACATTGGAGTTCCCCTTGGGTGGAGGTTCACACGGGGCTCCTTGAGTCCCTCCCATTTTTATATGAGAGCATTGAGGGCTTATGTGCATGGGCCCTAGTGGCTTCAGGAACCATAGCTTGAAATAGAGAAGCTTCTTGGGTGGTGTAGCATGGAGTAATATGCAAGGAAGGCCAAAGAAGTAACGGTGTGTCATAAAATCTATTATCCAACCAACCCAAATGATTTTCTCATATTAAACTGATCATTTAATGTGGGAGAATAAACGGGAACAAGGGTTAGAATATAGACATGTGCTTATAGATTTATCTCAACACGGGGCCAATGGTAAAGGGGCCCAAATGAGAGATGGTATGTCAAAGAGCAAGGCTAGCCAATGGAGCTCAAAGACCTTAGGGTCAGCTTCATTGAAGACCTCCAAAGGTTAGTGTTAAAATTCCTTTGGCCTTAGGTAAGCTAGGGCTATGCTTGAGGTGGGAACCCGGTCCAAGCTTGTGGTGCTTGTCATGCTTGCTGACTAAGGTGCTTGTTGTGCTTGCTAACTAAGGTGCTTGAGATGCTTTTCGTGCTTGTTGAATAAGGTGCTTGTCATGCTTGCTGACTAAGATGCTTGAGGTGCTTGTCATGCTTGCCGACTACGGAGCTTGAGGTGCTTGTGGGAACACTACCCAAGCTTGAGGTGCTTTGTCGTGCTTGCTAACTAAGGTGCTTGTGTTCCAAAAGTCAACGTACTCCCTACTCATGAGGGGGCAAGCCCTAAAGCTAGAGGGATGAGAGAGAACACACACACAAGGTAAGTCAGTCCGAGCTAGAAAGTGGTCAAGCCCTAAAGCTAGAGGGATGAGAGAGAACACACACAAGGTAAGTCAGTCCGAGCTAGAAAGTGGTCTATGCCAAGCAGAGGCTGTAGGCAGGTGCAGTGCAGAAGGCTAGGGCACGTGCCAAGGTCCTGGGTAGGCAAAGGGTAGTGGGAATGTATGTTTAAAGCGTTTTTTTAGGCCAAGAGAGCTAAAGGAAAGGTCCAAATGGGGTAGCAAATAAAGGTGTCCAAAGTGCCGATTTGGTGCCTTGGAAAGTAGTGTTTGATGTGCTATAGAAGCCGGTCCAGACGGCTCGTCAAACAGAGCCCCAGAGTGAAGGATACTGAAGTACAAAGTTAGAAGGTGTAGCAGATCCCCGACGGGCAAGGCAGCAGGGGACAGGTGGCCCAAGATGATGTTAGTGGATGCGTGTGTAGAGCTTGAATTATGGAGCATGCATGTCTTCTCAAATTGCGAATCGGAGCTCAGGACATCAAGTTATGGCCATCAGAACACACACACACACACACACACACACACACACACACACAAGGTAAGCCCAAGCCTCAAGAGGCAGCAGCAAGGACACATGTCAAGCCCCTACCCATGTTGCCCTCATGGTGTGCCTAAATCCTATTGGTTGGCCTCCCAAGGGGTCCAATGATAATTTAGTTTATTTAAATAATTATTTTTGCATTTATCAAGTACTGTCTCTCAAAGGGGGAAGGGGGACACTTGTCCCAAGGCTACCCTTGTTGCTTGATATGCCTCTTGCATGTGATTGGCTAGGTCTAGAGGGGTCCAATGAGCTTCAAGCATGAGCTACAATGGGGGTCTCAACCAAAGCAAGGAAGGGGGTTTCTTGGGGGGTGTACTCTCTCACACACACTCTCATTGTGTAAAGTGCAAAGTGCAAGAGCTCCTCTCCTTCTCCAAGCTAGCAGAGAAGTTGAGAGCCTACACCAACACTCTTGGCTATGGATTGTAAATCCAACCAAGAGCCATGCATCAATTCTTAAGCTTGCCATATTCTCAATCTTCATTGTTGTGCTATTATGTATGCTAGCAAGAAGAGTGATGATAAGTGAGGAATTGTAATGGAAATGGCCTATGAACTTTGAGAATAGCGATATTAAGAGAATTAAAGTGAGCATTTTTGTGAGATCACTTTGAGAACATAGAGGGTAAACTTAATTGATGGTAGAAACATAAACATAGTACTTAATTAACTTGGCATGAACAATACTTTTGCAAGAGAGAGAGAGAGAGAGAGAGTATTAGAGCACATGACAATAGTTTTACTTGGATCCAGTCCTCCCTCCAAAAGCCGTTTTTATTATAGATTCTCCCATCAAGAGAGACTTGGTACAATACAATCTTTGTGTTCCTTGTGACCTTGGTGATACTATGAAGAAGATGGAAAGCTTCATGCATCACGAGCATAACATAACTTTGCAAAAACCATTAACTATCCTAAGCCTTAGTCCCAAGGACTCAAACACCTTCGAAGGTGGAGAGAGCTAGTGGGGAATGAGGGTAGGGAACGGGAAGAAGAATCATTCATAGGAGAAAGAAAAAGTTCCTCACTTATCATCACTCTTCTTGTTTAGCATAGCATAATAGCATAGTAATGAAGATGAAGAAGATGGCAAGCTTAAGCATTGAAGTATGGCTCTTGGTTGGATTTGCATTCCATAGCCAAGATTGTTGGTGTAGGCTCTCAACAAGCTTGGAGAAGGAGATGGAGCTCTTGCACTTTTGCACTCCACACAATGATAGAATGTGTGTGTGGGGGGGGGGGAGTATACCGCCTCTCCAGCTTGGTTCACCTCTCTCTCTCTCTCTCTCTCTCTCTCTCTCTCTCTCTCTCTCGTATTATTTAATTATATCATTTGGACATGTGTCCTCTTTTTCCTCTTTGAGAGAAAGAACTTAATTATTTATTTTTATACATCTAGATTCTCATTGGATCTCTTTAAAGCCTATCCAATAGGATTGAAGCACATCATGAGGGCCACATGGTCATGTGTCTTTTATGCTTTTTCAGTCATCTGGTTTGAATTGAACACTTCGAACACTTAGTCAACTAAGCATGGAAACTGTTTATGCCTCTTGAGAGATTATCTTTGAATTGATTCGGAACACTTCAAGAACCTTAGTCATTTAAGCATAAAAATCACCTCAAGCTTTAGGCAAGGTTCCCACAAAAACTCTAAGCACTTTATTTAACAAGCCGACAAGCACCTCATGCTTGGGCACGATTCCCACTTCAAGGTCAGCCCTAGCTTGCCTAAGGTCAAAGGTCTTTTTAACACTAACTTTTGGAGGTCTTTAATGAAGCTAACCCTAAGGTCTTTTAAGCTCCATTAGATGCACGTTGCTCTTTGATATATTACCTCCTTTTGGACCCCTATTGAGATGTAACCATCTCTCCTCTTGGTCCCTTGCTGAGGTAAATCTAGAAGCACTTATTGCACATTGCTCTTTGGTAGACTGTCTCCTTTTGGATCTCTATTGAGATGCAACCATTTCTCCTTTTGGTCCCCTGTTGAGATAGGTCTAGAAGCACATATCTATATCCTAACTCTTGTTCCCCTTTTATCTTCCCAAATTAAATGATCAATTTAATATGAGAAAATCATTTGGTAAAGTTGTCAAACCGTAAAAGTTACATGCATTAATCCCTAGACCTTTAATTAAGGTGTTGTCCGAGCAATCAAGGGTTGACTAGGGCGAGGCACCAAGGGGCATGGGAATTCTATAAAAGAAAGCTTTTATTGTAATTGGATATACCTTAATGAATGAGCAATTTGGTGTCTCTCTCTCTCTCTCTCTCTCTCTCTCTCTCTCTCTCTCTCTCTCTCTCTCTCTCTCTCTCTCTCTCTCTCTCTCTCTCTCTCTCTCTCGTCATCTTTCTCACGCCCTCCCTCTAACCGTCTTTCTAAACGTCTCTCTCTCTTTCCTAAACACATGGTTAGAACTTTAGGACCTGATTACTTACCACCTTTACCCTTGGCTGTTGTGAAAGTGTATCGACCACTTGATTGTGCTTGCAAGCAATGTGAGCAATATGAAATTTAAATTGCAAAAGAAAATTTGCCCACCTCATTTGTGTGTCGGAGAACTTGGTTTGTGTCATGAATTTGTTGAGGCTTTGTGATCCATTCATAGGATGAATGAAGGCCCCAAGAGATAGTGCTTCCATGTGTCTAGGGTATGTAGAACAGCCAAAAGTTCTTTTTTGTATATGCCCAAGACCCGTTCATCAACATTGAGCCTTCGGCTCTCATATGCTATGCATGCCCTTCTTGAAGCAAAACTACTCCAAGGCAATCACCACAAGCATCACATTGGACCTCAAATGGCTTTGAGAGAACCGGAAGCATAAGGACTGGTTGGGAGGTAAGCTTCTCTTTGAGCTTGTAAAAAGCATTTTGTTCTTTAGCAGTCCATGAGTACTTAATTTTCTTTCTTATTAAGTCCTGCAATGATCCTACTATTTGAGAGAATTTTTCTATGAAGCGTTTATAGTATGCACGCATACCAATAAAGCTTCATAGCTCATGTAGATTCCTTGGATTAGGCCATGCTTTTATTACCTCCAACTTTGATGGATTCATACATATACCATCTTGAGAGATAATGTGACCTAAATATTGAATCTCTTGTAGGAAAAATTCACTTTTCTTTTGATTAATGAAAAGCTTAATCTCTCTTACAAGTTGAAAGATTACCTGGAAATGTCACTTATAATCCTCAAGAGAATTTTAGTGGCCTGAAGACTTTTGTCCATCGTCGTGAGTTTGAATGCGGCTGGAGTATTTCTCATGCCAAAACTTGTAACTTATCAAATAGATCTTCTACCTACGGCACGGGAAATAATTTTTTTTAAATAGTGATCATATTTAGTGCTCTATAGTCGACACACATATGATATGTGAAATTTTTTGTTTGCACTAAAAGTACTGGTGAGCAAAATGGAGAGGAGTTAGGCCTCACCATCCCTTTTTCCACCAATTCATGCACTTGCCTCATGATCTCATCTTGTTGAACTTGTGAAACTCAATAAGGAGGTTTATTAGGCAGTGAGCTTCCTAGTAGAAGCTCTATTGCATGGTCATCATCCCCTCATTTTGGAGGTAGCTCACTAGGGATGCCCTCAATGAAAATATATTGGGATCAATGTAGGAAATTAGACAACTCTAATTCCTCTCGATTCCCTTTATTACTACTTGTTTAAACATTAGAATCATTTACAGATCCTCTACCAAAAATCATATATGCAAAAATAGAGCTTCTCATTGACTTATCAAAAGCAAGCATATTTACCAGGGATATGGTGTTCCCCGAATCATTAGCATCTATATACATGCTCTTTTTCCTGTAGATGAAATAGATTCTCCTTTCAAGGAACTTCATGTTGGCAGCCATGCGGTTGAACCATTGTGCCCGTAGGATAACATCCTCATGTTGGAGAGGGGAGATTAAAAAAAAGTCTTCTTTGTCGACGTAGCTTTGGACATGAAGCCTCAACTTCCCAATCAAGGGAGCAACAGAGGCTTGCTATCCCTTGAAAGCTCCATCGACAATTACAGTATCTCCCATCTCAAAAGCTTGAATGCCCAATTTAGTGGCCAACTCCATTGATATGAAGTTGTGAGTAGAGCAAGGGTCAAAGAGAATAAGGGCATCATGCTCCCTTACTTTTCCCCAAGCATAGGAGGTATGAGCCTTTGCAATAAGTATCCCCTTATGGAGCTTCAACCATGGAAGCTCTAGGACTGTCATTGTGTACATTTCTTTTGGGGCAAGAACGATAACCATGTCCTTGCTCCCCACACTTCAAAGCATTTATGATCGTTATGAAAGGCCTCTAATTATTTGGGAGGGAGCCTATTTATATCTTTGTAAGCTCCTTTCTCCTTGGCCTTGTTGTTGTTGGTGTTGGTGTTGGTGTTGCCTTGGGAAGAGTTTTGAGCATTGCTCTTCCCTTTAGCTTCATTTCGATCCTTGTTTTGTATGGGCTTGAAATTTCTTCTGACCCCTTGTTGGAAATTGATCCTTGAAGCAACCATAGTGTGGTGGATGGCTTCGGTGATAGTGCTAGGCTGTTTTGAGTTGACATACTTGGCCATTTCTTCAGGTAATACCGAACAAAATTATAGCTTTTGTTCGGAGAAGTCTATCCTTTGAAAGATTGTAGCTTAGAGATGTAAATTCCAAAACTTGTCTACATATTTGTAGATAGACTCATTGAACAGCAGCTTCAAGCTCTGCCATTTGGTAAGCACTTTGTCCTTTGCATTGCTTGCAAGGAATTGCTTCATGATGGAAACTCGTAGAGTTTTCCATGTCTTTGGGGCCTCGCCATTGCCACGAAGGCTAGTCCACCATTGACAAACAAATTTTTGGAAGTGCATAGCTACATGGTGTAGCTTGGAGGACTTCATGAAGCCCTCGTCTCCAAAGGCTGCATCAAATTGTTGGATGAAGGCAAATACTTTGTCTATGGTACCAAAGGTGCCATCATAGGTGAGAAAAGAGATACTCTTTACTCCCTCTTTAAACTTCTTGAGCTTTGTGATCTTTGCCATCATGCAGGGTATGATTTGTGATGTCCTCCCCTCTTGTACTCTCTAGGAGAATAGTCATAGATTTTGTCCGAAGAGGAGAAAGGTGAAGAAGAAGGAGAAGAGTGTGACCTCTTTCTTGCCTTTTTCTTCCTTTGTTTACTCTCTTCCCTTTTGGAGTGACAAGGAGAAGGACTATGAGTTGACAGTTTCCTCTTTGGAGAAGTTGGCAATAGTCTAGATCGCCATCTTCATGGAGCCACACCTTTAGAGGAACTTAGGGATTCACTTCTTTCTCGTTCTTTGGATTCCTCCTCTCTTATTGGAGAGGGTGTTCTTTTGGGAGCCTCATCAAGAGGCCTCCTAAACTCTGTCTCCTCTTGGAGAGGAAGGGAAATCCCATAAGCACAAAGTTGTTGGGTAACTTTGGCTTGCAAAGTAGGGTTGCCCATTGCTTGATGCAACCTAGTAACAAGATAATTGATAAACATGGGGGCATCATCATTAGCACCTTCATGTGCAAAATCAAAGTTATTAATGTTCATTCTACTCTCTTGGTTATTGTCAGCCATGCTAACTATACTTATGTGTTTACTAGTGTATCCTTTGGCAATTCAAAACCTTAGTTGCTACTCCTCTTAGCCTTTGAAAATAAGCACTTAAGTATCTACACCCACGACTCGAATTGGTAATTTATAGAGAGTAGTGGGGTGGATCTAACATAGAAAAATTGCCGAGGGATAGCTCCTTTTGAACTTCTCATGGCTCAATAATGGTAAAGCGGTAGGCAAGTCTAGAAAGACCCCATTATTAATACCAAAGCTCCCAAGGTGTGCATTATATCCTACACAGTGGGCTCAACAAAATCGATAATAGATCCCAGTCCCACTTTTAATAGGTTACTTAAGGACCTCTCTTCTTAAGCAAGAAAAGAGAAATCAAACGCTTTGATACCAATGTAATGAAAATGGCCTATCAACTTTGAGAATAGTGGAATTAAGAGAATTAAAGTGAGGATTTTTATGAGATCACTTTGAGAACATAGAGGGTGAACTTAATTGATGGTAGCAACATAAACATAGTACTTAATTAACTTGGCATGAACAATACTTTTGCGAGAGAGAGAGAGAGAGAGAGAGAGAGAGAGAGAGAGAGAGAGAGAGAAAGATTATTAGAGAACGTTACAATAGTTGAGGACCGAATTTAATTGGAGCCGGTCCCCCCTCCAAAAGACGCTTGTATTATAGATTCTCCCATCAAGAGAGACTTGGTACAATACAATCTTTGTGTTCCTTGTGACCTTGGTGATGCTATAAGATGGAAAGCTTCATGCATCATGAGCATAACATAAACTTTGAAAAAGCATTAACTATCCCAAGCCTCAGTTCCAAGGACTCAAACACCTTCGAAGGTGGAGAGAGCTAGCAAGGAATGAGGATAGGGAAGAGGAAGAAGACTCGCCCATAGAAGAAAGAAATAGTTCCTCACTTATCATCACTCTTCTTGCTTAGCATAGCATAATAGCATAGTAATTAAGATGAAGAAGATGGCAAGATTAAGCATTGAAGCATGACTCTTGGTTGGATTTGCATTCCATAGCCAAGATTATTGGTATAGGCTCTCAACTTCTCAACAAGCTTGGAGAAGGAGATGGAGCTCTTGCACTTTTGCACTCCACACAATGAGAGAATGTGTGTGTGTGTGGGAGAGTATATTCCCTCTCAAGCTTGGTTCACCTCTCTCTCTCTCTCTCTCTCTCTCTCTCTCTCTCTCTCTCTCTCTCTCTCTCTCTCTCTCGTATTATTTAATTATATCATTTGGACATGTCTCCTCTTTTTCCTCTTTGAGAGAAAGAACTTGATTATTTATTTTTATGCATCTAAATTCTCATTGGACCCCTTTTAAGCCTATCCAATAGGATTCAAGCACATCATGAGAGCCACATGTGGAGGATTTTGACATGTGTCTTTTATGCTTCTTAAATCATTTGGTTTGAATTGAACACTTTAAGCACTTAGTCAACTAAGCATGGAAACCGTTTGTGCCTCTTGAGAGATTATCTTTGAATTGATTCAGAACACTTCAAGAGCCTTAGTCATTTAAGCATAAAGCTTTGGGCAAGGTTCCCACAAACATTGTAAGCACTTTAGTTAGCAATCCGACAAGCACCTCATACTTCGGTAGGATCCCACTTCAAGGTCAGTCCTAGCTTGCTTAAAGTCAAAGGACTTTTTAACGCTAACTTTTGGAGGTCGTTAATGAAGCTAATCATAAGGTCTTTTAAGCTCCATTTGATGCATGCATTAGGAAAAATATGAACCCTCTAGGGGCCCTTTGGGATTAAGGTTAATTAGAGGCCAGCCAATGAGAAGAGGGTGGTGGACACACTCTATGCCCTCAAAAATGTAGGGGGACAAAGTAGTCTTACACTTCTTAAATGGGCTCTTACCTAGTGAGAAAGTTGGGGGGGGGGGGGGGGGGGCATATGGAACCTCCAACTTCCCTCCTTTTTGATCCGGTTCTGAAAAAATCCCAAAAATTTGAAATTTTTCAAAATTTTCAAAACTCAAATTTCATCTTCTTAAAACCCCCCTAAAACTATTTTATGGTCGAAATAGCATTTTTTGACCTCAAAAAGTCAAAACGTGCACCCAAAAACCCTAAAATTCAAATTTTTTAAAAAACTTTTGAAAAATATTTTTTTGCTATCCAGAGCTCCCCCAAAAGTAGTTTTTAGGCAAAAAGTGATTTTCTCTCTTTAGAACCCCTTTTCCAACCCCTCCTTGGTTGCAACCATCACACTCATCCTCTACTCCAACACTCTCTCTCTCTACACCATCTCCATTGCTGCAGCAAGGAAGCTCCTCTCTCCTCCCCTACCACCTTCCATTGCCACACCAAGCAAAGGTTATCCACCTTCTCCTCCCATTGCCACACCAAGCAAGGGTTATCCACCTTCTCCTCCCATTGCCACAAGGGTTATCCACCTTCTCATATCACTTTATCCTCTGTACATTGTAGGAACAAGCAAGGTCCTTCTCCTCCTCCTAGTTTTCTTTGCTCAACCATGGCCAACTCTACTTCACAAAGGCGGCCAAAGGATGAGGTCACAGCACTTGCATGCCACAACACTAGAGGTGTAGATGATGAGTGGGTGCCACAAGAGTTCACCAAAGGTGCTTGGGTATACATGCAACCATCTGCTATTGGCCCTCATCGTGTGCGAAATCGTGCAAACTTGGATCTTCATTGGAAAGGAAAGCTCCTTGGCTTCAAGAATCGCAAAGACAAGGGGACCGTAGCCATTGTGCAACATGTTTTCTCAATGTCAACTATGCATTTGCAACAACCACCTCGATTTCCAACACATTGTAAGTACATGTTTTGAGAATACAAAGCTAGGTGTGAAATCACAGTGTAATGTTATTATGGATTCATACTTAAGATTGGTCATGCATTTATAGTCATATTTCCATCCACGTTGGTGGAGAAGCAGCCACTACATAGACTCTCCGGCACATTCAATGATATACATGCGGATATTGGAGCAATAATGTTCCCACATCTTTGCCCAACCAAACTCGTTCAAAGAAGGATTTTCTTCTATTCTCACTCCTATATTGTCCCTACTTCTACACAAGCGTTTGGAACGCTTGAACCATCAAAGTAACTTTCTTATTAAGTATGGAGTGGCCGGTGCCAGATTTGTGATCGGTAGCATCTTTCTGTTAGGAAATAAGACGTAGCTAAATAGATAATTGAGTAGATTACTTAATGGAGAGAGACAGATTTATATACACGAGATTATAGAGTAGAGAGAGAGAGAGAGTACACACAATATACGTGGTTCACCCAATGTGGGCAACGTCCACGGGAAAGCAGCCACTCAATGGCTTTAGTACTTCAAAACAAGAAGTAGTTTACAAAGGGATTATACCCTTAATGGAGCTCTCGCCTTGCTTCACTCTCACCACCTCACACTCCTTGTTGCATCAACTTTACACTATGAAATGTGTGTAGAAATGGCCTTCTTTTATAGGCCAAAAGGGCTGCCCTCTCTTATGAGAGACAGCCATGTGTAGCCACCCTTGTGCGAATAAGTCCACTTTTGAATTCGGCCACCGGCCACCGGCCATTGACTTCCGACCACCGGCCATCGGCCATTGACTACCGGCCAACCGACCGGTTGTTTTCCGACCACTTTCCGGCCGCCATCCGACCATAATATTCCGACAAAAAAGAATATTCCGGCGAAAAAAAGTCTCGGGGGCCTCCGCCCCCGAGGCCTTTAAAGTTGCCCCTGATTCTTGTCCGTGAAAATTTTGGTTTCCGGTGAGTGATTTTCCTTCACGCACGATGGCTTCTCCTCATAATGGGGGCCTTACAAATGTGCGCTTTTACCACAGAAAATTACAAGGGTGAATCAGGCTACATACTTAACAATCTCCCACTTGGAGACTGATCTCCAAACCAAACCTGTGACTGCTTTCCATTCTGGCTTCTTATCCTTGAATGCCGCTTGAAGATGAGCAAAAGCTCAACTTCTCCTTGTTGACCACCTTTGTAAACATGTCTGCAGGATTTTCACTTGTATGCACCTTTCCTAGCTTTAGTTGTCCCTCTTCCAAAAGAGTGCGTATGAAGTGATATCTCACCTCAATGTGCTTTGTCCTTGAATGAAAGGCTGAGTTCTTCGCAAGATGGATAGCGCTTTGGCTATCACTGTACAAGACACAATTGTCTTGTTTGAATCCAAGCTCTTCTAAGAATCTGTGAAGCCACAGAATTTCTTTGCTTGCCTCCGTCATTGCTACATACTCTGCTTCCGTGGTAGAAAGTGAAACCACTTTCTGCAGCTTTGAAGCCCAGCTTACTGCTGTGCCTCCAACCGTGAATACATAGCCAGTAGTGCTCCTTCGAGTATTTTTGTCACCTGCCATATCTGCATCAGTATACCCTTCTAGAAAAATATCAGTTCCTCCAAAATACAAAGCATTTGTTGTTGTCCCTTTTAGATACCTAAGTATCCACTTCACAGCTTGCCAATGCTCTTTACCTGGGTTGTCCATGAACCTACTCACAACTCCCACTGCATGTGCAATGTCTGGCCTTGTCCAAACCATAGCATACATTAGAGAACCTACCGCTGTAGCATATGGAACTTTAGACATATAGGCTATCTCCTCTTGTGTCTTTGGACACATATCCTTCGTTAGTTTAAAATGACCAGCCAAAGGTGTAGAAACTGGTTTTGCATTTTGCATTGCAAACCTTTCTAGTACCTTCTTGATGTAATCTTCTTGAGATAGCTTTATTGTCTTCTTCGTCCTGTCCCTTGATATTTTCATACCAAGTATGCTCTTTGCAGCACCTAAATCTTTCATTGAAAAAGATTTGGACAGCTCCTCTTTTAGGTCTTTGATGTCCTGCTTGTTATCACTTGCAATCAACATGTCATCAACATACAACATTAGGATGATGAATTTCCCATCTCCCAAATTCTCCGTGTAGACGCAGTGATCCGAGTTGCATCTTGTGAATCCATGATCCAACATCCATCGATAAAACTTCAAGTACCATTGTCTTGATGCTTGCTTTAAACCATACAAGCTCTTCTTTAATCTGCAAACCATTTTCTCCTTACCTTTTAATTCATACCCTTTTGGTTGAAGCATGTAGATTTCCTCCTCTAAGTCACCGTGAGGGAATGCCATATTTACATCCATTTGCTCGAGATTTAGATCATGAGCAGCCACAAGGCTTAAGACAAGCCTAATTGAGTTCATTTTTACAACAGGAGAAAATATTTCATTGAAGTCAATACCTTTCTTTTGAGAAAAACCTTTTACCACAAGCCTAGACTTGTACCTTTTCTTCCCACCTTCTTCTTCCTTTAGCTTGTACACCCATTTGTTTTGAAGTGCCCGCTTACCTTTAGGCAACTCAACCAACTCCCATGTTTGGTTGCGATGTAGTGAGTCCATCTCCACTTGCATGCTCTTCGTCCATTCTTCTTTGGATTCATGTTGCATAGCTTCTTCATATGATTCCGGCTCTCCAGAATCTGAGATCAAGAGATGGTTGAAGGAAGGAACAAACCTTTCTGGAGGTCTACTTGCTCTAGTAGATCTTCGGGGAATAGGTTGAGGCTCCTCATTTGGTTGACGTTGTTGCACATTGTCACCGTTTGCAGTCCTTGAGTCTTCACCGTCCTCAAGCTCCATGTACTCATCACCTGTTTCTTTTGTTTGTTTTCTTTCCAAGTAATCTTTGTACATATTTTGTTCGTTAAAAATTACATCCCTACTCCTTAAGATTTTACCATCTTTAGGATTCCATAGGCGATACCCAAAGTCTCCTTCTCCATAGCCGATGAAGAAACACTTTTTAGACTTTGCATCTAACTTTGATCTTAGGCTTCTATCTATGTGCATGAAAGCCTCACACCCAAACACTTTGAGAAATGCATAATTCACCGGTTTACCTGTCCATGCCTCTTCTGAAACTCCCCCATCCAATGCCGTTGAGGGTGACCGATTGATTAAGTACACAGACGTACTTACAGCTTCCGCCCAAAGCTCAAGTGGTAGGCCTGCATGTAGCCGCATGCTTCGTGCTCGTTCCATGATTGTCCTGTTCATCCTTTCCGAAATCCCATTTTGTTGAGGTGTCCTTGGGGTTGTCCTTTGCCTTCGATTCCATTGCTAGCACAAAAGCTTTCAAAAGCTTGGCTGCAATATTCGCCTCCATTGTCGGATCTGAGGCATTTAACCTTGGTACCTGTTTCATTCTCCACAAAGGCTTTCCACCTTTGAAATATGGAAAATACATCGGATTTATTCTTCATGACATAAACCCATGTTTTTCTAGTCGCATCGTCTATGAATGTTACATAGTACAATGAGCCACCAAGTGATGGTGTACTTGCAGGACCCCAAACATCAGAATGAACCAACCCAAGTTTTTTATTTTTTCTTTCATTTCTTGATTTTTGAAATTTTACCCTCTTTTGTTTACCATAAACACAATCTTTACAAAACTCTAAGTCCACTTCTTTCAAACCTGGTAGAAGCTTCTTTGTTTGAAGGATTTGCATTCCTTTGGCACTCATATGCCCAAGTCCGTAGTGCCACACCGCACTGTCAACTTCTGTAGTTGCTGCACAAGCTGAAGGTTGCGTGCTAACAGTACACAAGTAAAGTGTACCGACTTTTTCACCCTTGGCAACCACCAAAGATCCCTTTGAGATCTTCCACCGTTTGTTTCCGAATGCAATGTTGTGACCTTCATCGTCCAATTGTCCTGTAGAGATCAAATTTTTGCGAAGAGAAGGAACATGCCTAACATCTTTAAGCTTCCATTCATTTCCGTTAGCAGTTTTGATAGAAACTGTACCTTTGCCGACAATCTCACAAGCTTCATTATCTCCCAAGTATACATACCCAAAATTACCTTTGGTATAGTCTTGGAAATGTTGCTTGTGTGGTGTCGCATGGAATGAAGCCCCGGAATCTACTATCCAGGAATTAGACACATTGTCTAACGAGAGAATTAGAGCATCTTGCTCTACTTTACCTGCCACATTGGCCTCCAATGTTGGCTTGTTGTCTTGAGACTCTGTCTCCTTCTTCTTCTTAGACCAGCAATCCTTATTGACGTGGCCCTTCTTGCCGCAGTTCCAACATTCAAGAACTGACTTTGTGCATGACTTGCTCCGCCTTGAGCGATCACGACCCTTTTGGTTTTTGAACCTCTCCTTAAGCCTTCCTCTTGTTTCCACTGATAGTGTAGCACTTGATGATTCTCTTGTGCTTCTCCTTCACATTTCCTCGCTTAGGAGAACACCCACAACATCATCAAACTTAAGAGTATTTGTGCCAGAGATAGAATTACTTACAGCCATCACAAGGCTGTCCCAACTATCCGGTAGAGATGATAGTATAAGGAGAGCTCGCACTTTGTCATCGAAATTGATTTTCACTGGTCGAAGTTGACTTATGTTTGTGTTAAAGTCATTTAGGTGTTCTGCAACTGAACCATTCTCTGCCATCTTTAGATTGAACAAGCGCTTCATAAGAAATACCTTATTGGATGCCGATGGTTTCTCGTAGAAGTCGTCAAGTGACTTCATCAAGTCCTCCGTGGTCTTCATCTCCAAAACATTGAAGGCCACCGTTGACGCCAAGCTTAACCGGATTGTTCCCAGTGCCTTTCGATCAAGGACAATCCATGATTCATCTGCCATTGTTGCGGGCTTCTTCGCAAGACCGCCTAGTGGCAAATAGAGGTCCTTCTGGTAGAGATAGTCTTCAATCTGCATCTTCCAATGTTGGTAGTTTTTGCCGTTGAACTTCTCAATCTTGAGCTTCCCTTCCTCCGCCATAACTCCCACTCAATTCAAGGAATCCTTTCCTTGAGATAATTTAGCTACGAGCAAACCTTGCTCTGATACCAGTTGTTAGGAAATAAGACGTAGCTAAATAGATAATTGAGTAGATTACTTAATGGAGAGAGACAGATTTATATACACGAGATTATAGAGTAGAGAGAGAGAGAGAGAGTACACACGATATACGTGGTTCACCCAATGTGGGCTACGTCCACGGGAAAGCAGCCACTCAATGGCTTTAGTACTTCAAAACAAGAAGTAGTTTACAAAGGGATTATACCCTTAATGGAGCTCCCGCCTTGCTTCACTCTCACCACCTCACACTCACCTTGTTGCATCAACTTCACACTATGAAATGTGTGTAAAAATGGCCTCCTTTTATAGGCCAAAAGGGCTGCCCTCTCTTATGAGAGACAGCCATGTGTAGCCGCCCTTGTGCGAATAAGTCCACTTTTGAATTTGGCCACCAGCCATTGAATTCGGCCACCGGCCACCGGCCATTGACTTCCGACCACCGGCCATCGGCCATTGACTACCGGCCAACCGACCGGTTGTTTTCCGACCACTTTCCGGCCCTAGTCCGGCCATAATATTCCGGCAAAAAAGAATATTCCGGTGAAAAAAAAAGTCTCGGGGGCCTCTGCCCCCGAGGCCTTTAAAGTTACCCCTGATTCTTGTCCGTGAAAATTTTGGTTTCCGGTGAGTGATTTTCCTTCACGCACGATGGCTTCTCCTCATAATGGGGGCCTTACAAATGTGCGCTTTTACCACAGAAAATTACAAGGGTAAATCAGGCTCCATACTTAACACTTTCAGGCAAAAGATGATAATGGATGTCCAAAACTCTTTGAAATACTCTAAAGCTTCTAAGTCTGTGGGCTTGAGTTGGTGTTTGCCTATTCATTGTTTTATGCACATTTTTAAAGAGTTTGGATTTGTGGAGACTACTACAATGCTTGTATGTAAAGATGCGCATTACGAGGAATTAGGAAAGCTTTTAGAAGAGGACTGGGGTTTTGTGGAGGGCATGCACAACGGGAACCGGTACCGTTGTAAGGTTGGAGCTTCAGGTATTGGAATGCGCTATTTGAAATCCCGCACCTCCTTGGACATACGATTTCACTATGATGGTTGGATGTGCAAGCTTGGAGTGTGGACTCCCTTACAGAGTGTAGAAGGCGTGCAGTGAAGATGCCCAACGATGCTTTGGAGGCAGTCCAAGTGAACAAGCATTGGACTCTCAATAATGTCCGAGAACATTTGGTTATTATGGGTTTTAAGGCCCTTCAACAAGCACAATTTTGTTTACAAGGTCACAAGGTGAGAATCCTTCCACCACATTTTCAATACATCATGGTTTGTCTATCATTGGATGCTTATTGTAATGAATGTCCTCAGATTGGGAAGAGAATGGAAGACAAATTGAAGGTCGAGGAGGACTGGGGGATGGATGGAACTATGCTATCGATCTTATAACTTTGTAACTCTTGCAATTTTCAAACTGATCCCCGCTGTAATCAACATGATTTGCTTCGGCAAATCATGCCTTTGAATATAATTTTTTGCATTGGGATGAGAAATCATTTTTTGGTGAAAGTGCCTTTTTTTAATGTCTTAAAAAAAGGGTCCATTATAAAAGAGGGGCCACCTAACTCATTCACTATTTTCACTTTTGCAACTCTTGAGCTCCTCCACTCTCTATCTACACCCCAGGCTACACATGGATGCTTCCACAGCCTCTGCATCTGCAGCCACATCCACCCCTTTGTCACGCTTCATCCTCTTCCTCGAGGACACCAAATACAAAGGGAAGTCGGACCTCCACACCTTTTCTACTCGTCTCCCTGACCTTGATGCCACAGTTGCCCTTCACATGGATGCATTTGCCGAGATTTTTGCGTTCATGGAAGAGCACATCATAAAATATTCTGTATCTATCCCCCCACATGTAGGGATCTGGGTGCCTTGCGATCTTTTGCGCTATATACACAAAGGTGATCGCCCATTCTCCAAGCGGTTGCAACAATTCCAAGAAATTGCAACCGATGCAGGCCATTACTTGGACGAGCAAGCCCCAGAGGTGTCAGCGCTCAAGAAGCGCAAGTTGGGGATGGAGTACCTTTCTCGGCTCGCAACATTTATCTTCTTGGTGAGCGAGGAACCTGATTTGGAGGAGCTTCGCTTACCACACCTTCAAGTTTGGGTCCTTTATCAAGGACACCAAGGAGCAGCAGGTTATCCCCATGAACCCTGCAACGGAAGGAAAGGCACACCGGCTCGAGTACCCTAGGGTTCTTGAGGAAGTGGTTGAGAAATCCATAGTTGCGGCTAGCCCAAGTGACACTCCAGTGCCACTACCACTGACGGATGTGGCTATCCCAAAGGTAGAAATCAGCCGCTTCTCCTCAGTGTTAGTGGATGGGGAGAAGTATGTGTTCTTGCATGATTTGGAGAAAGCATTTGGCTTGCGCATGGATGAATGCTTGAGCGTGCTATGCAACAGCACCAAATGTCCCTTAGAAAATACTCCAGATTCCCTAGAAAGCAAGATCTTGCCAGATGGGGACTCTGTTGCTGACACTATTGCAGTTGTATGTGCGGAGGTCCTGGTAGCAGAGCACTTGCACGTGGCTGATGAAGGAATTCCAAGCCACGCAAGCCAAGGTTGAGGCTGCTAGGATGCCTATGCCATTATGCAACCTCCCATCTGATGATCCAGAGGTCGTATCTGTGGTGCATGGGAGCATTGACTTGGATGCAAAGGGCAACAGGGAGGAGGACGACAAGGAGCAGGAGGTAAATTGTATCCTAAATTTCATGTTACTATTTTATCCTTCATTGTCTTTGTCAACCTTCATCAGTTTTTGACAGGATGTCGTGGAGATTGATGATTTTGCTGCAAGGACGGGTGGCAAGCGGATGGGCTTTGGACCTCAAGCTTCCCTTGCGCATTACCTAGGACAACCTCCCCCTGGCGATGTGGCCATTATCCATAATGAATTTACTCCCCAAGCTCATTTTATGACTTGGTCGTTAAAAGCTTTGAGCAAGTTTTTGTGTTTGTGCACCATTGCTCAAACTGCGCATCAAGTGTTCCTAGTGCGTAGATCCCTTGTATGCACAGCGTTTGGTATTGGCTTTCGTGGTAAAGTGCTTGCCCAGATAGGGATACATGCTTCCATTGGCTCAACTGACCCAAAGGCCATAGCGCAGTCCCTCTTGACTGGGGAGTTGCCTTACGCGCAAAATAGGCGCCAGGAAATGGTCAAAAAAATTATGAACTCCTCAGATACATGATGTAAAATCACCGTTTTGGAAGTAATAAAAAATATTTGAAATTGTCTCTCTATCTTGAAAATTCTTTTGAATGTGATTTGTCAATCTTGAAAATTGTTTCAATTGGTGATAGGAAAATTGTTTTGATTAGTGACTTTGTAATTTCAAGTTCTGTATGTAATTTCAGTCAATTTCAGTAAATTTAGGTATTTTATGTTCCCGAGGGGGTAGATAAGCCTACCAAGGGCCAAAAAAAGCCTGGCCACAAGGGCGCGCAAATGGCCCATCCATCAGTTTTGGATGGGCCATTTGCGCGCCCTTGTGGCCGGGCTTTATTTTGCCCCTGGTAGGCTTATCTACCCCCTAGGATACTTACAAAGCACAAATTTATTGAAATGAATTGGTTTTGCATCATTAATTTAGATGCACCCTTTCTATGGCAATTTCAGCATATGTTCACACTCAAGGACACTAGAAAAGGTGAAATCAAATATGAAATGAAGTTTCCAGCACACTATCACCTGCTTTAGCTCTACCTAGTACACCCCTGCACCAAAAAGTCCAATTACATTGGACATTTGAAATCTCCAAATTAATGTTGCATAGACACTTGGTTTCACAATATGTTATTTTTTTTATATCCTATAGGGAATTCAAAGCTTGAAATGGCCAAAAAAGGGTGTCCACAAGGATCCATGTAAAATAATGTTTCAAAACCAATGGGTTTTAGTAAATTTGTGCTTTTTAAGTACCCTTGGGGGTAGATAAGTCTACAAGGGGCAAAAAAAAGGCTGGCCACAAGGGCGCGCAAATGGCCCATCCAAAAGTGATGGATGGGCCATTTGCGCGCCCTTGTGGCCAGACTTTTTTTTGCCCCTTATAGGCTTATCTACCCCCAAGGGTACTTAAAAAGCACAAATTTACTGAAATTGACTGAAATTACATGCAGAACTTGAAATTACAAAGTCATTTCATTACAAAGATAATAGACACAGTAGACACAACTGTTGAGCATATTGTCATTCAAATCATTACAAAGATAAGGGTGTGCAATACAGAAAGAGGGGTAACTTCGGCTAATGCTCGAAGTCTTGTCGCAATCTATGTGCAAGCTGCATATCTTTTGGTTATATTGTCACTCGCTTTGCATGTATGGCGCATAGGTTGGTATCTTCCAACACCGAAATGATGTGGGCCTCTGCAACTTCTTGAATAGCCTCTAGCGCTATTGCTTGCATTCTATACTGATTTCCATAGCTTTGAAGCACCTCCTTCACAGTGCGAGCAAAGGGGGCGCGTCGAATCAAAAGCTCCGTCGTCTTCTGGTAGTGGCGGATTTTTGCAAATGCCCTTGCTATTTTCCGGCGCCGCTGCGGTTGTCTTGGGGGCACTTGCACATTTGCTGGCAGGCGGTGTTTAGGCTTCTTGAAAAACTTAGACTTGCGCCTGTTTACATGCTTAGGGGCTGGTTCTGCAGCCTCTTCTGATTCTTCCTCTTCCCTTGGCTGCCGATCTTGTCGTGTGGGGAGAGCTCCCTGGCCTCCAGGCAATGTCTTCCCCCCAACGGCCACCGGGTGTACCTCCACTCAACAGCCAATGGAATTCAAGAGTACCTCCACTCTTTCGATCGCTTCCTGGGACTTTTCCAACGGTTTCATTGTGAAAGCATAGTCAATGTGGAGCTTCAATAGCCTATCAAAAATGCGCATGAATGCATGTAATGTACAAAAATGTACATTCGATAGAGGAAATCGAAAGATTCGATTCCAAGCGTAGTCCTTTTGATCACGATCTGGAGCATTGAGCATGGGACATCTTAGAATAGATGCTTCCCATTCTCTACCTTCATCTCCGACATCACGACAATCTAACCCTTGTTCTCCATGCCCTTGCCATGGAAGCATGGAACCGGCCTTTGTAGTGCTCTTATGTGATTTTTTTCCATTAGGTTTGTACCCTCGAGTGCAAAATGGACAAGGCATGAGAGAAGAAGCCCCTTGTTTGCAGCCAAGCAAACACTTTATGGTCTTCAAATCCCCACCTAAGTGCCACTCCACATCATAACTACCATAACCCTCAATCTCCAACTTCTGACCTGAAATTTGGGAGTGTATTACTTCTGTGATCCATGGAGTTCTCTCAAAAATCCATGAAAGTACTCCATTGGTCTCTTTGGGCACCTCAATAGCACCCAACCACCAAATGTCTTTCTCTGATTGCACGCTAAAAGATGGGGTGGGAGATGGCTCGACTGAATCCCTTCGCTTGGTTTGCAGAAGGGACTCGTTCATTAGAGTGACACTTAGCCTCTCTAACCTTCGGCCTTTCACTATTTGACACTCATTGAGTTTTGGCACAAAAGAGACTTTTGTGCCAAGCACTACAAAATAAATAGTGCTAAGACCTTAAACTTCAGAGTCTATGATAAGAATAATACCAAAGAAAAAAGTAAAGTGTGTCACCTTCTTCAGGTAACTCGTAAAATCTAAGCATGGCTTCTTGAAGCCTTCTAAGATCCACGAAAATATTGTTCCACATTGTGTAAGGAAAGCCCTTCTCCGAAGGTCTTATAGATTGTTTCTTACCTTTTCCCCTTGTCTTTGTTGCGCATGAAACATAAAGGGAAGTTGGCATGGTGTCCTCAATGTGTAGGTATGTCCCAATGCGGGAGAACACATCTTCGTTTGTGGCCTTCTTTGCGAGCTTGACCTTGTGAGGAACGGGAAATAGGTTTTCCACAATGCCATGTTCTTTGAGGGCATCCTTTAGGAGTTGGAAAATAGCCTGATAGGCTTTGGTGCTAATTCCAGCCTCATCACAAGCTTGTTGAACGTCATCATCACTAACCACATTTCTTAATTTACGCATAAGGTCCTTGGTGACTGCATCCTTAATGTGCTTACCTCCAGGTGATTGTAAGATAGAAATCACGTCTTGGGTTTTGAGACAACTAGTGAGAAGGTTGACTCGATCATCTTGGCTTGTTCCACCGCATGCCTCCTGGATGAAGTTTCTAGCAACAAATAAACATAAATGTTAGAAAATAGTGTGAAGTAAGAATGCATCATGCAAGTAAAGACCAAATCACCTTGTGGCTGTAACTCGTCATTTGCGTGCTCCTCCCGAATGTGCAAGAGTTTTAATGGATGAATACGTGCGTTTGCGTTCCCTTGTACCAAGGGGTGTTTCTTTCAAGTATGTGATGTTGTTGGTAAGCTTCTGGATGTGGGACTCCTTATCTTGCATTTGTTGTTCAAGAGTTTTAACTACCCTCTCCGAAGAGGCAACACTCTCTTGTAATGCCGTCGTCTTGAGGTGAAGAGCTTGACATTCGTGCATCCACATATGCAAAGAAGCACCTGCACCCATACACAACCGCTTGCAATAGCCTAACAAACCTGCTTCTCCCCTCCCAAGAAATTGAAGAAATGTGGAAAGGTTATTAAACGGTGGATGGAAGCGGCTTATAGGATCGTAAGGGTACAAATGGCCATCCACCCAAATGTCAACATTGGTCTCACAAGCGGAGCGACGTTCCTGTGATGACCTTTTATCACCTTCACTAGTGGTCTTCAGTGCAAATGCCGTGGGTAAGCGAATATGTATGCTTTTGGTGTGCGGAGTACGTGGTGGTGGAAGCAAACCATTTGTGATGTCCATGAGCACCATGGAAGCTGTTGCGTGAGAAAGTAAATGATGAAAAGATAGAGGGGGAAGGGTAGAGAGGTTGAGGAAGATGGGAGGAGAGAAGGAGGGAGGGGGGGGAGGGAGAGATTGGGGAGGAGGAGGAAGGTAGGGGCAGGGAGGGAGAGAGAGAGAGAGAGAGAGAGAGAGAGAGGAGGGAGGAGGAGGAGAGAACAAAATGTTTATTACTTTTTAGGGGAAAAGAGTTTTGAAAAAAAGGACTTTCTAAGCTTGTGGGTTAAAAAATGGGTCAAAAAATGATTTTTGGATATGTATATATGTTGGGAGGGAGTTTTAAGTTAGAAACAAGTAAAAATGAATTTCTTTTAAAAAAGTCAAATTTTGTCTCTTTGTGACCCATGTTTTTGCTGATGTGGACACACCCCTATGCTTCCTTCACTTTAAAAAAAGCTAGAGAGAGAAAGTAACATTTTAGGTCCACGTCCTACATTTGTCTAAAAAAAAGGCTAGAAAAGCCTACTCAAAACTACCTTCTTCAATGCCCTTGCCCCCTAAACCCCACACAACATTAGCCTTAATCCCTAAAAATTAGGATTCCTTACAAGGCCCATGCAAGGTTCATATTTCTCCTAATGTGTGCTCTTTGATAGACTACCTCCTTTTGGACCCCTATTGAGATGTAACCATCTCTCCTCTTGGTCCCTTGTTGAGGTAAATCTAGAAGCACTTATTGCACATTGCTCTTTGGTAGACCGTCTCCTTTTGGACCCCCTATTGAAATGCAACCATTTCTCCTTTTGGTCCCTTGTTGAGATAGCTCTAGAAGCACATATCTATATTCTAAGTCTTGTTTCCCTTTTATCTCCCCACATTAAATGATCAGTTTAATATGAGAAAATCATTGGTAAAGTTGGATATTATATTTTATGACAAGAACTATTTTTTTCTCCTATAATACATTGATTCTCACTATCTCTACAATAGCAGAGGTAGTTGTGGACAATGTGCCTGATGGTGCTAGGTCTGCAGCTTTGGAGCAGCTTCATTTAGAGCAGGCAAGGGAGGCATTGTTGCATGAACAACTGAAGTTTATCAAAAGCATGCATGCCAAGAAGAGCAAAGCACTTTTCAGTGTGCCTACCCCAAATTGCCACTAGTTGGTACGGGGTCCTCAAATACGTGCAGCATTTGTAATGCTTGTGGATTGGTCATGTACGACAAGGATGGTCTTGGCATGTTTGTGCTACCTTGCACTCATGCATACCAAATGTCTTGTTTTGCTCACCTTACAGCAAGCAAGGACACTTGCATGGGTATTGGATGCATGCAGACCATCTCACTTGTTGCGCGATCATTTGGGTTGGTGGGCCCTGCTGGTTCCCAAAGTTATGCAGTGGAGTCACAAACTACATCAAGACTAGTGCTGCCAAATAGTGCTATCAAAACCACAATTGAGTCAGGTATGCATTCTATGTTGTATTTGATAGGCTGGGAAGATGTATGCAGTATGGTAGCAGCATTGTGCTAGTTTGCACCGATAGTGAACATTGTCTTAGTTTTTTTTGTTACAATGATAGTCTCTAGTGTACCTTGGTTGCTAGGTAGCTATACTGGCAGCCGGTAGCTTGCACTCGTATGAGCATTGAGAACCTTCTAGGCTACCTATATTATTTGTAGCTTCCAAATAGCTCTTAGATAGCTTGATTGCTATGAGTGCTAGCTTGAAAGCTACTATTGCTCTCTAAGGAGCTAACATTGATAGTTTTGGAGCTACCTCTCACCAAGAGGCATCCTTTGTGGCTTGGGAGCTACCATTGCTCTATCTACAAGCGCCAAGACAAAGCTTGCATTTCTAGCTACTACTAGTGCTGCTTGGGAAGCTACTAGGGGTGGGCTTCAAACCTGTTAGTGATTACTTGGCATCTCCCAGTTCATGCTTGTTACCTTGGTGATAGCTTGGTAGCTACCAACAATAGCTTACTAGGTACCAGCTTTAGCTAGCTACCTGCCAGCACTAGCTAGCTTCCTGCACTAGCTAGCTTGCTCCCAGCACTAGCTAGCTAGCCACCATAACTAGCTAGCTAGCTCCCAAGCACTAGCTAGCTAGCTAGGTACCAGCGCTACCAGTGGCATCATAGTAGCTTTCAGAGATATTTATAAAGGTAGAGCTATCAAGCTAGGTAACAGTGTCAGCAAGGGGTGATTAACAAGGGAATCTTGGTGGCTACCAGTGCCCAACTATAATTTTTCTTTTTTAAAAAAGTGGCATTCCCCTTGTCAACTTGCAAGGTGTAATGTTTATGAAGGTCAATGATGGTTTTGTATGGTTTATATGATGGCATATCCTAATGATGGCAAAAAAATTGATTCAATGGATGACAATGCCATGGACACAGGTACTAGTGTGAAACGTGCCCCTTGCATACCAATGTTGAAGGCACTAGTACTATTTGACATATGGAGGATGAAACTGAGAAGGAAGATGTGATTTTGGGGGACAATGTGGATATTAATAGCCAAATGCAAAAGGATGCTCGCAATGCTGAGGATGGTGAGATGGAAGTTGGGAGAGATAACTTGGCGTCTACTATGTGCCAGTCAAAGAGCAAGGATGTGACCGGAGGGAGTCCTATGCTATTGGAAACACTGGTGAAATTGCAGAAAGAAAAAAAAAGAAAGCTAAAAGGTAGTTTACAGTTTTGTTTATTAATGTTAGAGGATGTGTTAAAACAATCACGAGCCTCTCTCAATCCTCTTCTTGTTGTAGAACCACCAAAAAAGCAGTGTCCTCTATCTTCAAGCACCGAGGTATATGAAGAGGCATCTACCAATGTTGTTGAAGAAGTGGGAAGAAAAGGTGTCTGCAAAACCAGAGTCAGAAAAAGACTCTAACCCTAGCTATTTTTGTATTTTGGCCATGATTGTCTCTACCTTTTTTGGATTTTGCATTTTGCGACTTTGTATCAAAGCTGTTGCCTTAAACATTATGATTACTTAGCCAATGATTACCAATTTGCTTTTCTGCCTCTAATTAGTGTCTATCTTGTTATTGGTGTTTGTATGTTTAGAAGTTGCCTTTGTGAATCCCGATGTGGATCAAGTAATTGAAATGGTAGGAAAGTGTGGAGTTGAAGATAAAATGAAAGAATGTGGTGTTGATATTGGTGGTAGCCAATCTAATGGTGACCAAGAAGTGAAAGTTGATGATGTGGAAGATATTGGTGCTGGTGCTAGTACTGGTATTGGTGACGACCAATTAATGTTGACCAGGACCCAGAAGTCAATGATGTGGAAGACTGTGGTGTTGATACTGGTGGAAACCAATGTACTGATGACCAGGAAGTTGATAATGAGGTGGATGCAGAGTTTAAGAGAGAGCAGTATCGATGGATACGTCCATGGGAGAATCCAAAAAGCTCCCTTTTTGAGTACCATCCAACGCTAATTCTTGACATTGTTTGGTGGATACAGCGGACTGTCACCTAAAATCCTGGATACACACCTAAATTTGTTGTATTCAATCCTTTTTTCCAAAAGAAGCCTTGTAATTTTGCTATTAATGATTCTCAAAGTGTAATGTAGCCTGTTATTCTCTATTACCCCATCAGAACCTACAAGCTTTGTAAAGTGGCCAATGGCCATGGGAAAAGGTCCCAAGGTTTTAAGTCAAAACCCTTAGTTTTGAAAGACACATTATCATTATCTTTGGGAATTACTGGAGGTCAATTGAGAGCTGTATTTCTACTACACTTTGTAATCAACCTTTCTCCTTGTTTGGTAATCAAAATTCCATTTCGAATAGCACATTGTGTTCCTTGTCTCTTGCTCTTTAATCTAAGTGTAATCATTCTCAATTTTGTTGTGGTTTGCAACATATTGTCTGTGAGCTAAATGTGTTGATTTGAAGGCTCAAATGGTTATTTTTTGACGTTTTGACCTTGGAAGAGTGTTTCTAAGCCTGAAGGGAACCTTTTCGTGTAATTATGTTTCGATTTTCTACATATTTTTGGGGATGGATTGTGATTTGTGTACCTTCCAAGATGACTGTAAAACTTGGTAGGATTATGCCCTTAGGTGTTGTAACACCCTCTTAAGTTCCGTTGCATTTGGAATTCGTTTGGATGTCAAAAAGGCATGATGACCTAGAGCGGTGAGAATGGACATAGGCTGATTTTTGGACTAGAAAGTGATTGATTTGCTATTGTAGATGCATGAACAATTCTTTAGGTTCACTTCTTTGAAATTGACAATCTCATTGAGTCTCTGTGCCCCAACCCGAGTTTCTCCCCTATGAATGAGATTATGTTAGTGCCAGATAGCTATGTTGCAGACGTGCGGCGACCCGCTAACGTTGGCACCGCTTCCGGGGAAGGCGATCCTTAGGTGGTGAGTGACCTAGTTGTACAAAAAATCCTTTCCAGAGATTTTGACACCCATTCCATTTACACTTAGACACTAAAGCAGCTAGTTGTAGGTTTAGTGCTTAGTAAAGACCCGAGTCAAGGATCAGCCAGTTGTACTCCTTATAAGAAAAGAGAGCTATGAGTGAAGTACAAAAAGTATTTCGTTCTTTGATTTTCCCTATGCTTGAAAAGGACTGTTTCACCATACATTTCATTGTCATTTCTGCACTATTAAACTCATTTATGTTTATAGATACATTTCAGTTTATAGAAGTAGGTTAAGTAACCTTTTCCACCATCAATTGGGGCCAAAAGGATTAGGGTACAAAATGTCTGAAACCTTATTTTGGTACCAAAGTCCATAACTCTGAAAATTTACAAAATTGATGGTCAAAGCTTCAAAGCTGAATCAAACTCAACAAAACCAGGCAAAAAGGGATATACAAGCTTGCAGGAGACAAACTAAAAAATTGTTTCTCAGATTGCCTATCCAACATGGATTGCGATCCATGTACCTTTTTGGCCAATTGACTAGAAAATATCCTCATTTGTTAAAATTGACTCTCAGACACCAAAATTTTGAGTTTGGCCAAAAATAGGTTGCTAAAAGAACATCCAAATCAAGAAGTTTGGCTAATCTGTACAAAACCTTGAAAATTAAGTAAAATTTTGGGGAACTGAACTTGTAGTTGTCCAAATTCAAAAAGGGGTGAGATTTGGGTCCAACAAAAGGCAAACAACTAATAGGACAAATTTCATGACCTGATGTTGCCAAACATGGATCGTGATCCATGTACCAAGTTGACATTTGGAGAGGATAATTGACCAGTACACTCTTGAGAACTAAGGGAACAAATTTTCCAAAAGGTTCCACAGTAAAAAAGTGCAAAAGCCCGATCAAAACACCAAAAAAACAGTTGATAGCAAAAAACCATAAAGCAGACACAAAATCTTTCTTTTGGCTGGGAAAAATTGATTCAAATCCAAAAAGGTTTAAGAAAAAGTATCACCATACCCAAGATTATAAGCTGACCAAATCTCATGTCAAAATGAGGTCCAACATCGATCGCGATCCATGTACCTCATTGGGATTTTGAGCTGATATTTGACAAGTGGATAGTTGGTAAGATTTGAAGAACATTTTCCAAAACAACTATTGTCAAAAAAGTTCAAAAAGTGGGTTAAAAGAGCAGAAAACTGTTGAAGGTGAAAACCTTGGAACATACCTAAGGATCGACTTTTGGTTGGCCTAAAAGAGTTCAAAAACTGGGTACGTGAGTCCGATAAGAACGAGGGTGGAAGATTCATTTGGGCACCAACGATTCTTGAATGCAGGGCCCATGGGCTCAATGGGTCTAGGGTCTCTTTGAACACACACAGGGGCAGTGTAGCACCAGATTTGACTTATGCAACTAGAATCCCTCCGACTATTACACGAGATCGAACAAAATGGCTGGATGAATGTATGGCGGAGAGGACACCGATGTAGTACCAAGGGGAGAATACGAAACTAGAGAGACCATGCCAGGAGGACCGGGGATCGTTTAGGATGGTTGCAGAGACTAGAGGCATGCGACCAACTCAAGTGGCCAAGTGTATACCCAAAAAGTATAGTAGTTTGGGGGATCCGTACGCTCATGTTTCGATCTTCAAACAAGTGTTGAGGGCTAAACAAGTAAGAGATTTCCATACTCAATACGAAGGATTTGGATTGACCTTGACTTGGTTCCAATCATTAAACACCCGGGAATTTCCAAGCATAGAGCAACTTCTTTGAGAATTTGTAGAGGAATGCTCAAAGAGAGAAATTAAGCATAATACGGTCTCCCAAATCTATACATTTAGACAAAAGGAGAAAGAAAAGGTGAATGAAGCCTCACTTTGATTTAAGCAATACATTGAAAGATGTCCTGCTAGAGATCTACCTCAAGATGAGAGGTTGTCAGTCCTTTTCATAGAGGGATTGCAAAATGATACTCTCATAAAAGATTTGCACTTAAAGGCATGTGTTACTTTCGACCAAGTCACGAAAGAGGCGTTGTATTTGGTAGACAAATGTAAGGCATATGGGGAGGTGACTGAGGACACAGACCAAGGCACGAGTAGCACCACTAGCGAATCCACGATGAAATTGGGTGGGCATAACCCAACTGTGCCGGACGTTGATCAAATGATCGAGGAAGTGATCAGAAGGATGGACCAAGGAAACATGACGAACCCAAACACACGACAACAGCTCACACGAAAATGTGACACTTGTGGAGGAGACCATCCAACTCAGTGGTGCAACATGCAGCCGAGACCAAAAGAAAACCTACAAAATTTATTGAAGTGGTATGCTATTGAACAAAAATGCACAAACCACTAGACCCACGAATGTTTCTACAATAGAAACTACGTTAGAGAAAGACCATATGGGCCACGTGCAGGGCAACAGTTTCCACCACCTCCAAGATACCAGATAGGAAAAATAATGCAGTCCAAGGGTAGGAAAAACCTCAACCAGTGTTGGGACATCAACCTCCTTTACCCCAGGAAAACAGAGTCATGGTAAATATTTCACAACCCATAGAGGCACCTATGGATCAAAGTATGATATAAGTAGTTTCATACCGAGAAGATTCAGATAGCTCCTATGAGAGAGGGTTAGATAGTAGTGCCTATGCTTTTGAAGGACAAATTCCATGGATAGGTTCTGAATGAATGTCAGAATCATCATACATAGCACAACCAACAAAAAACCATTACCTGGTCCATGCAAATATGCTCATGTTCATGGCAAATCAGAACTACAGACCTAGGGGATACCCTCCTAGAATCGGACAACCAATGGGGGCTCCACATGCTTCTCCACCACTTGTAGGACCATGTTATGAATGTGGTGGTGATCATTGGGCAAGAAGTTTTTCACACAAAGAGAGTGTATCAAACTCTTTGGGTATTGTGAGGATTGTACAAATGACCATCTAATTCCACACTGTCCAAAAGACCTTGATAACAAAGGGAAAGCAACCATGAACAAAATTGAAATTGTATCAAGCTCAAGTGGATCAGAAATGGAACCAACAGTTCCAATGAATGATGTAACGAGAGCACAAGCATAGGAGGCTACAAGGAACATACCTATGGGAGACAAAAACATCTCACCTAGCCAAACCGAGATAGAGAATTTGTTGGTAGGAGACTATTGTGAAGGAGAAGAAGGGAACACTACCTTGTGTATAGAATACAAAGGAGTAAAATTGGTTGCTATATTAGATAGTGGGACCAGAATTGCCATAGCAACCAAGGCAATATGGCAAGAATGGGGAAAGCCTGCTCTAAGGAAAACCCGAATGAAACTACAATTAGTGGATGGATACCTGGAGAGACCTATTGGTATTTTGGAACAAATCGTAGTATCCTCTTGTGGAATTTCATATGAACACACCTTCGCTATTACGAATTTTGATAAGAGCATCAATTTTGATATCATTTTGGGCAGACCATTCATGCGTCAACTCATAATGGTACAAGACTGGGGCTATGACTATATCCACTTAAGACACAAGGATGTCACTACAAAGATCATAGTTATAGATAGGTTGAATGAACCTCATGAAAAGAGTTAAACTCCACAACTGAGCAGGAAGGAGAAATACTTGCTTGGGTGTAAAACAAAGTGCACATTTGGATGTGTGGAGCTTCTAAGAGTGGAAGTTTGAAAAAGGAAGATTGTATTCATGACATACCAGTACAAGACGAGGCGTATGTACCAGAGCCTTTTTCAAAAGAGATGTTCAAACCTTTTAGATGGCAGTAGATACTTGCCACCCTTATGTGTGTGTAAATGAGGTAACACTGACTAAATTATGTGATGAGGAAGGATATGATATAATTCCATTCCAAATGATGAGTGTCATCTTAAAACTAAAATCACGATCAGAAGGACCTGACATGGAGGGAGTTACAAATTGCCGACCCATAGTGGATAAGATCTCCATAAGGGACCTTGATGAAACTGACGAGGAAGCATTCCAAGACTCCATCGACAATCCTTTAGAAAAACAACATGGATGACGAGCTATCTAGTAGCTCAGACAAGGACGTCAAACAGAGGGATCGACAAGCGGTCCATTACGATTTTCCCAACCAAAAACCACAAAGATAATGAAGATATCTGAATAGACGCATGAAAAACGAAATAAAAGAAAATAAAAATTTATACCTCTTTTAAACAACAAAACATAATATTTGAGACTAGTCGAAGCAATTAATTGTCTTAAAGATGAGATATCAAAGAGGTTCATGAAACCCGACTCAACAGAAAAAAACTTGAAAAAGAAAAGCAAACAAAAATCACAAGCGGAAAATATCTTTGAAATGTCAATGAAATCATAAAAAAACAAAGCGCAAACACAAATACAACGAATTAAAACGAACGTTGAAATAACTTTCGACAACGGAGTTGGAGACTGATGATGAATCCGGCGATGATAGGTTTGACGCACCTTTCCACTACAAAAGGTACACTATTCAAGACAAAGGAATTGTAGTTTAGAAGCCCAAATGAGACCCAAAGGAGCCTGAAACGTCATATGATGGGTCCAAAAAAGCCAAGTGTATAAACCTAGCAGAACCAGACGCAACCTAAGCCGGCATACATTGCCACGGACCTCATGAAAGAAGAAGAGTAGCTATTGATAGCAACACTCCGATGATATAAAGATGTGTTTGCATGGTCATACAAAGACCTAAAGGGAATAGATCCAGAGATCTATCAACACATGATACCCCTTAAAAGTGATGTCAAACCGCGCAGCCAACGTCCTTACATGTACAATGAGACTTTTACTAAAAAGATTAAGGAAGAAATAGACAAACTCAAGGATGCAGAGTTTATCTATGAGATTGAACACACCGATTGGGTGTCCCCAATTGTGGTAGTGCCCAAAAAGAATGGAAAGTTATGGGTCTGTGTAAACCTCAAACAGGTAAATGCTGCTACCATCAGGGACAACTATCCACTACCAATAATAGACCACATTATAGAGAGAGTTGCAGGGAAGGAGGCTTTAGATGGGTTCTCAGGCTACAACTAGTTGACCATAAAACCAGAAGATCAACATATAATAGCTTTTGCAACAGAATGGGACATATTTGCATACAGGGTGATGCCTTTTGGTCTGACCAATGCCCCTGCCACTTTTCAAAGATTAATGAGTCATGCATTCAAGGAGTATCTCAGACAACTTTTGGAGATATACATGGATGATCTATGGGAGCATTCTCAGTTGAGAAGTGAGCACATAACACACTTGAAAAAAGTCTTTGAAAAGTGTAGATCTTATCTCATTTGCTTAAATCTTGAAAAATGTGTCTTCATGGTAAGACAAGGTAAAATATTGGGTCACATAGTGTCCAAAAAATGGGATTTCCATTGACCAAGATAAGATACAGGTAATCGTTTCACTGTTGAGACCAACGAGGATAAAGGAAGTACATGCATTTATGGGTCATTGTGGGTATTATAGGTGCTTCATATACATGTATGCTATAATAGCTAAGCCCCTGTATGCTCTCATTGCCAAAATTGAACGTGAGAAGGCTTGTCACAAATTGAAGAATGAATTAATTTTTGCACCAATTTTGCAAGCCTCTGATTGTAACAAGATCTTCCATGTACATGTAGATGCATTAGCCTATGCCATAGGGTGCATACTAGCCCAACCAGAAGAGAGAAAAAAGGATTTTTCCATTTGCTACTCTAGTAGGCAGCTAAACAACGCAGAGTAGAATTATACCACTACGGAGAGAGAAGGTCTAGGGATGATATATGCTGTCAACAAATTTAGACACTACCTTCTTGCGAACAAGTTTGTTTTCTTTGTAGATCACCAAGCATTGTTGCATCTGGTAAACAAACCTTACAACACTCGAAGGATTATTCACTGGTTTATAATATTGCTTGAGTTCAATTTCACTGTAGTCGTAAGAAAAGGAACAACACACAAGAGAGCAGATCATCTTTTGAGATTGTTCCATGGAGAAGCCCCTGACGGTGTTGATGATGATCTTCTAGATTTGTATCTGTTTAATATAAAATGGTTCCAAGGTGGAGTGAAGAGGTCATCCCTCTACTCACTATAGGATCATTACAGGTAGAAAGACAATCATCAATCATTCATCAGACAAGAAATCTCCAGCTTTTAGCTGGACAACTTTACAAGAAAGGTAAGGACGAGATTTTGAGACTATGTGTACAGCCGGACAAGAACGAATACTACCTAAAACTTGCTCATATACAACACACAGGGTTTCATAATGGGAAAACACAAACCTACCAAAGACTAATGAGACTTGGGATCTACTAGCAAAACTGGAAAACAATGTCCATGATTATGTAAAATCATGTGAATCTTGTAAAAAGCAATCGCCAGTGGAACATGCCACCCCCTTTAGAGTAATGGGAGCGCCAAAATGAAGTATTTACATTATCGAGGACTTAAAAGCCAAGACCTTCCCAGAGGGATGAGTAAGGCACGAATGAGAATTGTAGAGGAGGAAGCAAATCACTATTTGATGATTTCAAACCAACTATACCAATGATGAGGAAAGGAAAATCAATTAAGATTGTGTGCTACTGAAGGCAAATATTTCTCAATCCTAGAACAACACACTCAAGCCAACTAGGTGGACATTTTTCTACTGACAAAACTGCAAAGCTAGTACTTCATATAGGAATATGGTGGCCAACATTGTTTAGAGACACGGAGGCATATGTAAAATGGTGTGATGAATGCCAACGCACAAAAGCACCTCTAAGAAGAGATGAAATGCCACTACGGCTGATGATTGGAGTACGAGCCTTTGCCAAGTGGGGTGTATATTTTATAGGTCCCATCATACCTCCTGCATACTGCACACACGCACAATATATCATAGTAGCCATAGATTATTTGACCAAATGGGTGGAAGCAAAAGCAACATAGAAAAACAACGCACGGACTACGGCACAATTCCTCTTCATAAAATATCTTTACTTGATACGGTCTACACATTGAGATTGTGAGCAATAGAGGAACACACTTTGTAAACACCATCATTGAAAGCTTACTCAACGAATTTATGTTGATTCATTGCAAATAATCACCCTACCACCCCCAAGCTAATGGACAAGCCAAGAGTACCAATAAAATCTTATGCATGGTGCTAACCAAAATAGTGAGTGACTCAAGAACTGATTGGGATCTAAAGCTACACTCAGCGTTATGGGCCTACAGGGTAGCATTTTAAACTTCCATAGGAACCACTCCATTTAACCTTGTGTTTGGGATTAATGCTATTCTACCCATAGAATTCTTAATTAACACGCTTTGAGTCGCAACACAGTTAGGATGGATGGGACACAAACTATCTGAAAGGCTAGACAACTTGGAACAATTAGATGAAACTACTGTGAGGGAGGTAGCAGGAATATATGCTAAAAAATGACAAATGAAAGCTTTCCATGACCCACATGTAAAAATCAAGGAGTTCCAAAAAGGGAATTACGTTTTGGTGTATACGCTGAGCAACACTCCAAAAAGTTCAAAAAGCAAGGGAAGGGGCCTTTTGTAATACATGATATATTGCAAACTCGCACCATCAAGCTTGCAACATCATTGGCAGGCGAAGAGATGCCTAATTGGATAAGTGGGTGCAGATTAAAAAAAATCTTCTCCCATTGACACCAGAAGAGATACAAAAAATTCATGCAGTAGACCAGCAGAGAAATCGAGCCCATGCTATTTGAGAACATTCTAGTGAAGAAGCCAAGATCAGGATATTAAAACGGAAGGAACAAACAAACCTTAAGAAAAATCGGCGCAAAACAAAGGCATCAATCCTCCTTCAATAGCATCAATTCAAACGAAGCCTACATGGTTAGGTGGCATAGATCTATGAATTTTACTTCAACTTCATGATGGTTACACCGAGCGTGTATTAGTGGAACTTGGAGCACGAGCAAATGTCGTCAACTACTCAACATTTTTTAAAATGACAAGGGAACCTCTAACGCAAAATACCATCGGGTTCAAGGTGGCCAACCAAGGAACAATGAACAACATGGGTCACATCAATTTATCAATAATTGTTGATGGCAATGCTTATCCTCATCAAAGTCATGTAGTCGCGGGATAGAGACCTTAATGAAATAGTAATTTTGAGAGTGCCATGGATGTTGGAAACGGCCTATGAACTTTGAGAGTAGAGGAATTAGGAAATTAGGTAAAGCACTTTTGAGAGATTACTTTGTGAGCATAGCGGGTGAACTTAATTGATGGTAGCAGCATAAACATGGTACTTAGTTAACTTGGCATAAACAATACTTTTGCAAGAGAGAGAGTTTAGAGAACATGACAATAGTTGAGGACCGGATTCATATGGAGCCGGTCCCCCATCCAATAGGCATTTGTATTATAGTTTCTCCCATCAAGAGAGACTTGGTACAATACAATCTTTGTGTTCCTTGTGACCTACATGACACAATGAAGATGGAAAGCTTCATGCATCAGAAGCATAACATAAACTTGTAGAAAGCATTAACTATCCCAACCCTCAGTCCCAAGGCCTCAAACACCTTCAAAGGTGGAGAGAGATAGCGGGGAATGAGGGTAGGGAAGAGGAAGAAGAAACATTCCATAGGAGAAAGAAATAGTTCCTCACTTATCATTACTCTTCTTGCTAGCATACATAATTGCATAGTAATGGAGAGGGAGAAGATGGAAAGCTTAAGCATTGAAGCACGGCTCTTGGTTGGATTTGCATTCCATAGCCAAGAGTGTTGATGTAGGCTCTCACTTCTCACAAGCTTGGAGAAGGAGGTGGTGCTCCTCAACTTTCACCAAGTGAGAATGCCCTTGCAAATGAGTGTGTGTGTGGAGTATATCCCCCTAGCACCCCCCCTTCCTTGCTTTGGGCAAAATTTCTACATGCTGCAAGCTCATTAGACCCCTCTCACCCTAGCGAATCACATGCAGCATACAGTCAAGCACATGGGTAGTCTTTTGACAAGTGTCCTCCTTACCCCTTAGAGAGAGAGAGCTTGAAAATATCTAGATATTTGTTGGATGGAAGTAGAAGCTCATTGGACCCCTCTTTAACCCAACCAATAGCATTCAAGCACACCATGTGGTTAAGCTTCGTGAGAGTCTGACATGTGTCCCATGTGCCCTTTTAGAAAAGGGGTGTCCCTTCGGTGAGTGGAAGGTTAGGTCAAAGATTCCCCTAACTTTGGGACTTTTATGCATAGGAAGCTTCTCAAGCAACTTCCTCATTGAGTGTGTAGGGTCTCTTTTTGACTCAAGCATCTTACCCCCCATGCATAGGAAGCTTCTCAAGCAACTTCCTCATTAAGTGTTTAGGGTCTCTTTTTTGACTCAAGCATCTTACCCCCCATGCATAGGAAGCTTCTCAAACAACTTCCTCATTAAGTGTGTAGGGTTTCTTTTTGACTCAAGCATCTTACCCCCCATGCATAGGAAGCTTCTCAAGCAACTTCCTCATTAAGTATGACAAGTACCTCAAGTACCTTAGTCATCAAGCATGACAAGCACCTTAGGTGGAGTTCCCACCTCAAGCTCAGCCCTAGCTTGTTGCCCAAGGTCAAAGGCAAGTTTAGGTCGCATTTCCACCTCAAGCACAACCCTAGCTTGCTTAAGGTCAAAGACAAGTTTAGGTCGGGTTCCCACCTCAAGCTCAGCCCTAGCTTGCTTAAGGTCAAAGGACTTTTAACACTAACCATTGGAGGTCTTTAATGAAGCTAACCCTAAGGTATTTTAAGCTCCATTAGATGCACATTGCTCTTTGATAGACTTCCTCCTTTTGGACCCTTATTGAGATGTAACCATCTCTCCTCTTAGTCCCCTGTTGCGGTAAGTCTAGAAGCACTCATGCACATTGCCCTTTGATAGACCATCTCCTTTTGGACCCCTATTGAGATGCAACCATCTCTCCTTTTGCTCCCATGTTGAGATAGATCTAGAAGCACATGTCTCTATTCTAACTCTTGTTCCCGTTTATTCTCCCACATTAAATGATCAGTTTAATATGAGAAAATCATTTGGTAAAGTTAGATATTATATTTTATGACATTACCTCTCTCTTGAAATCATAGTCGTCCTCGACTATGAGGTAGAGAAGATAAAGCCTAGTCATTAGTCCATGTTACTTAGCGGGTAGAGGATCCCTTTTTACCCTTCGACATCATTCCAAGATGGATGAATAATCCATTTGGTACTTGGGAGACGTAGCTGCCACAAGCATGTATGCTCTTTAGTCCATATCATACTTCCAAAGTAGAGTGACAAGTTCTACTTGGTGTTTGGGAGACGTCGTCACCACAAACATGATTTTAAGCATGCATACTTCTTAAATTTGTGCACAATAAAAAGAGAACTTGTCTTATAAGACAAAAACATTTTTCATTAAAAATGCATTTTCATATGCTTACTCTAGTGCAACATTGTAAGCATTGACAAGGTTCATATTATCCTTAAGCTTAAAAAGGATAATCTGAATCTTAAAAAGGATAATTCTTTAAATTAATAAGATATCGTCAGATAATCTTACCGTTTCTTAATACCTTGTCTTCATGTCATAGGATGGACTCAGGTTAAAGTACTTCTTCTTGATCTTTGATTTTTGGAGGGTCTGCAACTATTGCTTCTTTTGATGGCGCTCCTTTGTAAGGCTTATGTAGGTTCTCATGGAAAACATTGTGCATGAGCCAATGGTTGGTCAACTCAATTGATAAGCCATCTCATTGACTGGCTTAAGAATTTTAAAAAGGACCATAATATCTTTTTGCTAGTTTAGCATCATACTCTTGGTGGTCCGTAGGACTCTTGCCCGTAGTATGCCTCAGATGAGCCTTGAGAAACTTTAGCAAGACCCAATCATTTTCCTTAAAGGCTAAGGTTCTTTTGTGCTTATTAGCAGCAGTCCTTTTTGCCTGTCCTGTGAGATGGATATAACCCCTTTAATCTCTGGAAAATATTCTTGTAGATCTCAGCTATATTCATCAGCAGCAAAGATCTTCCCATGTACTTGAAGTAGTAAGGGACTTTTGAATCTTCCCTCTTTAACCTCAAAAGGTGCTTTCCCCGTAAAAGTATGTACAATGGCATTGTACGCATACTCTATAAGAGGTAGGTACTTCTATCATCGAGAACATTGATCTACTTCCATGACATAGGCTTTTAGTAGATTCAAGAATCATTAGATTAGTTATTTCACTTTGGTCATCCATTTGTGGATGATAGGCTAAAAGAGAAATTTAATCTACTTCTTAGATTCCAAAAGAGACCCTTCTAGAAATTATTGGTCATTCTAAGATCTTTGTCCGACACTATGGATGTTGAAAATCCATGATGCTTGAAAATTTGAGATATGAAGAGGGTTGCCATTTGATGTGCCTTAATTGTCATTTTGACAAGCATAGAGCGTGTTTTCTTGTTAAGCATGTCGACTGAAACAATCCAAGTTGCTTCCCTCGATCAATTTTCAACTTTTGGTATACCACGCATTTTGAAACATACTCTTGTATGTTTACTTTTCATGGTAGAGCAACAAAAATACATTTCTACTCCTTGAAGAGTAGACTATGGAATCCCTCTTTGCCCCGCATAAGGAGAAGTATGGGATTCATACATGACTTTCATATTGTATGGGTGATTAACACATAGCCTATTGCCGTGTGAAAGATAACCATCCTTCAAGGTGAATGGTTCTTGTTTCTTCCCTATTGCAAAGGCTGTAATTACATACATAAAGTCTTGGTCAGTAGCATACTCATCTATCATAAAAGATAGATCATTGTGAGTTGCTATAGACACCACATTTACCCTTGGTTGTTGTGAAAGTGCATCGACCACTTGATTGTGCTTGCCAACAATGTGAACAATATGAAATTTAAATTGCAAAAGAAAATTTTCCCACCTCATTTGTTTGTCGGAGAGCTTGGTTTGTGTCATGAAGTTCTTGAGGCTTTGTGATCCATTTGTATAATGAACGGAGTCCCCAATATACAATGTTTCCACGTGTTTAGGGCATATAGAATAGCTAGTAGCTCTTTTTCATATTTGCCCAATACTCACTTATCGAAGTTGAGTCTTTGACTCGCATATGCTATGGCATGCCCTTTTTGAAGCAAAATAGCTCCAAGGCAATTACCACAAGCATCACATTGGACCTCAAATGGCTTTGAGAGATCTAATAGTGTGAGCACATATTGAGAGATAAGATTCTCCTTAAACTTCTCAAAAGCTTCTTGCACTTTTGCAGTCCATGAATACTTAACGTTTCTTTTTGTTAAGTCATGTAATGGGCCTGCTATTAGCAAGAATTTTTTCTATGAAGCATCTGTAGTATGCACATATACCGATGAAGCTTCGTACCTCATGTAGATTCCTTGGATTAGGCCATCCTTTTTATTATCTCTAACTTTGTTGGATCCATATGGGTGCCATCATTAGAGATAATGTGACCTAAGTAGTGAATCTCTTGTAGAAAAAAATCACTTTTCTTTTTATTAATGAAAAGCTTATTCTCTCTCACAACTTAAAAGGTTACCTGCAGGTGTCGCTTGTACTCTTCAAGAGAATTTGGATGGCCTGAAGATTTTCGTCCATCATGAGTTTGAATGCGTCTCGAGCATTTGTCAGGCCAAAACTTGTAAGTTATTAAATAGATTTTCTACCCGCGGCACGGGAAATCTATTTTTGATAGTGATCTTATTTAGTGCTCTATAGTCGACACATATGTGATATGTGTCGTCTTTCTTTTGTACTAAAAGCAATGGTGAACAAAATGAAGAGGAGCTAGACCTCACCATCCCCTCATTTTTTTACGAATTCATGCACTTGCCTCATGATCTCCTCTTGTTGAGCTTGTGAAACTAGATAAGGAGGCTAGTTAGGTGGGGAGCTTCTTGATAGGAGTTCAATTGCATGGTCATCATCCCTCATTTTAGAGATAGCTCACTAGGGATGTCATCAATGAAAACATCTTGGAATCCATTTAGAAAATTAGACAACTCTAATTCCTCTTGACTCCCTTTATTGCAGGGATATGGTGTTCCCCAACTCAGTAGCATCTATGTGCATGATCTTTTCCCTGTAGGTGAAGTAGATACTCTTTTCAAGGAACTTCATGTTGGAAGCCATGCGGTTAAACCATGGTGCCCCAACGAAACATTCTCATGTTTGAGAGGGAAGATGAAGAAATCCTTTTTGTCCACATAGCTTTGGACATGAAGCCTTAATTTTCCAATTAAGGAAGTAACTGAGACGTCCTGTCCCTTGATCTAGCTCCATTGGCTTTCAATGTATCTCCCCTCTCGTGGGCTTGTATGCCTAACTTAGTGGTCAACTTCGTGGATATGAAGTTGTGAGTTGAACCAGGGTCAAACAAAATAAAGGAATCATACTCTTGCATCTTTCCCCAAGCATAGGAAAGGAAAAATCCTTGGCAATGAGCATCCTCTTTTTGGAGCTTCAAACATAGAGGCTCTATGAGTCTCATTGCGGGGAATTCTCTTGGGGCAAGGACTATAACCATGGCCTTACTCCCCACACTTAAAACATTTGTGGTCCTTACGAAAAGCTTCTAGCTCTTTAGGAGAGAGTTTATATTTACCTTTGTAAACTTCCTTCTCCTTGGACCGATTGTTTTTGTTGTTGTTGGAATGGCCTTGGGAAGAATTTTGGGCATTGGATTTCTCCTTGGCATCACTTTTGTTTTTATTTTCCATGGGCTTGACATTCCATCTAGCCCCTTGTTGGAAATTGATGCGCGAAGCAAACATGGTGTGGTGGATTACCTTGGTGATAGAACCAGGCCGTTGATAGTTGACATACTCGGCCATCTCTTTGGGTAATCCCGCACATAATTGTTTCTTTTGCACGGCAAAGTCTATCTTTTGAAGGATAGTAGTCTTGAGTTATAAATCCCAAAACTTGTCCACATATTTGTGGATAGACTCATGAGAGAGAAGCTTTAAACTTCACCATTTGGTAAGCACTTTGTCCTTTGCATCACTTGCAAGGAATAGCTTCATGATGGAAACTCGTAGAGTTTTCCATGTCTTTGGGGCTTCGCCGTTGCCACGAAGGCTAGCCCACCATTGATGAGACGGTTTTTGAAAGTGCATAGCTACATGGTGTAGCTTGGAGGACTCCGTGAAGCCTTGTCTCCAAAGGCCGTATCAAATTGTTGGATGAAGGCCAATACTTTATCGGTAGCACCAAAGGTTCCATCATAGGTGAGAAAAGAGATACTCTTTCCTCCCTCTTGGAACTTCTTTAACTTTTGTGAACTTCGCCATGCAGGGTAAGATTTGTGATGTCCTCCCCTCTTGTATTCTCTAGGAGAATAGCCATAGCTTTCATCGGTAGAGGAGGAAGGTGAAGAAGAAGGAGAAGAGGGTGACCTTTTCTTGCCATTTTCTTCCTTTGTTTCCTCTCTTCCCTTTTGGAGCGACGAGGAGAAGGACTATGGGTTAACCGTTTCCTCTTGGGAGGAGTTGACGATCGTCTAGACCGCCATCTTCATGGAGCCACATCTTTTGAGGAACTTAGGGAGTCATTACTTTCTCATTCTTTGGATTCCTCCTCTCGTATGGGAGAGAGTCTTCTTTTGGGGGTCTCACCAAGAGGCCTCCTAAGCTCTCTCTCCTCTTTGAGAGGAAAGGAAATCCCATGAGCACGAAGTCGTTGAGTAACTTCGGCTTGCAAAGAGGGGTTGCCCATAGCTTTTTGCAGCCTAGTAACAAGATAATTAACAAACATGGGGGCATCATCATTAACACCTTTATGTGCAAAATCAAAGTTATCAATGTTCATTCTACTCTCTTGGTTATTGTCAGCCATGTTAATTAAACTTAGGTGTTTACTTAGTGTATGCTTTGGCAATTCAAAACCTTAGTTGTTACTCCTCCTAGCCTTTGAAAAATAGGCACTTAAGTATCTACACCCTCGGCTCGATTTGGTTAAGTATAGAGAGTAGTGGAGGGGGTCTAACATAGCATAGTTGTTGAGGGATAGCTCGTTTCGGACTTCTTATGGGGCTGAATAATGGTAAAGCCATAGGCAAGTCTACAAAGACTCCACTATTAAGACCAAAGCTCCCGGGGTGTACACCATATCCCACATAGTGGGCTCAACAAAACCAATAATAGATCCCAGTCCCACTTTCCCTAATATAATCAACAAAATCAACCATTAATAGGCTACTTAAGGACCCCTCTTCTTAAGCAAGAAAAGAGAAACCAAATGCTCTGATACCAATGTAATGGAAATGGCCTATGAACTTTGAGAGTAGCGGAATTAGAAAATTAGGTGAAGCACTCTTGAGAGATTACTTTGTGAGCATAGCGGGTGAACTTAATTGATGGTAGCAACATAAACATGGTACTTAGTTAACTTGGCATGAACAATACTTTTGCAAGAGAGAGAGTTTAGAGAACATGACAATAGTTGAGGACCCGATTCATATGGAGCCGGTCCCCCCTCCAATAGGCATTTGTGTTATAGTTTCTCCCATGAAGAGAGACTTGGTACAATCAATCTTTGTGTTCCTTGTGACCTACGTGATGCAATGAAGATGGAAAGCTTCATGCATCAGAAGCATAACATAAACTTGTAGAAAGCATTAACTATCCCAACCCTCAGTCCCAAGGCCTCAAACATCTTCAAAGGTGGAGAGAGCTAGCGGTGAATGAGGGTAGGGAAGAGGAAGAAGAAACATTTCATAGGAGAAAGAAATAGTTCCTCACTTATCATTACTCTTCTTGCTAGCATACATAACAACATAGTAATGAAGATGGAGAAGATGACAAGCTTAAGCATTGCAGCATGGCTCTTGGTTGGATTTGCATTCCATAGCCAAGAGTGTTGATGTAGGCTCTCACTTCTCACAAGCTTGGAGAAGGAGGTGGTGCTCCTCAACTTTCACCAAGTGAGAATTCCCTCGCAAATGAGTGTGTGTGTGTGTGTGGAGTATATCCGCCTAGCACCCCCCCTTCTTTGCTTTGGGAAAAATTTCTACATGCTGCAAGCTCATGGACCCCTCTCTCCCTAGCCAATCACATGCAGCATGCAGTCAAGCACATGGGTAGTCTTTTGACAAGTGTCCTCCTTACCCCTTAGAGAGAGAGAGCTTGAAAATATCTAGATATTTGTTGGATGGAAGTAGAAGCTCATTGGACCCCTCTTTAACCCAACCAATAGCATTCAAGCACACCATGTGGTTAAGCTTAGTGAGAGTCTGACAAGTGTCCCATATGCCCTTTTAGAAAAGGGGTGCCCCTTCGGTGAGTGGAAGGTTAGGTCAAAGATTCCCCTAACTTTGGGACTTTTATGCATAGGAAGCTTCTCAAGCAACTTCCTCATTGAGTGTGTAGGGTCTCTTTTTGACTCAAGCATCTTACCCCCCATCATAGGAAGCTTCTCAAGCAACTTCCTCATTAAGTGTGTAGGGTCTCTTTTTGACTCAAGCATCCTACCCCCCATGCATAGGAAGCTTCTCAAACAACTTCCTCATTAAGTGTGTAGAGTCTCTGTTTGACTCAAGCATCTTACCCCCCATGCATAGGAAGCTTCTCAAGCAACTTCCTCATTAAGTATGACAAGTAACTTAAGTACCTTAGTCATCAAGCATGACAAGCACCTTAGGTGGAGATCCTACCTCAAGCTCAGGCCTAGGTTGCCTAAGGTCAAAGGCAAGTTTAGGTCGCGTTCCCACCTCAAGCACAGCCCTAGCTTGCTTAAGGTCAAAGACAAGTTTAGGTCAGGTTCCCACCTCAAGCTCAGCCCTAGCTTGCTTAAGGTCAAAGGACTTTTAACATTAACCATTGGAGGTCTTTAATGAAGCTAACCCTAAGGTATTTTAAGCTCCATTAGATGCACATTTCTCTTTGAGAGACTTCCTCCTTTTGGACTCTTATTGAGATGTAACCATCTCTCCTCTTGGTCCCCTGTTGAGGTAAGTCTAGAAGCACTCATGCACATTGCCCTTTGAATATCTTCCATTCACATCCTAGAACCACAATATACGGCTATGCATAGACACTTAATTCGTAACCATGCACCTTGACACATGTTCGTCCGGGATGACTCACTATGGGAAAGGGGAAAAACTAGCAGCAAGATAACCATTATTCTGTATATAATATTTTCTTGTTATTTATTTCCTTTAATAGTTTTTCAGAGCTAATTAGCTCTTAGCAGGCATACTAATGAGCCATATTGGCACCATTCATGAAAAATAAGATGCCACATTGAGAATATGTATATATGAGTGATTACAATAATTTGGGCAAAATTTTGGCCAATTAATAAATTTTGTGGATAATTTTCTTTTATCTTTTAACACTAAAAAACTAAAAAGGGTAAATAATCAACAAAAATTAATAAGTCGAGCCCAAAAAGTTGGAATTGTCAAACATCAAATCTTCAAAGCAAGGGCTGGCAAATATGAAAAGGTTTGGCATCAGACGGATTTTGAGCCAACTTTTAAAGGATCAAAACTGCAAATTAAAGGCCATTGGTCGATCGAATACCCGAATGAGGAACGTTTTGAACCACAGGTTTTCCCAAAACCCTAAATCCAATAAAATTTGGGCAGTGAGTTCCCCATAAGCTTAGGAACAAGCTCTACTACTTGGAATTGCAAAACATGTTCCAATATGGATCGCAATCCATGTTCCAACATGGATCGCAATCCATGTACCTTGATGACAAAAACAGGACATAAGTAGACCACTGGCTGGAGGAGGCAAAGGGAAAACTGACCATGCAAGTTAGACACAAAATGGATCTTAAAATCATTAAAATCAAGTGATTTGGTAGTTTCAATCTGCAAAGGGTCATTTTCTATCTAACCAAGGCTAAAACGATCCAACTTTCAAAAAGCACTATGGAATAGGGCTGGGAAGGGAACATGAAGCTAACCCACTAACTAGAGTAGCATTTGGAACTTCCAATGGCTTCATCCAAAAGCGGTACAAAGTAAAAGGGAATCAGATTGTGTGTAAAATCCAAGGATCAAGAGAAGCAACACTAAAGGTCTATATAGTGGTAAAACAAAGCAAAACAATAGCTAAAAGGTCATGAAAATTTCTTGCATCTGTTACCATATACATGTGGTAGTGATGTGTGTGAACACACTAGGACTACCGAGGCATTTTTTCCCTCTTTAGGAGGTTTTTTCTCCCGTGCATTGTATATACGCCCATCACTCTAGGGCTATCTATCTTTCTATTGCACACTAAGTAACACTCTCTATTGTGTGCCTTGAGCTTCCTTCATCTTCTCCAAGCTGTGTGCGTTTCTCTGTAACCCTAATTCCAGCAATTGGTATTACAGCAGGTTGCATCCTCCTGGGCTCAGTCGCCAGCAGCTCCCGTACACGCCTGCTCACTTTCTCCGATTTCAGTGAGCTTTGGCGAGCGTTCGTAGGTCGACAAATATTTCGGGATATCTCGTAGAGCTCAGTCTGCTCAGATTTTTGATTCGGGCTCATTTCGGCCTCCGTTTCCACTATAGGCAGGTCTGCACAGGCAATTTCGTCATTTCGCTGCAAAATTTCTATCATTGCGGATTTTTGCATAACAGGTGCCTTACAGTCTTCTACAGTTTATGCTATATAGCACGTGTTGTTCCCGCTCCGTTTCTCCTATTTTCAGGCAGTTTTCACATCAGGTGCATCATTTACCATGGTTGACAACAACAACACAGATGTGTTCAAGATGTTTGCTGTTGAGGACAGGTTGGATGGGGACAATTACCCTATGTGGGCTTATATGATGCAACACGTTCTTGTGTCAAAGGGCGCCTGGAATATTGTGCAGGGCATTGATGTACATCCTCGTTCTGAGGATGTAGGCGATGTTAAGGATGTTGCAGGTCTTGCGGCAAGGATTGCAGCTGCTAGAGTTGTTTTGCCTACCGCAGAACAAGCTTGTTGGGATGTTAAGGATGCGCAGGCTCATGCATTGATTGCGTTGTCTGTGAAGCACACCATTGTTCCTCACATCCGTTCAACAAAATCTGCAAAACAAGCTTGGGATATTCTAGCAGGTCTTTATGCAAGCCGCAATGAGGCTAAAATTGCTTTGCTGCGTAAAGAGCTGGAGTCAAAGATTATGCATAAGGTAGATGATATGGACACTTTTCTTGCTGGTGTCAAGGATATCAATGAGCAATTTATTTCTGCAGGTGAAGTCATTTCAGACAGTTCCCTTGTGCAGACTGTTCTTGATGCCTTACCAGATTCTTACCAGACTTTTGCTAGTACTTGGAGACTTATGACCCAAGGAAATCCTGAAGTTGTCAAGTTTGATGCATTATGCACATTGCTGTTGCAAGAGTCACTTTCCAGAAAAAACAGGAATAGGCAGCGGGCAGTTGAACATGCTTTTATTGCTTCTCAAAGAAAGGGTGGTAACATCAATGCATCCACTTCTTATGGTTCTGCTGCGAGTGGCAAAACTTCTGTTCCTAATGCTTCTGTTGGCAGCACTTCGTCTGGGAATTCTGGTGATAAGGGCAAAAAGAAGATGCGTTGCCATTATTTTAAAGCCAATGATCACTTGATCAAGTTGTGTCCTAAGTTGAAGGCCAAAGAGGCTAAGAAGAAAGAGGGTGGTTCCACTGCAAATGCTGGTTCCACTACAAATGCAGCCATTGTTGAGTCTTCTGTGAAAGGAGACTGTGTAGCTGATGTTGATGCAGAATGGGCTTTTAGCGCAGAGTGCACTTAGAATCCTGCTGTCCATGATGCATGCTTGTCAGTTGCTGCACATTCACATGAGTGGTATTTCGACAGTGGTGCTACAAAGCACATTACCTCACATCGTGAATTGTTTACCTCTCTCGAGTCTGTCCCTCATGGGAATTCAATCACTTGTGCCAACAATGCCTCTTATCCAGTTCAGGGAGTTGAAAAGATTGTGCTTACTGCTACGAATGGCAGCTCCTTCACACTTGTTGATGCACTTTATGTACCTGGGATCAAGAAGAATCTCTTGTCTGTATCCGCACTTGCTAGACTTGGACTTGTAGTCAAATTTGTGGACGACAGATGTACATTTCATGATCTCAGTTTTGGTGATGAAATTATTGCATCTGGCCTTTTGTGCCGTGGGCTATATAAGCTCACTTTGTATGACAACTGTGGATAAAATTTTGCAAATGCTGTTGCAGATTCAAGGGCTATTTCAGATGCAAAACTTTGGCATGCACGTTTTGGTCATCTAAATTTTGCCAGATTGTTGCATTTGTAGAAATCTGATATGGTTGCTTCTTTGCCGCCTCTTGAAGCACCTGTCAAACATGTTTGTGAAGACTGTATTTTGGGTAAGATGCAACGTTCTAAATTTCCAAAGGATGGTTCAGTTCGGGCCACATGCAGGTTGCAGCTTGTGCATAGTGATGTTTGTGGGCCCATGCAAACTCCGTCCTTGGGCAATTACATGTACTTCGTGACTTTCATTGATGATTACTCCAGGCATGCATGGTAAAGCGAAGCCTGAAGTTTTTATGTGCTTCAAACAATTTCTGGCTGTGGGTGAAAATGTCTTGAAATGTACTATGGGCACCCTCCGTTCCGATCGAGGGGGGGAGTATATGTCTCATGAATTTAATGCATTTCTGGCTAGTTGTGGGATAAAACACCAATGTACAGTGCCTTATACACCTCAACAAAATGGTGTTGCTGAGAGGAAAAACAAGTCACTTATAGAAATGGCACGATGTACGATCAAAAGTCAAGCTTTGCCGCATTCTTTTTGGCTTGAGGCCATCATGTGTGCCACTTATGTACTTAACATGTGTCCTACAAAAGCTTTGCAGTCTATTACTCCATGTGCAGCATGGCATGATGGAAAGCCTTCTATTGAGCACATGCGTGTTTTTGGCTATTTGGCATATGCTTTGGTGGCACAAGTGCAGCGTAGAAAATTGGATGATAAGGCTGTCAAATGTATTTTTGTTGGTTATAGTGCTGAAAGCAAAGGTTACAGATTGTATCATCCGCAAACAAAACGTATTCTAGTTTCTCGGGATGTAGTGTTTGTGAAAGATTCTGTTCAGCCCTTGCTGTCATGTACTAGAGACAATAATGTAAGCTCACAGGACATTTATGACAGTTTGTTGCCTCTTTTCAGTGGTGGAAATACGAATGTAAGTTCCAATGAGGCAAATGTACAGCCTATGGGGGTTCCTGAAAATGTTTTAGATCAGCCTACTATTGATGCAGATGTACATGATGTACTTGATGAGGAAAGGGCTGAAAATGAGCAGGCTAGAGGTATGCCAAAATGGTTGGTGCACACTTTGCGTGACAGTAAATTGGATGCACCTTTGTCTAGTCGTACTCGTTCAGGCTCTTGCCATGCATCTTATACATCAGATTGTTATGCTTTGGCTGTGTCTAGCTTACATGATGTTGAGGAGCCTCTGTCTTTTGATGAAGCATAGAATTCAGAAAATTGGATGGCTGCCATGCAATTACAATATGATGCACTTATAGAAAATGACACATGGACTTTATGTGATTTGCCTCTTGGCAAAAAGGCCATTGGTACAAGTGGGTTTACAAGTTGAAACGCAAGCCGGATGGTGAGATTGATCGCCATAAGGCTCGACTTGTTGCAAAAGGTTATGCATAGCAAAAAGGCATAGATTATGAAGAGAGTTTTGCTCCAACTTGTCGTATGACTACTGTGTGTTTTCTATGTGCATTGGCAGCTCATTTTGGTTGGGATGTACATCAATCAGACATTGTTACTGCTTTCTTGAATGGTGACATATTTGAGGAAGTTTATGTAACGCAGCCTCACGGTTTTGTCATAAAAGGACAAGAGGACAAAGTGTGTAGATGTAAGAAGGCTTTGTATGGGTTGAAGCAATCTCCTCGTGCTTGGTATGAGAAAGCTGACACTCATTTGTTTAAACGAGGCTTTGATAATAGTCCAACAGAAAGCACATTGTATGTAAAGCGTGAGGGTGATGTACGTATCATTGTGGTTCTTTATGTCGATGATTTGCTGATCACTGGACCAAATGAGAGACATATTGCTGAATTTAAGGCTGATTTGAATGCTACTTTCAAGATGAAAGATTTGGGGCTGTTGCATCACTATTCGGGTATACAGTTTAAGCAGTGTGATGGTGGTATTGCCTTGTGTCAAAAAAGTTACATAGAGACATTGCTATGTAAATTTGGACTTGAGGATTGCAAACCTATTGCCACTCCCATGGAAACAAGTTTGAAGTTGAGTCTACATGATGTTGGCGATCCTGTTGATGTCACTCTTTATCAAACTGCTGTTGGCTGCCTCATTTATGTATGCAACATGAGGCCGGATATTCACTTTGCAGTCTCACAGGTCATCAGATTTATGCATAGCCCAGGGTCTAAGCATTGGCAGGATGTCAAGAGGATTTTCCGCTACCTTAGTGGCACTTTACATCTTGGCTTGTTTTATTCCAAGGGGGGATCATTGCCGCCAGACTTACATGCTTTTTTGGAGTCAGATTGGGCTGGTTGTTTTGACACGCGAGTGTCCACAAGTGGTTTTTGTTTCATGCTTGGCAGTTCATGTATATCATGGTTGAGCAAGAAGCAATCTACTGTGGCCACTTCGAGTTGTGAGGCTAAGTACAGGGCAGTCTTCTCAGCTACGGTTGGGTGTGTATGGATCAAATGCCTTATGTTTGATTTGGGTGTTGGACAGGACATTGCCAACACTATCTACACTGACAGTCAGAGCGCATTGGCAGTTGCGCGGAACCCAGTTTTTCATTCTCGCACAAAGCACATTGAGGTGTATTACCACTATGTCAGGGAGAGGCTCTCAGCAGGAGAGATCAGTTTGGCTTATGTGCCAACACAAGACAACCTTGCAGATCTTTTCACAAAGGCATTGTCTCGTGAGAAGCTTGAAGCTTTCCGCAAAGCTTTGGGCTTACTCCCCTTTGTGGACCAATCATGTCCTTCGGGCATGGCACTTCAATTTACTCATGTGCCAGCTCTCGTTCACTGCATCACTCCAGGGGGGATTTGTTACCATGTACATGTGGTAGTGATGTGTGTGAACGCACTAGGACCGCCGGGGCATGTTTTCCCTCTTTAGGAGGTTTTTTCCCCCGTGCATTGTATATACACCCATCACTCTAGGGCTATCTATCTTTACATTGCACACTAAGTAACACTCTCTATTGTGTGCCTTGAGCTTCCTTTGTTTTCTCCAAGCTGTGTGCGTTTCTCTGCAACCCTAATTCCAACAGCATCTATTTCTCACTTCAAATGAATCCTGAAAATGATGAAACTTTGGTGGGGAGTTGGGCAACACATTGGTTCTCAGGAAAAAATCATTAGGAGTCAATGAACCATCACAAATATCAGTTAAGGGAAGTGCTCAAAATTGGATCCAAAAAATAGTTATGGTGAAGATGGGACAAACATGACCATAAATTGGAAAAATTGAGTAAACTCAGGAAAAAAGTCCAAACTTGGAAAAAAATTCACTAGTGTGCTAGGAAGACCTATAGGAACTTGTGTGCAAAAGGGTGCTCCAATACCCTTCCCAACGTGGATCACGATCCATGTACCTTTTTGCCCAGACAGAGAAAAATTCACATCATTTTATTCTAAACATCATACCAAGTCTAGCCATGAAGTATCAATTCATTTGGATCACAAAATCCCAACCAAAAGGTCCAATTTCTCTAAGTCTGAAGAAATTTGCCAAGAATTAGCCTAAGTTCTTAACCAGTAATCCAAACCTCAAAATTTTTGGACCAAGGCATCACCTTGATGATCCCTACTAGATGGTATCATCAGACCTTCAAAATGTTTCGCAACATGGATCACGATCCATGTATCTCAGAGCCAGATTTCATATGTGATCTCATCCCTTTGTGATTATAGTAATCCTAGATGCACTGGTAAAATTTGGTCAAATTTGGAGTAGTTTTGACAAAGTTATGATCATTTTCATTTTATGATTAAAGTTTACGTTTTTTAGTTCCCCGATAGCTTTTTTGGTCATTGCCTAACCCTAAAATCAACTTGAAACTGGTCTCACGATGTCTCACAGGAAAGCACAAAAAGAGTGGGAGGTGGCACCTTATGAGATCACTGATATCTCATCAAACAAGAAATCTCACATCACGGAACAGGAACTGGAAACAATACCTGCAAACATTTTCATCAGGAAATTCTAAGCAGCACATGGAGTGATAGTGAAGGCCACCCTATTTCCAAAGGAACTGTGGATGTTACACTAAAGATCCGAAGTGCTAGAAGGGGCCAGATGTCTACAGTTGGATAGCTTCTTGAGATTATCGCCATGGGGAATAGATTTTTAAAGAGCCCATGAACTTATTAGCTCCATTCAATACAATAGGGAAGCAACTCTAACAGACAAATATGGAGCTACATTCAAGGTAAAAATCACTATAGAAATCATCAACAAAGCTCTTCGCTTGTAGCAGAAAACTCACAATTCATTGCGCAAAACCAAAGCAAAAGATAATGACAAGGCATTTCTGAAGCAGCGGGGACACAAACTGACCTACCTATCAAGATCTGATCTACTCCGAGATAGAGCTGCCCCACTGCGGTTGATATTGCAACATTTCAAAGTGCAAAAGCCACCGTGCTACACAGAACCAATTTTGCATATGGCAATGGGGTTGGCAAAAAGAAGGGTGGTTAGTTGTGACTTTGGAAAAACGCCCACACATCGAGGATCTTGAATCATCTGATGAGTCTACCAAGGCAGAGGAGTCGGGCAACACTAATGAAGCAGAAAACCAAGAAGAGAAAGGTAATTTAGACACCATTGAAAGTCAAATAGAAAACATGCCATCACCAATTGAGGCAAAAATACCTTCCCCTACTCAAGAGTGAGCTAATCCAGAAGTTGAAAAGGAGAGAAAGGAAAACACCATGGACGTACCTGAACAAAAAACAAACAAAGTGCTGCCACCAAAGCAAACAATTCAAGAAGATGAGACATCAGTACCAAAGATCACCACAACTCTAGCGGCTCATGAAGCACAACATGAACAAGCAAAGATAACAGAAGAAACAACGACAATTGAGGCTGGCACTTTTGATCAAGGTAAAAAAGATCAATAAAGACCAAGGTCGCCTCATTCGTAGGGTGTGGTAAATAAAGGGGCACAACTGATTAGGTCTTTTGACATCAACGCATATTTGGACCAGATCAAGCTCCAATTTCAATGCCAAAGAGCACCCTACAACCTGCACGAATTAGAGCTGGAAGACACCAAGAAGGAGGCAGCCAAAGTAGCTAAATACAATCTGATACTGCGAAACAGGATCGAGGAGTTATAAGAAGTTCAATTACAACTCCAGTCAGAACTACAGAGAGAACAAGAGAACAAGTTCAATGAAACAAACACAACTTTGCAGGTAGAGAAACATCAACTAGAGGAAGAATTAACCAAAGAGAGGCATCAAAATGAAAAACCTGGAGAGTCGTATGCAATGGTGAGCAAGACTCTTACAGAGCTCTTAGCCTTGCAAGAGATGCCAAGCTCAACAAGTACGTTAGCTAAACCAACCTCCCTGACAAAAGAGGTACAGGATCTAAAGACTGGCCTCGCTCAAGAATAGTACAACATGAAAATCCTAACTGTAGAGCATAGAGATTTACAAAAAGCTAACGATAAGGAGATTGAAGAGCTGAAGAAACAACTTGCCAAGGCAAAGGAAGACTTGGTTTCTCAGAGTGCAACGCAGCCGAACCAAGCCCAACCCAACCCCTGTAGAAGTCACTCAAACAATAGGAGAGTGGGAGTTGACGCTGGAAACTCACCATGCAGTTATGCCAAGTACAAGCACAAAAACAACAATGCATGAGTTGGAGGATCTAACCGATACATCAATCTCCGACACTGTGAAGAAAGATGAAATTCAACAGTGGATATCAGAAGTCAAAGATCCTTTACACAATAAGTATTTGCAATATGAACTCAATGTGTTGGAGTCAGTTGCCCTTCTCATGATCACACCTGACAAAGTGGTGAGAATCTAGGGCATGAAATGATTGCGCTTCCATTGATGACGCAAGAGGCTCTCTTATGGAAAAGAAAAATACTGCCTACTATCAAGCTCGACCACAAAGGTGATTACAGGGATGTTCCTGCAACTACTGTACAGGTACAAACGATCATTGTTGAGAATCAACCAGCCTGGCAAAAGAAATGGTTAGAGCAGCATACAACGGATGAAACCTATTACAAAAATGCTCCACATCATCTTCGAATCGACCCAACCTATTGTCCCATCAATAAAAGGTGATCCTGGGATAACTTCTATTCTTGGCAAAGTAAGAGACCAGTTGTTCTCACCTACCCAGTAATAAAAAATCCAGGCAATAATCTTTTCCCCTTAGAGAAGTATATGATTCACACACTCAAAGGAGTCATCAACACCATGAAGGAAGTGCCAGATCTTGCATGCCAAATGCTTGTAATGATTGCAAAAATGCTAATCACCTGCATAATAAATTTCAATGATATTGAAGCAGTGGGGCATCCCTGGTAGGTATTTGTGGAAGAAACCAAAGGATTATGCTGGAATCTAGAAACAGAAGTTTCCAACAGAAACATCATCATGGGATTATATGCACGAGTCATGTTTTTGCCCTCACACTACATGCAAACCTTTGAGGAGGCATTCATGGTATGATTTTTGAAGTTGACTCCTCCATATGTAATCCCATGACCAAGGATTTACCGGCTAGGCATATCGCATATTAGAGCACTCTCAACAATAACCCATTCAGAGAGTTGGCAACAAGGATGGAGATTGAAGCACGGGCATAGAAATTCAGACGACTCATAGGGACACTGAAAAAAAGACTGATAAACTACTAAAGGCAACAATCAAATGCAATCACACGAGGACGTGCAACGAATAGGAAGGGGGGAATGTTTGGTGGATACATTGGACCGTCACCTAAAAGCCCGGATACATGCCAAACTTTGTTGTATTTAATCCATTTTTCCAAAAGAAGCCTTGTAATTTTTCTATTAATGATTCTCATAGTGTAATTTAGCGTGTTATTCTCTATTATGTTGGAATTAGGGTTGCAAAGAAACACACACAGCTTGGAGAAGATGAAGGAAGCTCAAGGTACACAACTGAGAGTATATTACTTAGTGTGCAATGGAAAGATAGATAGCCCTAGAGTGATGGGCATATATACAATGCACGAGGGAAGAAACCTCCTACAGAGAAATGCACATAGCTTGGAGAAGATGAAGGAAGCTCGAGGCACACAACTGAGAGTATATTACTTAGTGTGCAATGGAAAGATAGATAGCCCTAGAGTGATGGGCATATATACAATGCACGGGGGAAACCCTCCTAAAGAGGGAAAAAATGCCCCGGCGGTCCTAGTGTGTTCGCAGACATCACTACCACATGCATATGGTAACAAATCCCCCCTGGAGTGATGTGGCGAACAAGAGCAAGCACATGAGTAAAGGGAAGTGCCATGCCTTGAGGACATGATCAGTCCACAAAGGGGAATAGGCCCAAAGCTGAAGGAGTACGAGCGGAAGTGCGACGCGAGAGAGAGTGCGAGAAGAAGAGCACGACGATATGGTGAACTCGCTCTACTGTAATGTGTAGAGCATAGTGAGTTCTTATTAGGTTTTTACAAAAGAATATGTGTACATACCTGGTGGCCCGTCCACTTACCTGGGCGACCACATTGGGCTTTATACCCCAACAACCTCCCACTTAAATTCCAATGTGGTACTTTAAGTGTGAGAGAAGCTACTATACAAGCTAATATACAAGAGATGTAGAGAAGTGATGTACTACCCTACACCTATCTGCTTGCGAAAATGCGCAAAGCTCTCTGAGGGAAGTCCTTTTGTAAGTAGATCAGCAGGATTTTCTGTGGTGTGAACTTTGACAAGCTGAAGTTGCTTATCCTCGAGCATTTCCCTGATGAAATGATACTTCACATCCACATGCTTTGTCTTTGAGTGATAAACTGGATTGCGAGCCAATTGTATAGCACTTTGACTATCACAATATAACACAAGCATCTCTTCTTTGATTCCCAAATCTGTTACTAGTCGATTAAGCCAAATTGGTTCTTTGCATGCCTCTGATGCTACAACATATTCAGCCTCTGTAGTAGACTGAGTAACACAATCTTGTAATCTAGAACGCCATGATACTGCTCCACCAGCCAATGTAAAGACATACCCTGACGTAGACCTTCGGTTGTCTAAGTCACCTGCATAATCTGAGTCTGTAAAACCCTTTACACTTAGCTCCTGACTCCCATAGCATATACGCATACTCTTTGTAGCTTTCAGGTATCTCAATATTCCTTTCACTGCCTCCCAATGTTTCTTGCCTGTGTATCGACTTACTACTCCCACTGCAAATGCAATGTCTGGGCGAGTAGAAATCATTGCATGCATCAAACTACCCACTGCAGACGCATATGGAATCTTATCCATTTCAGCCTGTTCTTCCTCAGACACAGGACAATCTTGTTTGCTAAGTTTCACATATGGTGGCAATGGAACACTGAGTGCCTTTCCCTTCTCCATATTGAAACGTTGCAAAACCTTGTCAATATACTCTGTTTGAGATAACCAAATCAACTTCTTTGATCTGCCTCTCTCAATGCGCATACCAAGTATATGACTTGCCTCACCCATGTCTTTCATGTCAAACGATTTTGCCATCTTTGACTTCAAAGCTGAAATTTCTTCCAAGTGCTTGCCAGCAATCAACATGTCATCCACATACAAAATAAGGAGCAGCCAACTACCATCCTTAGCCTTCTTTGTATATAGACAGTGATCAAACTCACTACGTTTGTAGCCTTGAGAAAGCATAAACTTGTGGAATTTATGGTACCATGCCCTCGGTGATTGTTTTAAGCCATAAAGACTCTTTAACAACTGGCATACCCAATCTTCCTTGCCTTTCTCAACAAACCCTTCTGGCTGCTGCATGTAAATTTCCACATCTAAATCACCATGCAAGAACGCTGTCTTGACATCCATTTGGTGCAACACCAAATCTAATATGGCAACCAATGCAAGAAAGCATCTCAATGTAGTCATCTTGACCACCGGAGAGAAGACTTCATCAAAGTCAATGCCTTGTTCTTGCTTAAAGCCCTTGGCAACAAGCCTTGCTTTGTACTTTCGCTGACTATCATGAGCGGTGAGCTTATACCCGTAAACCCATTTACAGGGTAGAGCCTTTTTGTCCCATGGTAATTTAACTAGCTTCCATGTCTGGTTTTTATGCAGAGCTGTCATCTCTGACTGCATGGCCAATTGCCAATTCCCGGAGTCCTTCATTTGCACTGCTTCCTTGTAACATGAAGGCTCATTGCAATCAGTCAACATGACATAATTCATAGATGGAACAAACCTATCAGGAGGTCGCGTGACACGTCCAGATCTACGCACAATAGGTGGCTCAGGCTCAGCCACAACTTGTGGTTCCACTCTATCCTTGTTACCATATACATGTGGTAGTGATGTGTGTGAACACACTAGGACCGCCGGGGCATTTTTTCCCTCTTTAGGAGGTTTTTTCCCCCGTGCATTGTATATACGCCCATCACTCTAGGGCTATCTATCTTTCCATTGCACACTAAGGAATACACTCTCTATTGTGTACCTTGAGCTTCCTTCGTCTTCTCCAAGCTGTGTGTGTTTCTCTGCAACCCTAATTCCAACAATTGGTATCAGAGCAGGTCACGTCCTCCCGGGCTTAGTCGCCAGCTGCTCCAGCACACGTCTGCTCACTTTCTCCGATTTCAGTGAGCTTTGGCGAGCGTTCGCAGGTCGACAAATATTTTGGGTGAGCTCGAAGAGCTCGGTCTGCTCAGAATTTTGATTTGGGCTCATTTCGGCCTCCGTTTCCACTACGGGCAGTACTGCACAGGTTATTTCGTCATTTTGTGCAGATTTTCTGTCAGTGCCGTTTTCTGCATAACAGGTGCCTTATAGTCTTCTACGGTTTGTGCTATATAGCACAAGTTGTTCCCGCTCCATTTCTCCTATTTTCAGGCAGTTTTCACATCAGGTGCAGCATTTACCATGGCTGACAACAACAACACAGATGTGTTCAAGATGTTTGCTGCTGAGGACAGGTTGGATGGGGACAACTACCCTATGTGGGCTTATATGATGCAACACGTTCTTGTGTCAAAAGGTGTCTGGAACATTGTGCAGGGCATTGATGTACGTCCTGGTTCTGAAGATGTAGGCGATGTTGAGGATGTTGCAGGTCTTGCTGCAAGGATTGCAGCTGTTAGAGTTGTTTTGCCTACAGCAGAACAAGCTCGTTGGGATGTTAAGGATGCGCAGGCTCATGCATTGATTGCGTTGTCTGTGAAGCGCACCATTATTCCTCACATCCGTTCAGCAAAATCTGCAAAACAGGCTTGGGATATTCTAGCAGGTCTTTATGCAAGCCGCAATGAGGCTAAAATTGCTTTGCTGCGAAAAGAGCTAGAGTCGAAGATTATGCATGAGGAAGATGATATGGACACTTTCCTTGCTAGTGTCAAGGATATCAATGAGCAACTCATTTCTGCAGGTGAAGTCATTTCTGACAGTTCCCTTGTGCAGACTGTTCTTGATGCCTTACCAGATTCCTACCAGACTTTTGCTAGTACTTGGAGACTGATGACCCAAGGAAATCCTGAAGTTGTCAAGTTTGATGCATTATGCACATTGCTGTTGCAAGAGTCACTTTCTAGAAAAAACAGGACTAGGCAGCGTGCAGTTGAACAGGCTTTTATTGCTTCTCAAAGAAAGGGTGGTAACAGTAATGCAGCCACTTCTTATGGTTCTGCTGCGAGTGGAAAAAATTCTGTTCCTAATGCTTCTGCTGGCAGCACTTCGTCTGGCAATTCTGGTGATAAGGGCAAAAAGAAGATGCGTTGCCATTATTGTAAAGCCAATGATCACTTGATCAAGTCGTGTCCTAAGTTGAAGGCCAAAGAGGCTAAGAAGAAAGAGGGTGGTTCCACTGCAAATGCTGGTTCCACTACAAATGCAGCCATTGTTGAGTCTTCTGTGAAAGGAGATTTTGATGCTGATGTTGATGCAGAATGGGCTTTTAGCGCAGAGTGCACTTACAATCCTGCTGTCCATGATGCATGCTTGTCAGTTGCTGCAGATTCACATGTGTGGTATTTCGACAGTGGTGCTACAAAGCACATTACCTCACATCGTGAATTGTTTACCTCTCTCGAGTCTGTCCCTCATGGGAATTCAGTCACTTGTGCCAACAACGCCTCTTATCCAGTTCAGGGAGTTGGAAAGATTGTGCTCACTGCTGCTAATGGCAGTTCCTTCACACTTGTTGATGCACTTTATGTACCTGGGATCAAGAAGAATCTATTGTCTGTATCCGCACTTGCTAGACTTGGACTTGTAGTCAAATTTGTGGATGACAGATGTACAGTTCATGATCTCAGTTTTGGTGATGAAATTGTTGCATCTGGGCTTTTGTGCCGTGGGCTGTATAAGCTCACTTTGTATGACAAGTGTGGACAAAATTTTGCAAATGCTGTTGCAGATTCAAGGGCTATTTCAGATGCAAAACTTTGGCATGCACGTTTTGGTCATCTGAATTTTGCCAGTTTGCTGCGTTTGCAGAAATCTGATATGGTTGCTTCTTTGCCGCCTCTTGAAGCACCTATCAAACATGTTTGTGAAGGCTGTATTCTGGGTAAAATGCAGCGTTCTAAGTTTCCAAAGGATGGTTCAGTTAGGGCCACATGCAGGTTGCAGCTTGTGCATAGTGACGTTTGTGGGCCCATGCAAACTCCGTCCTTGGGCAATTACCTGTACTTCGTGACTTTCATTGATGATTACTCCAGGCATGCATGGGTATTTCCGCTTAAAGCAAAGTCCGAAGTTTTTATGTGCTTCAAACAATTTTTGGCTATGGCTGAAAATGTCTCAAAATGTACTATGGGCACCCTCCGTTCCGATCGAGGGGGGGAGTATATGTCTCAGGAATTTAATGCATTTCTAGCTAGTCGTGGGATAAAACACCAATGTACAGTGCCTTATACACCTCAGCAAAATGGTGTTGCTGAGAGAAAAAACAGGTCACTAACGGAAATGGCACGATGTATGGTCAAAAGTCAAGCTTTGCCGCATTCTTTTTGGCTTGAGGCCATCATGTGTGCCACTTATGTACTTAACAGGTGTCCTACGAAAGCTTTGCAGTCTATTACTCCATATGAAGCATGGCATGATAGAAAACCTTCTATTGAGCACATGCGTGTTTTTGGCTGTTTGGCATATGCTTTGGTGCCACAAGTGCAGCGCAGAAAATTGGATGATAAGGCTGTCAAATGTATTTTTGTTGGTTATAGTGCTGAAAGCAAAGGTTACAGGTTGTATCATCCGCAAACAAAACGTATTTTGGTTTCACGGGATGTAGTGTTTGTGGAAGATTCTGTTCAACCCTTGCTGTCATGTACTAGAGACAGTAATGTAAGCTCACAGGACATTTATGACACTTTGTTGCCTCTTTTCAGTGGTGGAAATACGAATGTAAGTTCCAATGAGGCAAATGTACAGCCTATGGGGGTTTCTGAAAATGTTTTAGAACAGCCTATTACTGATGCAGATGTACATGATGTACTTGATGAGGAAAGGGCTGAAAATGAGCAGGCTAGAGGTATGCCAAAATGGCTGGTGCACACTTTGCGTGACAGTAAATTGGATGCACCTTTATCTAGTCGTACTCGTTCAGGCTCTCGCCATGCATCTTATGCATCAGATTGTTATGCTTTGGCTGTGTCTAGTTTACATGATGTTGAGGAGCCTCTGTCTTTTGATGAAGCACAGAATTCAGAAAATTGGATTGCTGCCATGAAATCAGAATATGATGCACTTATAGAAAATGATACATGGACTTTATGTGATTTGCCTCCTGGCAAAAAGGCCATTGGTACGAAGTGGGTTTACAAGTTGAAACGCAAGCCGGATGGTGAGATCGATCGCCATAAGGCTCGACTTGTTGCAAAGGGTTATGCACAACAAAAAGGCATAGATTATGAAGAGACTTTTGCTCCCACTTGTCGTATGACTACTGTGCGTTTTCTATGTGCATTGGCAGCTCATTTTGGTTGGGATGTACATCAATCAGACATTGTTACTGCTTTCTTGAATGGTGACATATTTGAGGAAGTTTATGTAACGCAGCCTCGCGGTTTTGTCATAAAAGGACAAGAGGACAAAGTGTGCAAATGTAAGAAGGCTTTGTATGGGTTGAAGCAATCTCCTCGTGCTTGGTATGAGAAAGCTGACACTCATTTGGTTAAACGAGGCTTTCGTAACAGTCCAACAGAAAGCACATTGTATGTAAAGCGTGAGGATGATGTATTTCTCATTGTGGTTCTTTATGTTGATGATTTGCTGATCACTGGACCAAATGAGAGACATATTGCTGAATTTAAGGCTGATTTGAATGCTACTTTCAAGATGAAAGATTTGGGGCTGTTGCATCATTACTTGGGTATACAGTTTAAGCAGTGTGATGGTGGTATTGCCTTGTGTCAGAAAAGTTACATAGAGACATTGCTATGTAAGTTTGGACTTGAGGATTGCAAACCTATTGCCACTCCCATGGAAACAGGTTTGAAGTTGAGTCTACATGATGCTGGCGATCCTGCTGATGTCACTCTTTACCAAACTGCTGTTGGCTGCCTCATTTATGTATGCAACACGAGGCCAGATATTCAGTTTGCAGTCTCGCAGGTCAGCAGATTTATGCATAGCCCAGGGTCTAAGCATTGGCAGGCTGTCAAGAGGATTTTCCGCTACCTTAGTGGCACTTTACATCTTGGCTTGTTTTATCCTAAGGGGGGATCATTGCCGCCAGACTTACATGCTTTTTCGGACTCAGATTGGGCTGGTTGTTTTGACACGCGAGTGTCCACAAGTGGTTTTTGTTTCATGCTTGGCAGTTCATGTATATCATGGTTGAGCAAGAAGCAACCTACTGTGGCCACTTCGAGTTGTGAGGCTGAGTACAGGGCAGTCTTCACAGCTACGGTTGAGTGTGTATGGCTCAGACGCCTTATGGCTGACTTGGGTGTTGGACAGGACACTGCCAACACTATCTACACTGACAGTCAGAGCGCATTGGCAGTTGCGAGGAACCCAGTTTTTCATGCTCGCACAAAGCACATTGAGGTGCATTACCACTATGTCAGGGAGAGGCTCTCAGCAGGAGAGATCAGCTTGGCTTATGTGCCAACACAGGACAACCTTGCAGATCTTTTCACAAAGGCATTGTCTCGTGAGAAGCTTGAAGCTTTCCGCAAAGCTTTGGGCTTACTCCCCTTTGTGGAGTGATCCTGTCCTCAGGGCATGGCACTTCCCTTTACTCATGTGCCAGCTCTCGTTCACCGCATCACTCCAGGGGGGATTTGTTACCATATACATGTGGTAGTGATGTGTGTGAACACACTAGGACCGCCGGGGCATTTTTTCCCTCTTTAGGAGGTTTTTTCCCCCGTGCATTGTATATACGCCCATCACTCTAGGGCTATCTATCTTTCCATTGCACACTAAGGAATACACTCTCTATTGTGTACCTTGAGCTTCCTTCGTCTTCTCCAAGCTGTGTGTGTTTCTCTGCAACCCTAATTCCAACAATCCTGTCCTTGCTCCTCTTGAGCCCTGACATTTTGTCTTGCATGTGTAGGTCCATCTTCTTGGAAGACAACTCTTCTAATCTCCTCAACCCTCTCTGGTTTAGAATGATATTTGGATTCATTAAAGTGAACATCATTGCTGCGGACAACCTTTCTGGATTCGGTATCCCAAAGTCTGTACCCCATCTCACCAGAATTACCATAGCCTAGAAAGATGCACTTTCTACTCTTTGGCTCAAGTTTGTTCCTAAATTCCTTTGGAACGTGAGTATATGCCTCACAGCCAAAGACTCTGAGATGCTTGTATGAGGGAATTTTGCATGACCATACCATCTCTGGCACTGAATCCTTCTGCAAAACCTTGCTAGGAGATCTATTTACAAGATGAACAGCTGTTGATACAGCTTCAGCCCAAAACCCATTTGGTAGTTGTGCATTAGACAACATACTTCTGACCTTCTCTTGTATGGTCCTATTCATCCTCTCAGCAACACCATTTTGAGGAGGATTGTAAGGAGCAGTAAGTTCACGTTTTATACCTTTTGTCTCACAAAAGTCCTAAAAGGCCTTTGAAACATACTCTCCACCATTGTCAGTGCGTAAGCATTTAAGCTTCTTGCCACTCTGATTCTCCACAAGTGTCACAAACGTTTTGAAAACACTAAACGCTTCATCCTTGTGCTTGAGAAAGTAAACCCATACTTTCCTCGAGTAATCATCTATAAATGTCATAAAGTAAGAAGCTCCCCCTAGAGATAGGTTAGGCATAGGTCCACACAAATCACTATGAACAAGTGCCAATTGTGTATCTCTTCTACTGCTTCTATGCTTATGTGGCTGCTGTGTTTGCTTACCATATAGACAATGTTCACAGAATTCAAAATCATTAAATGAAAAGCCAGGCAAATAACCAGAACGAGACAAGATTTCCATTCCCTTCTTGGACATATGTCCTAACCGGCTATGCCACAAAGAAACGTTCGGCTGCTCGGTTACATTGATTACATTTTTAGAGACATTCGATACATAAATCATGTAAAGTCCTCCAGACTTTACTCCATGTGCTACTGTCATATAACCCTTGGATATCTTCCAGATGTTCTGTCCAAAAGTGGTGACGTAGCCAGCATCATGAAGTAAACCTGTGCTGATCAAGCTCTTTGTAATTGCGGGAACATGTCTCACATTCTTCAACGTGAAAGAAGAGCCATTCTGAAACTTCAATTGAACATCTCCAACACCTAAGATCTCACATGTCTGCCCATTGCCTAGCCGAACATGATCTTTAGTGGTCACATAAGAGGTAAACCACTCCTTGTTTGGAGACACATGAAGTGATGCCCCTGAGTCTATAATCCAGTCACTCAGTGCATTTCCATCAGATGCTGTAAGAAGAGCTGAGTCCATTGTATTCTTCAAGAAGTAGATGTCTCCTGACACTAAACTGTCATACTCTGCAACAGTGTTTGTCACATTTATTTCTTGAATCTTCACTGAGGACTTGTTCTTCTCACCATGGTCTTCAACTTTCTCTTTGCCTTTTTCTGCTTTCCATTCTCTGCAGTCTCTTTTCATGTGACCCTTCTTGCCACAATGGTAGCATTCTATGTCACTCTTGCCTTTAGCACTGCGGGACTTGCTACGAGACTGATTCCTCTTTCCACCTTTGTACTTTTCTTTGGTCCTTCCCCTGACAACTAAGCCTGTTCCTTTGCCTTTGTTCATTGTCTTTCTATTGGTTTCTTCAGTAAGCAGACTTCCTTCTACACCTGCTATGTTCAAACCATCTGGAGGTGCAGAATTACTCAAACCTGTGCGAAAAGTGTCCCAACTTTCCGGCAATGCGATCAACAGGAATATAGCTCTAACAGGTTCATCAAACTTGACACCTTGAGCTGACAACTGACTATAGATTGTGTTGAATTCATTCAGATGATTGGACATAGGTGTCCCTTCTTTCATCTTCAAGTCAACAAGCTTCTTAAGCCAGTATACCTGTGAAGCTGCACTCTGCTTCTCATAAAGATCACTCAGCTTTAACCATGCTTGATAAGCCGACATCTCGTGTGCTACATTGAAGTAAACGCTTTCTGCCAAAGTCAGCATAATGGTAGAAAGTGCCAATTCATCCATTTCGCTCCATTCATCTTCGTCCATATCTTCTGGTTTTATCCCTTTGAGCTTTATAGGTTTTATCTGCTTCTTTTGTACCAACACATGCCAAATCTGCTTCTTCCACAATGGGAAATTGGTTCCATCCAGCTTCATGATATTGTAAAGAGCAGTGTCCTGTGATCCAGCCATAGCTACGCTTCATAGTGGTTTACTTTCCTGGGAAAAATTCGGCAGAGTTTCCCCTGTAAACTGACCTCTGAACCAATATCAACCTGTCAAATGAACCAAGAAAGCTTCAGATTCTGCATAAATTTTGGCAGAGTCTCCTTTGTAAAATGGCTCTGGTGTACTAAAAAAACAGACCAAAAAACAGCTCAAAAACACTGTCTCTCTGACACTGTAAGCGGCGGGTAAACCTGTCTTGCACATGTACTGTCTCTGACTGTCCTGTCACTGTCCTGTAAGCATAGACTGCGACAATGCCTCAACGGCAGTAAAGCAAAGATGCAATCCCAACTGTCTAACTCACAGTCAATACATCCTAGCTGCCTATCTAAGGGTGCTCGAGGGATCGCTCCAAGACCTGTATCACAGAAAGGATCTCAACATTCGAGAATCCCCCAGCTCAATAAAACCTCACTCGACCCTCAACAAAGGCTGCAATAAATCTGACAGTACATAGAATTCCCACAAAGTCATACATCCACAAATTTCCCACTGTATGCTGTAACCGCTGCGGCGGTTGTTTGCTGCGTGACTCACAGCCAACAAACCCTCAACAGACATACATCATCTCTGACAATACATCCCATGTGGAAGTACCTGCAATGTCAGGATGAAATCTGGAATATCAAGCAGCAAACACAAGCTACCTGATGAACTAGTGGATGTCGCCTACAGTCTGTGTGTAGATGCGCCCGTGTCGTATGTGACACGCCTTTAAGAACTGTGAGCCGTCCTTCGATGTGTAGACAACCACAAATCAACACTCTGGGAGTGTCGATATCCTCAGCACCTGCAGTCGTAGGCCGAAAAACCCCAAATTTGCAGAGTCGGATCTGCACCCGCCGAGACCACGTAGTCGAAAATGTCCTGCGCAGACCTTTGTCGAAGCCGAACGGTGGCCGAGATGACCTCAGAATGAAATTCTGAGAACACCAAGCCCTTCGGGCTTACCCATAGGATTTGGGGCCCATTGTACATTTTGAGACATTTTCAGCCATAGCCAAAAAAAATTTGAAGCACAAAAAAACTTCGGACTTCTCTTTAAGCGGAAATACCCATGCATGCCTGGAGTAATCATCAATGAAAGTCACGAAGTACATGTAATTGCCCAAGGACGGAGTTTGCATGGGCCCACAAACATCACTATGCACAAGCTGCAACCTGCATGTGTCCCTAACTGAGCCATCCTTTGGAAACTTAGAACGCTGCATTTTACCCAAAATACAGCCTTCACAAACATGTTTGACAGGTGCTTAAGAGACGGCAAGGAAGCAACCATATCAGATTTTTGCAAACGCAGCAAACTGGCAAAATTTAGATGCACAAAACGTGCATGCCACAGTTTTGCATCTAAAACAACCCTTGAATCTGCAACTGCATTTGCAAAATTTTATCCACACTTGTCATACAAAGTGATCTTATACAGCCCACGGCACAAAAGGCCAGATGCAACAATTTCATCACCAAAACTAAGATCATGAATTGTACATCTATCATCCATAAATTTGACTACAAGTCCAAGTTTAGCAAGTACAGATACAAACAAAAGATTGTTCTTGATCCTAGGTACATAAAGTGCATCAACAAGTGTGAAAGAATTGCCATTTGCAGTAGTAAGCACAATCTTTCCAACTCCCCGAATAGGATAAGAGGCATTGTTGGCACAAGTGACTGAATTCCCATGAGGGACAGACTCGAGAGAGGTGAACAATTCACGATGTGAGGTAATGTGCTTTGTAGCACCGTTGTCGAAATACCACACATGTGAATCTACAGCAACCGACATGCATGCATCATGGACAACACGATTGTAAGTGCACTCTGCACTAAAAGCCCATTCTGCATCAACATCAACATCACAGTCTCCTTTCACAGAAGACTCAATAGTGGATGCATTTGTAGTGGAACTAGCATTTGCCGTCGAACCACCCTCTTTCTTCTTAGCCTCTTTGGCCTTCAACTCAGGACACTGCTTGATCAAGTGATCATTAGCTTTACAATAATGGCAACGCATCTTCTTTTTGCCCTTATCACCAGAATTTCCAGACGAATTATGCCAACAGAAGCATTAGGAATAGAATTTTTTCCACTCGCAGCAAAACCATAAGAAGTGGTTGCATTGCTGTTACCACCCTTTCTTTGAGAAGCAATAAAAGCCTGTTCTACTGCACGCTGCCTAGTCCTGTTTTTTCCGGAAAGTGACTTTTGCAACAACAATGTGCATAATGCATCAAACTTGACAACTTTAGGATTTCCTTGGGTCATAAGTCTCCAAGTACTAGCAAAAGTCTAGTAAGAATCTCGTAAGGCATCAAGAATAGTCTGCACAAGGGAACTGTCTGAAATGACTTCACCTGCAGAAGTAAGTTGCTCATTGATATCCTTGACACCAGGAAGGAAAGTGTCCATATCATCTTCCTCATGCATAGTCTTCGATTCCAGCCCTTTATGTAGCAAAGCAATTTTGGCCTCATTGCGGCTTACATAAAGACCTGCTAGAATATCCCAAGCCTGTTTTGTAGATTTCACTGAACAAATTGAGGAGTAATGGTGCGCTTCATAGACAAAACAATCAATGTATGAGCATGCACATCCTTTACATCTCAACGAGCTTATTCTACCGTAGGCAAAACAACTCTAATAGCAGCAATTCTTGTAGCAAGACCTGCAACATCCTCAACATTGCCTACATCCTCAGAACCAAGACGTACATCAATGCCCTGCACAATATTCTAGACACCCTTTGACACAAGAACATGTTGAATCATGTAAGCCCACATAGGGTAATTGTCCCCATCCAACCTGTCCTTAGCAGCAAACATCTTGAACACATCTGTGTTGTTGTCAGCCATGGAAAATGTCTCCACCTAATGTGAAAACTACCCAAAATGAGGAGAAACTGAGTGAGACTAGCACGTGCTATATAGCACAACCCGCAATAGACTGTATAGGACCTGTTATGCAAGGAACGACACTGACAAAAATTTTGCACAAAATGACGAAATTACATGTGCAGACCTGCCTGTAGTGGAAATGGAGGCCCGAAATGAGCCTGTGTAGACCTGCGAATGCTCACCAAAGCTCACAAAAATCGAAGAAAGTGAGAAGGCATGTCCTAGAGCTGCTGGCGATTAAGCTCGGGAGGACGTCACCTACTCTGATACCAATTGTTGGAATTAGGGTTGAGGAGAAACGCACACAGCTTGGAGAAGACAAAGGAAGCTCAAGGCACACAACTAAGAGTATATTACTTAGTGTGCAATGGAGAGATAGATAGCCCTAGAGTGATGGGCGTATATACAATGCACGGGGGAAAAAACCTCCAAAAGTGGGAAAATATGCCCTGGCGGTCCTAGTATGTTCACACACATCAATACCACATGTATATGGTAACATATTACCCACTCAGAACCTACAAGCCTTGTAAAGACACATTATCATTATCTTTGGGAATTACTGGACGTTGACTGAGAGCTGTATTTCTGCTACAATTTGTAATCAACATTTCTCCTTGTCTGGGAATCAAAATTCGATTTCGAATAGCATATTGTGTTCCTTGTCTCTTGCTCTTTAATCTAAGTGTAATTATTCTCAATTCTGTTGTGGTTTGTGGCTCAAATGGTTATTTTTTGATGTTTTTGACCTTGGAAGAGTGTTTCTAAGCCTGAAGGGAACCTTTTCGTATAGTTCTATTTCAGTTTTCTATACATTTTTTGGGATGGATCATGATTTGTGTACCTTCCTAGATGACTACAAAACTTGGTAGGATTATGCCCTTAGGTGTTGTAACGCCCGTCCTTAAGTTTCGTTGCATTCCAAACTCGTTTGGATGCCAAAAGGGCATGATGACCTAGAGCAGTGAGACTGGACATAGGCTGATTTTTCGACTAGGAAGTGATTGATTTGCTAATGTAGATGCATGAACAGTTCTTTAGGCCCAATTCTTTGAAATTGACAATCTCATTGAGTCTCTGTACCCCATCCCGAGTCGCTGCCCTACGTATTCACATTATGTTAGTGCCAGATAGCTATGCTACATACGTCCGTCCAACGACCTGCTAACATACATAAATGGTGTCATGCTAACATTTGTATGTGACAAGTTTTACCAGCCAGTGTCTACCTACTGGAACCAACTTAATGTTGTGCAGGTGAGCAAAGAGTTTTATGTAGGACTTAAAAAGGACACACCAACATTTGTGGAATGGTGCCTCAGTCACTTTGATGTGTATATATGGACTTGCTGTCAATTCCTAAAGGCTAAATGAATAATGAGTGCTTGCTTTCCAAAAATATGGAAGTAGTTTGTTGCTATCCTTGCACAAGGTTCTTGCACACTAGAGCAAGATTTTGGAGGATCAGGGGGTAAGCCTGTGTTCTACAAGAACTTGCAGACAGTTTGGAAAGGCAGGGAGTGGCTCACTCCTCAAAACACAGTGATGGTGAATGACTCATAGTACAAGATGCTATTTAACACTCCTGGCACGTTGTGTGTGGTGAAGAAAATGGAAGATTAGATTGCCTTGGAGATGGGGTTATATCTGTCTAAATGTTGTAAGCTTGGCTAAAGGGGTGGCTTTTTTCTCCTAATGATCAACCACAATTTGCTAGCATGAACAAATTGCCAAGACAATTTGATAATGAGGATAGAGACCTGACTTGTAAATGGCAGGAGAAGTATCGAGATTTTCCAATATGACTGCCATGTGGAAATGAAAAGACATTGTAAGTTTGATTTTGATGGAACATACTTATATACCCCCCCCCCCCCCCCCCCCCCCCTCTCGTATAGTGTATGCCATACTTCATGCCAATGGCAATGAAAAAACATTATAATGACTTTGTTTTGTAATGGAACACTTTGTTTTTCCATACTTCATGCCATATGGTAGTGAAAAACATTGTAATTACTTTTCTTTGTGATGGAACACTGTGTTTATTGATGGAATATATTTAGGTATCCCCTCATAGTTTATGCCTTTTGTTATTGAATCGAAGGAATTATATCTTTTTGTACTTTTGTGGCATCTAGGTAGTAACCATGTACATATCTGCTAAATTTATTTTTTTTAAAAGGGAAAGAAACATCTCTATACCAGTGTGTACAAGAGAGCCTTGGAGATGCTAAAAATATAGCATGTCTCTGAGGGTGTACCATACTGAGAAACAAGTGAATCATAACATCTCTGCTACTATGTCTACCTCCTCAAGGTGGTGTATGGGAGGAGTGCAAAATAAACCATTGGGGTGGCTAGAAGTGCCACTAGATCTGGACTCTGAAAAAATTGAAAAACATAGATGGTGTGGCCCATCGTCTGATAAAAGCATGCATGCACTCCCAAGCTGCTCTCGAGGATCCCGATAGCGACTCCACAAACTACATAATGTATGTATCTTATCAACCCAAAGTCAGTGAGAATGTCCACTCTAATCAATTGATGTGTACCTAGGACATGGCGACAGCGAGCGCACCATACGTTCCAAAGGGTAATGCTAACCACAATGCTGAAGATCTCATCTCGATACCGAGGCATATCCTGCATGCTGAGAGTCCCCCTCGGGTGGCTTGTAGCTGTGAGCATAAAGACTACATCTAATCCATCTCCCTCAAAGAATAGGTGAATCCCTGGTAAATTCATCAATTAAGAAACTCTTGATGAGATCTACTAAATTTCTTCTTGGGGTGTGTGAGGTAGTGTGTGGTGTCACTATACTTTCAACATTCACTTACTTCCTGCTTCTACTATATAAAAATGGTATTTAGTATTTTGCATATATACTTGTGTACAAAGACAATAATGCAGACATCATTGAGAAACTTCAAGAAAGATTACTTTTTGGGTCTTTTATGAACACACAGTAAATCAGTGAACCTGTACATAAAGTGAGGGAAATCTATGCGCAGAGTTAAAAGAGCAGCTGAATTAAGGTCATCAAAGCTACACATCATATGGAGTGCTACTACAAATAGACTCATATGCTTCTGAGGACATCAAGAATGTTCTCCTAGGTCGAGCATTGGGAACTTGATGGCTCTTACAAGGTGGGATTGCAAGGTAGCTTTTGGCTTACTTTGTAATAGCTTGAACTCGTAGGGATTTTGTTTTGCTTATTCATACCAAAGTCCCTTGAACCGGCATGGAAAACATTCCCCCATGCATCTATTATCAAGGTTTTAGTCCTTTGCTTCTCACTTGTGCATTTCAAGACAAAGAAATTTGCAAGCTCCTCATTGGCATGAGGAGCTATGATAGCAAAATTGTCAGCGATGCGGAGGGCATCGCTCAAAACATTGTGGTGGCCTTCATATGCAAAATTGTCACTTTCATCATCAGGTTCGACATTTTTAGTAGGTTCAAGGGTAATGTACTCCCACTTTGGAACATGTGCATTATTAGAACACCTCCTCCACTGGCCTTGCAGACAAGCAGTACAAAAGCATGATAGTTGCCTGCGCTTTTCCATCTATTAAGGAGTACCCGTAGACACAATGTAACCCACGAACTCCATCCTTAGATTTGCCTTCCCAACGGTTTCTCTTGTCCACATCACATTCCTTCACCTCCCAAAACACCCTTGTCACTGGCCGTACTTTGGAAGCATATGTGGCGATAGCCCCATCAGACATAGTCTCTCTCAAAATGTAACTACATTTACTACACATTGCAATTTTCTACAGTCTGGCTTTAACTGCTCATGAGTCAAATGTCTCTTGATAACTGCACCTGCGCCATCGTGCTCACCCTTCCCATGACCCGAACCCGAGAAATTCCAAGTCATTTTCAAACCTGTGAGAGTCCCATACTAGGCAACAAAGTAGAATGGTCTTTTTGCTTTGAACTGCAAGGCAGTGCCATCTGACCACGCCCAATGCTCCTTTAGTGATACACCAATATCCTTTAACCAACCATGATGGAGCATGAAGAAGTGCTGCCATGAGTTTTATCATCAAAAATATAGAAGTGATAATACTTGTGGACACTCCCTGTCATTCGCAAATACGTAATGTGAATGAAGATTGTAACCTGGCAAGAGAACCAGTGCTTCCTCTTCACAGGTGTCATTCCTTATCTTTTTGGTTATTGTTTTAAAGATGTACATATAATAAGATTCAAAGGCCTGGACTTAAAATGATTAATGGAATTTGGTTTGCTTGACTCTATATGGTTTTATTAGGCTCTCAAATTTTACTTTTGTGAATTGTTAAAAAAAGACTATGTTAATGTGGGGGGCCTTGCTGACAGGTGTCAAGATTCAGGGTATTAGATCCAATAGATGCCCAGGATGTAGATTGGCTAGCGAGGAAAGATTTGCAAGTGGATACAAAGAACGTAGACGATAGGGTTCTTCAAAGAAGGATTTGTGCCTTGGTGAGAAACAATTTCAAAGTGCTACACTTCTAATCTGTACTCAAATTGTCAGATACTGTTTTTTCAATAATATCTGGAAGGCCAAGAACTACCATTTTTTTGATAGCGACGTCTCTGTGGCTAGATTTAGGGATTGTACAAGAAATCAAGGAGTTTATATATGTGGTAGTAAAAGGGAGGACTCAGATGATTGGCTTAGGGTGACCCTCGCCATCCGGTTGAGCCTTTGTGAGTAAAGGATTGGACTTTTGGTAACAACGCACTTTTCTAGGTATTTGATGTCACCTTTTGTCCCTCGAAATTCGGCTTGAGCTTCAGGCTAATTTGTATATTTCTTGGCGATGTCATAATACAATCACTCACAATTGTGAGTTTTGCGACCAAAAATAAAGATGATGTTCTATCTTTGAAGCTCTAAGTAAAATTAATGTTCTAAAGACATTGTGGGTACTGAAAAGATTGACAATCGACCTCTCAAACATCCCTTTGCTAAATGCTCTTTCCCAAATTTTAAAGCTTCTTCAAAGAAGAAGTCATTGATTATGTAATGATGAAGAGTGTTTTCTTTTGATTGCATCTTTGTTCATTTTTTCTCAAATATGATGCTCATTTTTATTTTTCAATTGCCAATAATACAATAGATACAAAAATATTAAAGATTCATCATGTTGACTTGTTTTAGCTCATCAAAGTGATTTAAGGTCGATAGACTTTGTTTTTTAATCTTAAGTCATTGTGGAGCCAGGTTATGAAAGAGTCGTTATACTTAGTATATAATATTAGAGACACTATTCAAGGAGAGGCATTTGTTATCTAAAGATTTTACTATGGAAAAAAATGGTTTGGATCAACGAGATACAATTTTTATTTAATCTCCTTCTAATTTGTTAACCTGCTTTCCCTTACAACCATTGTGATTTTTTGTATATAGTAATAGTCAAATGGAGATTGAGCATGCCATATTTCTCACTATTGTGAGAAATGGTGCAACATCTTTTGGAATGGAGAGAATAGCCACGTAGTCTCTCATGAGGAGCAACCTCTTCTAGAATGGAGATAATAGCCATGTCAGCTCTCATAAGGAGGATATTTTGTTGCCATTTTCAATTTGTAATGTATGTGTAGTGAAGAGAGTAGCCCAAAAAGCTGAGAGAGTGTGTAAAAGGCAAATTATTGAAACCCTTCACTGTAACAAACCAGCTTGTACAATCATGAATGTACAATTTTTTCTCCATATAAAGTTTCTTTTTTTGCTTGTAAATTTTGATATGTACACTATAGATATTTCAATTCTAACTTCAAAAAGTTGTTCTTAAGCAGAGAAAATATGGGGATAGTGTTGAGATGTGAGACGGAGCAAATGTAGAGACAGCCAAGAAACCATGTGTGCTCCCAAAGACCGAATCATATTGATCACAAGTTATGTATATATAGGTGAGACTTAGTCTAGTTAGGGGGAGCTATATATAGCTCCATCAACCCCACTCAAACAAAGGTCTCTATCTATGGATGAAAAAACCCTAGGGGAGTACAAGGTAAAAACACGAGCCCCTATATACAAACATGTATGATGAGGATAACTAAGAAGAATTATAGTGCATGTGTGAAATAAAATACATATATACAAAATGAATAGGAAGATCAAAGTGTGAATGTGCATGTGTGAAGTGTCTAGTGCCTATCTCAGATGACAACATTGTAGATATACAATGACACTAGAGGATGAGAATAGTTTAGTCTCCAAAGAGTGAAGAATTGATCATTGGGACAATGTTCAATGATGATTTTTTCTTTCTTTACTTCATAAAGCACATAATGTTATTGTAGCACAATATGTTTTGTGCCGCACATTGTCTTTAATAAGACTGATAGCACTTTGATCATCACATCAAATTGATGTACTCAATAGTGGAGGATGACCAATATATAAAAGCATTTTTTATTGGCATACTATCTCTTGAGCTACTAAAGATGCAACTACATATTCAGCCTCTATGGTAGAAACTACTACACGTCGCTGCTTCTTGCACGTCCAAAAAGAAAGACAACCGTTGATAAAGAAACAATTTCCACTTGAGTGCATAGATAAGTGAGAGCTTGCCCAATTTGCATCTATATATCCCAAAAGATGAACTGAACTTATAGAATTGGAGTTTTTTTGGTGTCAATAAACCAATCCAAAATCTACAGTGCCTTTCAAATACTTCAAAACCCGCTTTGCAGTAGACTAATGCTTAAGAGATGAAGAAGCAAGATGTTTTCCAAGAAAATTTGTAGCAAACAAAATATTAGGAGGATGAGTATTTATTCCAAAAAAGTGAAAACATCCAATAAGGTTAGCATAAGGTTGATGTAATGCCAATCCTCCATCTTCTTGCACAAACTGAGAGTTTTTGGTAGAACTCATGTCATAAAATCTAATATCTAACCAACCCAAATGATTTTCTCATATTAAATTGATCACTTAATGTGGGAGAATAAATGGGAACAAGTGTTAAGATATAGATATGTGCTTATAGATCTATCTCAACACGGGGCCAATAGTAAAGGGGCCCAAATGGGAGATGGTCTATCAAGAGCAAGGCTAACCAATGGAGCATAAGACCTTAGGGTTAGCTTCATTGAAGACCTCCAATAATGTGTGTAAAAGTCCTTTGACCTTAGGTAAGCTAGGGCTGAGCTTGAGGTGGGAACCCGGCCCAAGCTCGAGGTGCTTGACCTGCTTGAGGTGCTTGTCGTGCTTGAGGTGTTTGTCCTGCTTGAGGTGCTTGACTTACTCCATGCTTGAGGTGCTTGACTTGCTACATGATTAAGGTGCTTGAGGTGCCTTGAGATGCTTGCCTGAGATGCTTGTGGGAACACCCCCTAGTCCAAGTGCTTTGTCATGCTTGATGACTAAGGTGCTTGAGCTCCTAAAGTCAAAAGCATCCCTACAAGAGGGGGGGCGAGCCCTTTTCCTAGGGATTAGAGAGAGAACACACACTCACACTCACAAGGGAAGCCCCAGCTTGAAGAGGCAGCAAGGACACATGTCAGGTCCCTACCCATGTTACCTTCATGTGTTGCTTGAAGCCTATTGGCTAGGCTTCAAAGGGGTCCAATGATAAATTACTTGAATTATCTAATTGTTTTTGCATTTATCAAGTCCTCTCTCTCAAAGGGGAAAGGGGGACACTTGTCCCAAGGCTACCCATGTTGCTTGTAATGGCTCCTGCTTGTGATTGGCTAAGCCTGGAGGGGTCCAATGAGCTTCAAGCATGAGCTACAAGGGGGGGTCAACCCAAGCAAGCTAGGGGGGTGCTTAGGGGGTATACTCACCCACACACACTCACAAACACACTCATTGTGTACTATGCAAAGTGCAAGAGCTCCCTCTCCTTCTCCAAGCAAGTAGAGGTTGAGAGCCTACACCAACACTCTTGGCTATGGAGTGCAAATCCAACCAAGAGCCATGCTTCAATGCTTAAGCTTGCCATCTCCTTCTTCTTCATTACTATGCTATTATGTATGCTAGCAACAAGAGTATGATAAGTGAGGAACTAATTCTTTCTCCTACGAAATGTTTCTTCTTCCTCTTCCCTACCCTCATTCCCTGCTAGCTCTCTCCACCTTCGAAGGTGTTTGAGGTCTTGGGACTGAGGCTTGGGATAGTTAAAGCTTTCTTCAAGTTTATGTTATGTTTGTGATGCATGAAGCCTTCCATCTTCATGGCATCGCCTAGGTCACAAGGAACACAAAGACTGTATTGTAACAAGTCTCTCTTTATGGGAGAAATCATAATACAAATGCCTATTGGAGGGGGGACTGGCTCCACATAAATCCGGTCCTCAACTGTTGTCATGTTCTCTAAACTCTCTCTCTTGCAAAAGTATTGTCTATGCCAAGTTAACTAGTTGCTATGATTATGTTGCTATCTTCAATTATGTCAACCCGCTATGCTCACAAAATCATTTCTTGAAAGTACTCTCATTAAATTCCGCTACTCGCACATATTAAGGCAAATTCCATTACAACTCACAAGATAAGGAGTAGCAACCAAATGTGCGAATGCCACACCAAATTATATTTTGAATAATGTCTTAAATGAAATTTGTTTGACGGAGTATCAAAATACCCTTCTTATGGTACCATTGAATTTGAATACCAAGGCATGATTATATGTCTCCTTGATCCACCATGTCAACTATAGAGGACAAAGCCTTCTTTACTTGTTGAATAAAATTTAGATTGTTGGAAACAAGTATGGTGTTATGAATTCATATATAGGGCAAGAATAACAAAACTATCATTTTACCGTTTGATATATAGTTAGGATCCGAGGAACAAGAGATAAAACCGTTAGATATGAAAAAAAGATCAATCTTCTGATACCAAACTTGTGATGCTTGTTTGAGACCATAAAGTTCTTGATGAAGTAGACATACACGATCCTCCTTAACTTTGACTATAAAATCTTTAGGTTTCTCCATATATATCCCTTCCTTGAGGTCTCCATTAAGAAAAATAGTTCTTAGATTCATTTGACGAACCTCCCCCAAATCAAACTCAATAGCAAATGCCAAATACCATATTAGATAAAATGGAAAAATCTCAACCAAGTGGCAATCTTAAACTTTGGCCCATCCCACTTAAAATGGGAATAATCCCACTTATTTTGGGAAAATCGGAGATGCCAAAATTTGGAGGCTATATTGCACACCACGACCTTTTTCAAGCACGAGGTCGTCATGTTCAATATGTTTTCCAATCAATTATAGAGTAATTTTTAATTTTAAAAAAATTCCACATCTCATAGGGTATGTGGTGTTTATAAACACCTTAAATATAAATCTCACATTGTAGACATAACCCTTCAAAAATAAATTGAAAAGGTTTAGATTCAAAATTAGAGCATTACATAAATTGAGAAAAAATTAAAGAAATGTTGCACACCCCACAATGCTTAATAAAAATCTATGATTAACACCTTATCCTTGTTTGAGAATGTTCATGCTCTATTGAGCTTTTTTCAAAACATGTCTTGGGCTATTCACCCTATTTGGATTCTTTGGTCACCCCGATCTCACCTATGAGAAGACAATTGCATCAACATCCTCCCAATTTTATGGATCTCTTACACTCAGGGTATTAAATAAGTGTAACTACCATATGGGATCACATGAGTGTACAATGGGGGGGGGGGGGGGGGGGGGTGGGGTTTATAAGGCAAAAAAGATAGGTTTTACAAAGGAAGCTCCCACACAAGGGTTGAAAAGGAAAAGCTGGTGCATGCAACTGATGTCTCTCTAGTAGTACTAGTGAATCCGTGGGGCTCTTACATTAGGTCTCCATTGCTTATCCCAGCAACTTTTATACACTTCAACTTCACTCATACCCTTCTTCTTGCACACTAGTGCCCAATATTGATTCAGGATCTTCCCAAAGTTAGTTTATTTTGGATCAACGTCATTGTCTAATTGGCAAAACACCTAGCAATATGGGGTATAAGATTGTACCAATATGAAGTCTCCTTTCTTGCATCAATCAATGCTACAAATGAGCCCTTCCATTTTGTGGTCCACAATAGTGGTTATTGTACTCCTCATAGCCATCAAACTCAAAATCCTCTTTCATCTTCAAAGGCACCACGTAATGAGTTCCTTTGGTGGACAGAGGCCAAAGTCTTTCACACACCCATGCATTTGGTAGAGAAGGTTTTTGTAATTCAATGACCCTCGCTTCCAATACACAATCACGAGACTAATATGTTTTTAATAATTTGATCGAGATCCCTTGATGCCAACCCATTTGTTCCCTATCTAAATTAATTGAGACTTTAGCTGCAAAATCATGCATCCTTTCTACTACCACACCATCAGTGTTGTCCCCAAGAAATTCAAGTTTATTTGCACCAAATGGCATGACATAAAAGATAATCCCTTCACCCATACACCTGATTGTACATTCTTTCCATAGTTGAGCTCTCTTCTCTTTCCATGACTCTCTACTAGACATGTTATCATGGATGAATGCTAATAGTTTTGGTTCACTTTCATGTTTAGTATTAGCAAAGAGAAGAGAAGATAGTAAGCAAGTAAAGAGAGAGTGTTCTTCTTCTTCTTCTTCTTCTTCTTCTTCTTCCCGCGAACGAGCAAGCATCTTATGGATATGCCGATGGAGAGATTGCACCACTCTGTATAATACGTATGTATTATCGTGCGATAGTAGACACAACTATCGGCACTGAAAATTGAGCTCTCTATGCTAATTTATAGGAAATATGTAGGTCGAAGTTGCTCCCCAAGACAATAGCTAGCACCCCCTCTGAACCCAAATTAGCTGCCAGATTTTGGGATTCTTTTTTAAAAACATGGCCTTGCTTTCGGTAGTCAACACCCCTATTTCCCTCCAAATTTTGCAGTAAAATTGATCAATTGGACAATATCCCACTAGCCCATACAATAGAGCAACAAACAGCTACTCATACTGAAATGACCAACCAAGCATCTGGCAGTCGCTATGTACTAGAAACCAATAGATTAGCCATAGTCAAGGCTTTCTCTAAGCAACAAGACAACTGAGATTTGGGCCACCACATAATTATTATGAGATAGTTTTTATAGAAATATTATAGTGTTAGAAACCCGTGATAATTAATTCATAACTAGTTAATTAGTTTCCCATATTACTATTGCTTAAATTCTTTGTTTTTAGTCGAAAATTAAGCAAGATAATTTGTAAATTAGCTTAAAAGGCAGTGATATAATTTTCATAGGAATATTGCAATGTTAGAAATTCATGATAGTTATCTCAAAATTAGTCTTTAGTTTTTTCAAATTACTATTGCTCAAATTCTTTGTTTTTAGCTAAAGATTAAGCAAGATAATTAGGAAATTAACTCAAAAGTTAGTGAGATAATTTTTAGAGAAATATTATAGTATTAAAAACCCATGATAATTATCTTATAATTAGTTAATTAGTTTTGTAATTATTATTGTTTAAATTCTTCATATTTAGTAGAAAAGTAAGTAAGATAATTAGTAAATCAGCTTCGAAGTTAGTGAGATAATTTTGAGAGGTATATTATAGTGTTAAAAAATTGTGATAAGTATCTTATAATTAGTTAATTAGTTTTTTAAATTATTATTGCATAAATCTTTAGTTTTTAGTAAAAAACTAAATAAGATATTAGTAAATCAGCTTAGAAGTTAGTGATATAATTTTCAAAGGTAGATTATAGTAGTAGAAACCAATTGTAATTATCTCATAATTATCTAACTAGTTTTACTAACTACTATGTCTAAAATCTTCTATTTTCAGTAGAAAAGTAAAAGGGATAATTAACAAATCCAATTAAAAATTTCTAAGATAATTTTTAGAGGTATATTATGTTATTAAGCGAGAACAACTATATATTATTAGATAATTACTCTAATACAAATAAAAAGATATTTTTGACTTAAAAAGGAGAACTTAAAAAGTTAACTCAAAAAATTATAGGATAATTACTAGAGTTTTATAACACCATGAGGTTAACTCAAAAAAATACTTTAATAATAATTTTTATAGTAATTCCCAGGTGAGTTCTTGGTTATAAATTAAGTTTATAAGTAGCCTAAGTTCTTTTTAAGTTATAACAACATTGTATCCATTCAGGAGTGGATATGTACTTAAGAAGTATTAAATTAGGGAAGAACGAAAGGTTACCTCCCAAGAAACATCGTGCATTTATTGTTAAACTAGGAAATAAATGTTTTGGTTAGTCTTATTGAACCAGGAAAGATCTGATTGATTATCCTTAAGACAGCTTGTCTCAAGACACCTCCAATTCTTTGGTATATTTTGATGAATTAGAATTGCTATAAGGCCACTTTTAAGTCAACCACCCCCATGAACGATGAGTCGCTACACATTCATGTCTTGATGTTTGTACATAAGTTATGATACCGTTTTCTTATCCTAGGGGAACTGCTCGGTTGTATGGGCAATTGGTTTGGCGTATGGGCATCCCAAACTTTTTGGTGATATTTTTTCACCCCAAATTATGAATAAGAAATGGGTGCCGTTTTTCATCCTTAGGTGATCTTGAGACAAGAAGAGTATAGGCTTATCTCAAATTGTGTTTACACCGTTTATGGTGGTTATTTTAGGGCAAATGGTAGGATGACCATAATGCAGTGGATTTCTTTGACAAAATAATGCATCAAACAAGTTCATTTTTTAAATAATTTAGTGTGCTACTCTATGCATTGAGTAGTTTAGATTAAGGATATATAGATAGCTACATAAAAAACCTACTAATTCTGGAGTAATTGTGTAATATCTAAAGTATAGACAAGCCTGGATAAAAACTACAATTAAATATATCATGACATTCATTTTAAGGATTTGTTTGCATAATTGCATTCTTGACGACGACAAGAGGAGATTTTGGGTTTCACTACTCACAAATTGAAAATTGTGAGCCCGAGAGGGATTAAAAAATTGTTCGTATAGCATAGCCTTAAAAAGCTAGAGGAGATAAATCCAACACACCAATCAAATCAAGTTTTCAAAAACAAGATTTGAGGCTTGGAGAGGCCTTGTGTAAGTGAGATCAATTTAAGGACCTGCTATGGTTAAAGTAGATTCATAGAAGGGCAAAAACAAATGAGGTGTCCTAAATACCCAAGGCCTCTAGAGCGGGTTATCAACATGGAGAGGCTCCTTCAGTGGGGGTGAGAGGTCCCCAACCTGCTGACTCTCAAGATCCTTGACAGGTCTCTAAGCCTAATAAAAATTATATCCTCTAACTAAGACAAATGCGGGAATATACCTTTGCCATTGGTAATGGCTTGGGGCTAAAGCCCTAGAAGAAGACCTAGTCCTATCTCATAAGCAAAAATAGAACAAGATCAAAAGACCCAAAAGTTTTTCGGCCCTATAACTGTTGCAAATGGGCTAAGGCATCCTCTTCCAACGCTTTTTTTCCTCTACGTGAGTGAAGGCACAGTCGTTGGTGGACTCCTCTTCCACTGAATAATTTTTCTAAATGTTAATATGTGAGGATAACTACCTAACAAATCGGGTCCACTCGTCTATGATCGACAACCTTAGTCAATTTCCACTGACCACCCTGCACTCACACATGCTTTTTTATTTTTCTAATTACTACCATAATCTTTTGACACTTAAAATAATGGTTCCTTTTTTAATTTTTGGTAACAATGATTCCTTAAAACAAGTATCAAAAACAACATTTGAACATAATTCTTTATCAAACAAACATCTTTAAACTTAAGATATGTATTGTCAACCAAATCATTGACTTTAATAACCATGACCATGAAAGAGTTCTATAACATTAACATTAGAGAATACAATAAAAAGTACTAAATCATAAAGTTACTTTGGCTTTGGGAAATTCTTTGTAGCCTTTTGACTCTAAGTTAAAAATTGTCACAAACTAAGAGTTTGAAAAGTGATCGTTCAAAAATGTTCCTTTAAGGTAAAGTAAAGTGTTGTTATTTTTGTCTTGTTGCAAGGCTTGAGTATGTATAATCAGGTACTCTTCTCCCCTCATGGATGACTCGTACTAACTTGTGTAACTTGACAAGGGCAACAACAAGATCGGGAGCAGGCCCCAAGGCATCTTTCCTCTCATGTTGCTTGGGTTTTTGGCTTCCTCTCAGGGATATATTGTGCTCGGATGCTGCCTAGCACTGTGGGCACATGCTAGTGTGATTGGAGACCCACCTCATGAGGAGACATGCCTCAGAGAAACATGAGGGTTGCATGAATGATAGTTTCTATGGGGTGAAAGGGAAGCTTCACCCTCTTGATTTCCTAGGAAGAGGGAGTATGGTTCGTGAGGCCCAACAGGTTTTACCTAAAAATCCATAATTCTCAATATCTGGAGGCCACTGATGGACACACAATAGTTGTAGAGTTTGTATAGCCAGTTTGGTTGAGGCCAGATAGGCCCAGGTACAAATATTGTTTTCATTTCTTCTCTATTGTATTCAGAATACTGTTTTAATGAACCTACAAAATTACCTAATTAAAGAACCTGTTTTTAGATGTCACAACGTGTGGTAGGTTAATAAGAAAACATAGCTATTGCTGGTGTGCATATGTGGAAAATGGAAGCTCAAAGGCACCATTCTTTGGGTGGGTGAACCCAATGAGATAGATAACTTTAAGTAGGTGAAATGCCAAGTATGTAGAGTCTAAAACAAGTTTATTTTGTGAAAAAAATTGATGGTTGTGCCTCTTCAATCTGGGGGTAAAACCATCGGTTTAGTGGAGCAAAAAACTTGCTCTTAAACAATTAGGACCTTAACAATTTAAGATTCTTGATCACTCTCCCTTGCACGGTAGCGATAGGTTTATTCTCTTTTTGTTACAATTGCAACTTCCAAAATACAAGAGTTGCCCTGCATGCAAAAAGGGAATTCATGGATCTAGTGGACTATCAAAATGAGCCTCTCAATGTGTGTTTCTAGAGGGGACATTACACTCAAGGAGATCAAGGCATCTTCCAATGGGCTTGATATAGTCTAATCAATATCACCAATAATGTTGAAACTTTAAGCTCTGCATTGGAGATTGAAAGTGAAACTGTTTGGAAGAAGAGAAAAGAAACAAATAGGGAGAGATTGGTGAGTGAGACATACTTGTGAGAAAAAAATATTTCAAATTGAGGATACTCATAAGATAATAATATCTCTTGAGAATCTTCAAAAGTCAATTGTAAACTTTAATGTGAACCACAACATAGTAATTAAGACAATACTTTGTGACGTGTTATGTCTAAATCGAGGAAATAGATGCTTTGACAAAGGTTCAATGTAAGATCCCCGATTTTTTGGTCTCTTTTAAATATAAGAAAACTAGATTCCAATATCTACTTCGTTAAATTTTAGTTCAAAATGCTTGTTTGGTAGTGTTGTAAGGTTTTAAAGTAAAAAGCAAGGCCGTTTTCATGTTCTGGTAGGCCAGACGGATGTTTGGTTCAATTCTAGGAAAAATCCACTTTTTTAAACTTTTTCATGCTTTTGTGCTTTTTTGCAAAAAGCAAGGCAAGATCTGTAATCTACAAGTTCCAAAGAAGCTATGGTTCAATTTTGTAAAAGTCTGCTTTTGAGACGCTTTTTAGTGAAAAGTGAGTCTGCTTTCTCGTTCTGATCGACAAGGGGAACTCGTGGTTGAACTTAGATTTTTTTTTTACTTTTTACGCTATTTTTAGTTTTCGTGCTTTTTGACTTTTTTGAAAAGCAACGTGCTTTTTAGGATGACCTAAATATCATAATATTTTTTTAGTCACCGTCGGGTATAAAAAACGACCATTCGATGAAGAAATGAGATGAAAGGCAGTTTTTATAGAAATTATTTTTATGAAAAACGACACCGTAAATATGCCCAAGAAGTATGAGAAACTTATAATTATGTTGGGGCATCACGGTGCAATATAGTTCAGTCACGATCACATGAGTTGTCGAGATATTATCTGATTAATCAAATTTTACTACTGCAAAAATTGAAGGTAAAGGCCAGAGTTGACCACCAAAAGTTTTGCCATGTTTTTAGAAAGACTGGAGTCTTTTCCCAAAAAGAAGGAGCCAATCCAGGCTGAAAGGGGGGGCTACTTGTTGCCTTGGTGCCTATAAATTGGCACAGAGCTCAGTTTTCAGTGCGACAATTGCGACTACTACCGCAACGCAATACGTACTTATTATACGGAGTGGTGCAAGCTCTCCATCACCATTTTCATAAGATCTCCTCTCTCATTCACGGGAGCAAGAAGAAGAAGAACACTCCCTCTCTACTTGCTTACTATCTTCTCTTCCTCTTCACGGTGTCCGCATTCTCCAACAATTCCGTGGCGTAAACCTCTACATAGCTCTCATCACTGCTCTCTTGCGGCAAAGAAATAAGCCTTTTGACAGTTGATAATCACTCCTATATCATGGTAAGAAGCTCTAAACTCCATATTGATCATCGCTTTCTCTCTCTACTCCGTTTTTTGAGTAGTAACCCCCTCATTGGTTGCTTTTTCGTATATGAGGGCATGTATGGACTTGTCAGATCTGCATGAGGATGCTCCATACTTGTTTCATCATGTTTAGCATACTGATTTATGCACACGGTGTGTTTATGGTAACGTATGTACCTAAAAAGTGCTTTTCATTTCACGTCATGTAGGTGTGGTAGGAACATTATTTTGGTCATATAAGCTAAAACCGCTATGAATCAGGTCAAACCCTTTAAACCAGAGATTAAACACATCATTTAGAACATTTTCTCTCGTGGGTGTCATGTGAAAGTTATGCACGAGCAAAGAGATATGGTCAAAATACAACTTGCTATCCACTACATATAATGCAAACACACCCATAAACACTTGAAAATTGACTCTCTATAGCCCAACCCCAATCCACTCAATAAAAAAATCCTATAAGACAATGTCTTCACAACACAACCTCTACACCGCTTTCAAATAAGCCTGCACACACTCCAAAGAATCCAAAACCTGCACAACACCCACACCGCTTCAGTTGCACACACCACCACTGCCCAACCTTGTCTCTCTCCCTCTCTTTGCACCACAGAAAAGAACGGTCCGGGGACACAACACACACACACACACACACACACACACACACACACACACACACACACACACACACACACACACAATGGCACCAACCACGAAAGAGAAAATGATAGAGAGTAGAAGGGGGATCGGTAATTGACAGTAGAAAGGAGGAAATGCACGCTTGATTCTTCCAAAATTGGATTATATTATTGTCCTTGGAGTTCTCTACAACCGACTTGACAACCTTGTCTCCTCGGCTCTTGAAACACTTGATGCAAAAAAGCCTCCCAAACTCGCAAAACAACGCCCCCTTTATTGGGTGAGTAGGCTATTTTTAGCATCTTTTATTTTTACTGGACACCTATGTCCTTATTTAGCTCTCTACATGTGAACCACCGTTTCTTCTTCGACCTTCCTTCCATGTCACTCCAAGACACACCATGTGGGAAGCTTCTCTATTCCAAGTCATGGCGCCGGATGCCACTAAGGCCTAGGCACATAAGCCCTCAATGCTCTCATATAAAAAGGGAAGGGCCTCAAGGCCCCCCCGTATGAACCTCCACCCAAGCATTTCTCCACTGTCACCACTGCACCAACCACGGCTACCTGTGACCACCAGCACAACTAACACCACCGCCAATGCTCAAGGACACCGTAGACACCACCCACAAGCAGCCCACACAACGGTAGGTCCGATGGGTGTCATAGCCATGACCTCCACAAGCTCTCTCTCCACCATCTAAATGCCAACGGGGATAGTCCTCCCTAGGTCTTATACCCCTCATTCCCAACTCTCTTCATTGCATGTGGATTAAGGGGCAATACCACATGGTAGCACCTCATGTAGCCCCCCCTAAAGCCTTCAAAAAATCACCTTGAACTTTGTGAAAAATCCATTTTTACTGTTATTTGGAACTAGAATATCTCCTGCCCCCAAGCCAAATGCACACATTGTAAAGCTGCAATAAAAGTCCACAAAGCCGCCTCAATCCCCATAACCTGCATTGCATTTTGAATGCCATAAAATATAATATCTAAATTTACCAAATGATTTTTATCATATTAAACTGACCATTTAATATGGGAAGATAAAAAGGAAACAAGAAATAGGATATAGATATGTGCTTCTACACCTATCTCAAGAGGGGACCAAAACGAGAAATGGTTGCTTCTCAATAGGGGTCCAAAAGGAGACGGTCTACCAAAGAGCAATGTGCAATAAGTGCTTCTAGATTTACCTCAGCAAGGGACCAAGAGGAGAGATGGTTATATCTCAATAGGGGTCCAAAAGGAGGTAGTCTATCACAGAGAAACGTGGATCTAATGGAGCTTAAAAGACCTTAGGGTTAGCTTCATTAAAGACCTCCAATAATGTTAAAAAGTCCTTTGACCTTAGGCAAGCTAAGGATGACCTTGAGGTGGGAATCCTACCCAAGCATTAGGTGTTTGTCGGCTTGCTAACTAAAGTGCTTAATATGTTTGTGGGAACCTTGCCCAAGCTTGAGGTGATTCTCATGCTTGAATGACTAAGGTTCTTGAAGTGTTCAACTCAAAGATAAACTCTCAAGAGGCATAAATGGTTTCCATGGTTAATTGACTAAGTGCTTGAAGTGTTCAATTCAAACCAAATGACTTAAGAAGCATAAATGACACATGTCAAAATCCTTCACATGTGGCCTTCATGATGTGCTTGAATCCTATTGGATGGGATTTAAAGGGGTCTAATGAGAATTTAGATGCATAGAAATAAATAAATAAGTTATTTCTCTCAAAGAGGAAAAAGAGGACACATGTCCAAATGATATAATTAAATATTAGAAGAGAGAGAGAGAGAGAGAGAGAGAGAGAGAGAGAGAGAGAGAGAGAGAGAGGTGGACCAAGCTTGAGAGGGGGTATACTCTCCTAGACACATACACATTCTCTCATTGTGTGGAGTGCAAAGTGCAAGAGCTCCATCTCCTTCTCCAAGCTTGTTGAGAAGTGGAGAGCATACACAAACAATCTTGGCTATGGAATGAAAATCCAGACAAGAGCCATGTTTCAATGCTTAAGCTTTCCATCTTCTTCATCTTCATTACTATACTATTATTCTATGCTAAGCAAGAAGAGTAATAATAAGTGAGGAACTATTTCTTTCTCCTATGGTGATTCTTCTTCCTCTTCCCTACCCTCATTCCCCGCTAGCTCTCTCCACCTTCAAAGGTGTTTGAGGCCTTGGGATAGTTAATGCTTTTTGCAAAGTTTGCGTTATGCTCATGATGCATGAAGCTTTCCATCTTCATAGCATCACCAAGGTCACAAGGAGCACAAAGATTATATTGTACCAAGTCTCTCTTGATAGAGAATTTATAATACAAACGCCTTTTGGAAAGGGGACCAGCTCCAAGTAAATCCGGTCCTCAACTATTGTCATGTTCTCTAATACTCTCTCTTTTGCAAAAGTAATGTTCATGCCAAGTTAATTAAGTACTATGTTTATGTTGCTACCAGCAATTAAGTTCACCCTCTATGTTCTCAAAGTGATCTCACAAAAATGCTTACTTTAAGTCCCTTAATTCCGCTATTCTCAAAGTTCATAGGCCATTCCATTACATTGATATCAAAGAATTTGGTTTCTCTTTTCTTGCTTAAGAAGAGAGGTCCTTAAGTAGCCTATCAATGGTTAATCTATTATCTGTTTTGTTGAGCCCACTATGTGGGATATGGTGTACACCTCGGGAGCTTTGGTCTTAATAAGGGGGTCTTTTTAGATTTGCCTACAGCTTTACCATAATTGAGCCGACCCACTCCACTACTCTCTATAATTAACCAATTCGAGCCGTAGGTGTAGATACTTATGTTCTTATTTTCAAAGGCTAAGAAGAGTAACAACTAAGGTTTTGAATTACCAAAGGATACACTAAGTAAACACATAAGTATAATTAGCATGACTGACAATAACCAAGAGAGTAGAATGAACATTGATAACTTTGATTTTGCACATGAAGGTGCTAATGATGATGTCCCCATGTTTATCAATTTTCTTGTTACTAGGTTGCATCAAGCTATGGGCAACCTTACTTTACAAGACAAAGTTACCCAACAACTTCGTGCTTATGGGATTTCCCTTCCTCTCCAAGAGGAGAGAGAGTTTAGGAGGCCTCTTGATGAGACTCCTAAAAGACGACTCTCTCCCATAAGAGAGGATGAATCTAAAGAACGAGAAATAAGTGAATCCCTAAGTTCTTCTAAAGATGTGGATTCATGAAGACGGCGGTCTAGACTATCGCCAACTCCTCCCGAAAGGAAACGGTCAACCCATAGTCCTTCTCCTCGTCACTCCGAAAGGGAAGAGAGGAAACAAAGGAAGAAAAAGGCAAGAAAGAGGTCACCCTCTTCTCCTTCTTCTTCACCTTCCTCTCTTCCGTTGATAGCTATGGCTATTCTCTTAGAGAATACAAGAGGGGAGGACATCGCAAATCATATCGTGCATGGCAAAGATCACAAAAGCTCAAGAAGTTTAAAGAGGGAGGAAAGAGTATCTCTTTTCTCACCTATGATGGCACCTTTGGTGCCACCGACAAAGTATTGGCCTTCATCCAGCAATTTGATGCGGCCTTTGGAGAGGAGGGCTTCACAAAGTCCTCCAAGCTACGCCATGTAGCTATGAACTTCCAAAAATCTACTTGTCAATGGTGGGCTAGCCTTCGTGGCAATGGCAAGGACCCAAAGACATGGAAAACTCTACGAGTTTCCATCATGAAGCAATTCTTTGCAAGCGATGCAAAGGACAAAATGCTTACCGAATGCCGGAGCTTGAAGCCGCTCTTCAACGAGTCTATCCACAAATATATAGACAAGTTTTGGAATTTATATCTCAAACCTATAGTCTTTCAAAGGATAGACTTCTTTTAACAAAAGCAACAATTTTGTGTGGTATTGGCCTAGTATGTCAACTCACAACGGCCTGGCACTATCACCCAAGCCATTCACCACACTATGGTTGCTTCAAGAATCAATTTCCAACAAGGGGTGAGAATAAATTTCAAGCCCATGGAAAACAAGGATCGAAATGAAGCTAAAGGGAAGAGCAATGCTCAAAACTCTTCCCAAGGTAACACCAACACCAACAACAACAAGGCCAAGAAGAAAGGAGCATACAAAGGTAAAAATAAGCTCTCTCCCGAAGAATTAGAGGCCTTTCATAAAGACCATAAATGCTTTAAGTGTGGGGAGAAAGGACATGGTTATTGTACATGCCCCAAAAGAAATGTACACAATGACACTCCTATAGCTTCCATGGTTGAAGCTCCAAAAGAGGATACTCATTGCAAAGGCTCATACCTCTCCTATGTTTGGGGAAAAGTAAGGGAGCATGATGCCCTTATTCTCTTTGACCCTGGCTCTAGTCACAACTTCATATCAATGGAGTTGACCACTAAGTTGGGCATTCAAGATTTCGAGATGGGAGATATTGTAACTAATGATGGAGCTTTCAAGGGATAGCAAGCCTCCGTTACTCCCTTGGTTGGGAAGTTGAGGCTTCATGTCCAAAGCTATGTCGACAAATAAGAATTTTTTTAATCTCTCCTGTCCAACATGAGGATGTGGGGATGGTATCCTAGGGGCACCATGGTTCAACCGCATGGCTACCAACATGAAGTTCCTTGAAAGAAGAATCTATTTCACCTACAGAAAAGAGCATGTACATAGATGCTAATGATTTGGGGAACACCATATCCCTGGTAAATACGCTTGCTTTTGATAAGTCAATGAAAATCTCTATTTTTGCGTATATGATTTTTGTTCAGAGAATCTATAAATGATTCTAATGTTTTCACAAGTAGAAATAAAGGAAATCAACAGGAATTAGAGTTGTTAATTTCCTAAATGGATTCCAAGCTATTTTTGCTGATGACATCCCTAGTGAGCTACCTCCAAAAGGAGAGGATTATGACCATGCAATAGAGCTTCTACTAGGAAGCTCACCACCTATTAAACCTCCTGATTGAGTTTCACAAGCTCAACAAGAGGAGATCATGAGGCAAGTGTATGAGTTGGTGGAAAAAGGGATGGTGAGGCCTAGCTCCTGTCCATTCTGTTCACCAGTATTTTTAGTGCAAAAGAAAGATGGCACATATCACATGTGTGTCGACTATAGAGCATTAAATAGGTTCACTATAAAAAAAAAAAAATCCGTGCCGCGGGTAGAAGATCTATTTGATAAGTTACAAGTTTTGGCTTGGCAAGTGCTCAAGCCGCATTCAAACTCACGATGGACAAAAATCTTCTGGCCACTCAAATTCTCTAGAGGAGTACAAGTGACACCTCCAGGTAATCTTTCAAGTTGTGAGAGAGAATAAGCTTTTCATTAATCAAAAGAAAAGTGAATTTCCCTACAAGAGATTCAATATTTAGGTCACATTATCTCTCAAGATGGTATATGTGTGAATCCATCAAAGTTGGAGGTAATAAAAGCATGGCCTAATCCAAGGAATCTACATGAGCTAAGAAGCTTTATTGGTATGTGTGCATACTATAGATGCTTCATAGAATTCTCTCAAATAGCAGGACCATTGCATGACTTAACAAGGAAGAACGTTGAGTACTCATGGATTGCTAAAGAACAAAATGCTTTTGACAAGCTCAAAGAGAAGCTTACCTCCCAACCAGTCCTTATGCTTTCGGATCTCTCAAAGCCATTTGAGGTCCAATGTGATGCTTGTGGTGATTTCCTTGGAGCAGTTTGATTCAATATGGGAACACCATAGCATATGAGATCCGAAGGCTCACTGCATGAACGTGTCTTGGGAATATACGAAAAAGAGCTTTTAGCTATTCTACATGCCATAGACACATGGAAGCACTATCCTCTTGGGGGCTCCATTCATCCTATCAATGGATCACAAAGCCTCAAGAAACTCATGACGCAGACCAAGCTCTCCGACAAACAAATGAGGTGGGCAAATTTTCTTTCGCAATTTAAATTTCATATTGCGCACATTGTTGGCAAGAACAATCAAGTGGTCGATGCACTTTCACAAAGGCCAAGGGTAAATGTGGTGTCTATAGCAAGTCATAATGATCTATCTTCTATGATAGATGAGTATGCTACCGACCAAGACTTTAATCAGGTAATTACAGCCTTTGCATTAGGGAAGAAAAAAAGAACCATTCAACTTGAAGGACAGTTATCTTTCAAACGGCAATAGGCTATGTGTTACTCACCAATACAATAAGAAAGTCATGTATGAATCCCATGCTTCTCCTTATGCGGGGCAAGGGGCAAAAGGGATACCATAATCTACTCTTTGAGGAGTAGAAATATATTTCTGTTGGTCTACCATGAAAAGTAAACATACAAGAGTATGTTTCAAAATGCGTGGTATACCAAAATTTGAAATTTGATCGAGGGAAGCAACTTGGATTGTTTGAGTCGATAGGCTTAGCAAGAAAACACTCTCTATGCCTGTCAAAAAGACTATTAAGGCACATCAAACGACAACCCTCTTTAGATATGAGATTTTTAAGTATCATGGCTTGCCAACATCTATAGTATCGGACAAAGATCCTAGAATGACCAGTAATTTCTAGAAGGGTCTCTTTGAGAATCTAGGAAGTATATTAAATTTCTCTTTCGGCCTATCATCCACCACAAATGGTTGACTAAAGTGAAATAACTAAAACGATTCTTGAATCTACTAAAAGCCTATGTCATGGAAGTAGATCAACGTTTTCAATGAGAGAAGTACCTACATCTTATAGAGTATGCATACAATGACATTGTACTTACTTATATGGGAAAAGCACCTTTCAAGGTTAAAGAGGGAAGATCCAAAAGTCCCCAACTACTTAAAGTATATGGGAAGATCTTCGCTACTTATGAATATAGCTGAAACTTGCAAGAATCTTTTCCAAAGATTAAAAAGGTCATATCCATCTCACAATAAAGGAAAAAAGGGCTACTGCTAATAAGCACAGAAGAGCCTTAACCTTTAAGAAAAATGATTGGGTCTTGCTAAAGTTTCTCAAGGATCATCTAAGGCATACTACATGTAAGAATCCTACGAGCCACCAAGAGTATTATGCTAAACTAGCAAAAAGATACTATGGTCCTTTCTTTTAAAATTCTTAAGCCAATGAATGAGATGGCTTATTAGTTAAAGTTACCCAACCATTGGCTCATTCACAATGGTAACAATGTGAGCCTACTCAAGCCTTACAAAGGAGAGCCACCAAAAGAATCAATAATGGAGGACCCGCCAGAGATCAAAGATCAAGAAGAGGTGTTGCAACCCAAATCAATTCTTCGACACGAAGACAAGGTACTAAGGAACGATAACGTTATCCAATGATATCTTGTTAAGTTTAAGAATTATCCTTTCAAAGATTCTAGATGGATGCAAGGAACTTAGCTTAAGGATAATATGAACCTTATCAATACTTACAATGCTACACTAGAGTAAGCAAATAAAATGTATTTTAAATGATCAATGTTTTGTATTATAAGACTCATTCTCTTTCTTTTATTGTGCACAAAATTTAAGAAGTATGCATGTTTAGAATCATGTTTGTGGTGATAATGTTTTCAAACCACTAAGTAGAACTTGTGACTCTACTTTGGAAGTATGACATGGACTTAAGAGTAGACATGCTTGCGGCAACTAAGTCTCCCGAGCATCAAATAGATTAGTTATCCATTCTGGAATGATGTTGTAGGGTAAAAAGGGACCCTCTATCCGCTAAGAAACATAAAATATAACATCTAACTTTACCAAATGATTTTCTCATATTAAACTAATCATTTAATATGAGAAGTTAAAAGCAAAACAAGAGTTAGGATATAGGTATGTGCTAGACCTATCTCAACACGGGACCAAAAGGAGAAATGGTTGCATCTCAATAGGGGTCCAAAAGGAGATGGTCTACCAAAGAGCAATGTGCAATAAGTGCTTCTAGATTTACCTCAGCAAGGGACCAAGAGGAGAGATGGTTACATCTCAATAGGAGTCCAAAAGGAGGAATCCTATCAAAGAGCAATGTGCATCTAATGGAGTTGAAAATACTTTAGGGTTAGCTTCATTAAAGACCTACAAAAGTTAGTGTCAAAAAGTCGTTTGACCTTAGGCAAGCTAGGGATGACCTTGAGGTGGGAATCCTACCCAAGCATGAGGTGCTTGTCGGCTTGCTAATTGAAGTGCTTAAAGTGTTTGTGGGAACCTTGCCCAAGCTTGAGGTGATTCTCATGCTTAAATGACTAAGGCTCTTGAAGTGTTCAATTCAAAGATAAACTCTCAAGAGGCATAAACGGTTTCCATGCTTATTTGACTAAGTGCTTGAAGTGTTCAATTCAAACCAAATGACTTAAGAAACATAAAAGATACATTTCAAAATCCTCCACATGTGGCCCTCATCATGTACTTGAATCCTATTGGATAGGCTTTAAAGGGGTACAATGAGAATTTAGATGCATAAAAATAAATAATTAAGTTCTTTCTCTCAAAGAAAAAAAAGAGGACACATGTCCAAATGATATAATTAAATATTACGCGAGAGAGAGAGAGAGAGAGAGAGAGAGAGAGAGAGATGGACCAAGCTTGAGAGGGGGTATACTCTCCTACACACACACATTCTCTCATTGTGTGGAGTGCAAAGTGCAAGAGCTCCATCTCCTTCTCCAAGCTTGTTGAGAAGTGGAGAGCCTACACGAACAATCTTGGCTATGGAATGCAAATCCAACCAAGAGCCATGCTTCAATGCTTAAGCTTTCCATCTTCTTCATCTTTACTATGCTATTATTCTATGCTAAGCAAGAAGAGTGATGATAAGTGAGGAACTACTTCTTTCTCGTATGGATGATTCTTATTCCACTTTCCTACCCTCATTCCCCACTAGCTCTCTCCACCTTCGAAGGTGTTTGAGGCCTTGGGATAGTTAATGCTTTTTGCAAAGTTTATGTTATGCTTGTGATGCATGAAGCTTTCCATCTTCATAGCATCACCAAGGTCACAAGGAACACAAAGATTGTATTGTACCAAGTCTCTTGATGGGAGAATCTATAATACAAACGCCTTTTGCAGGGGGGACCGGCTCCAAGTAGATGCAGTCCTCAACTATTGTCATGTTCTCTAATGCTCTCTCTCTTGCAAAAGCATTGTTCATGCCAAGTTAATTAAGTACTATGTTTATGTTGCTACCATCAATTAAGTTCACCCTCTATGTTCTCAAAGTGATCTCACAAAAATGCTCACTTTAATTATCTTAATTCCTCTAATCTCAAAGTTCATAGGCCATTTTCATTACATTGAATCTTTTGCGACCACAAAAAATAGGTCCAAAATTCGAGAAAAACCATCTGGCACTACTAGACTGGCAACTAGTCCAGTCTTCAACCTGCCATATCTCGTTGCCCAAGACCCCAATTGACGAGCCATCAACTCTAGCTAGCTTCATAGATTGGACCTTCCCTTTGAAACCCTGATAAGCTTAAAAAAACCTCGGATGGCACACCTATCGGGGTGGACAAACGTTTCTCTTTTACCTTGTAGTCTTTTGTTTGCCAAGACATCCACATCCTACTTATCTGCACCAATAATATTAACTCTAGGCACTTCATCATTACCTAGCAAAGCTAGTGGTGCCTGGTTCTCAACTACCCAATGCTCTCTTTCACCATTGAATTGTGCCTGCCCTCTGCCTTGGTCAAATAGCGGGTACATCTTGCATCTTTCCCTTGGTGGATGTAGGAAATCTAGAGCATAGTGGCCTTCTTTCCCATAGTTGTAGCACCTGCCAAATAACGACCTAGCCTTGCCTCTTCTAGCCCTTGATTGGTCTCTATCCATAACACCTAAATGATGCTCTTGCATCTGCTCAGTCAAATATTGAATAGTACGTACTCATTGTAGAGGAATAGCTGCCACACCTTGATTTACTTGATTCTTTACTTGGACTTCTTCCTTTGGACTTTGGAGCAGGCTAGGAGCCATAGCTTTGTATGCCAATGCACCTTGCTGGATCTTCTTCTTGATTTTCTTGCTCTTTGCCCATGCAATTGCAACCGCTCCATTGTAATTCTTTGGGCTCTCAAAATCCACCTTCTCTCAAACCTTGGGATGTAAATATGCCATGAATTTCTCCAATTTGAAGTACGCCATTGGGCAATTGCATGGTGGCTTTCTTCCCATAGTTGTATCACTACCAAGCAATGGCCTAGCCCTACCTCTTCCAGCCCTTGATTGACCTCTCTCCATAACACTTAAATGAATCTGTTGCATCTGCTCAATCAAATCTTGAATAGTACGTACCCATTGTTGAGAAATAGCTGCCACACTCGATTTACTTGATTCTCCGCTTGGACTTCTTGCTTTTCCATTTGAAGTACTCGCCATTGGCCAATTGCATGGAGGCTCCCAACTCTGCCCAATACTCTTCAAAATGGTTAAGAAGACCAAAGTACTCATTCACATCATGTCTTAAAGTCTTCAACCTTGCATCTAAAATCAACAAGTGACACCTCCTTATATAAATCATGTAGGAAGCGAGTGCGCAAGGCTGGCCATATCAACCTTGCTTCTCCTTCCAAAGCATAAAATATTACCTTCACCTTTTACGTATCAATAGTAGCGGAATTGTTTGCATCTTGCTATCTTCTTTTGGCATGTGCAATGACATTGAGTATAGCTCAAAATTGGCCATTCACTCCTCTATATCTTCCTCTCTGGTGAAAAGCGGCCCATAGCTTCCTACGGTCATCGCTCTTTTTGTCAAAAAACTGCCTTCTTGATTGAACCAATGAGAAATCAAATGCTCCTTGGTGGGGGCACCAAAAGATGGAAAGAAGGAATGAAACACATCCAAAAACACTTGGAGATTACCTCTCTATAGCTCAGGATAATCACCACACCCTAATCCACACAATAACAACTTTAAAACAACAATGTATTCACAACACAACCTCTACACCACTTTCAAATAAGCTTGCACACACTCCAAATAATCAAAAACCTGCACAACATCCACACCAATTCAATTTCACACACCACCACCGCCAAGACTTCTCTCTCTCCATTTATTTGCACCACAAACAAAAAAAACGGCTTGGGGACAATACACACACAATGGAACCAACTATAGAAGAGAAAATAACAAAGAGCAGAAGGGGGATTGAGAAATGATAGCAGAAAGGAGAAAGTGCAAGCTTGAATCTTCCAAACTTGGATTATTATATTCTCCTTGGAGTTCTCCACAACCAACTTGCAACCCTTCTCTCCTCGGCTCTCAAAACACTTGTTGCAAAAAAAGCCCCCAAACTAGTAAAAAAGCTCCCTTTATTGTGTGAATAGGCTATTTTTAGCATCTTTTATTTTTACTGGACACATGTCTCCTGATTTAGCTCTCTTAAATGTGAACCACCATGTAATGGAAATGGCATATGAACTTTAAGAATAGCGAAATTAAGAGAATTGGACAGAACATTTTTGTGAGACTACTTTGAGAGCATAGAGGGTGAGCTTAATTGATGGTAGCAACATAATCATAATACTTAGTTAACTTGAAATGAACAATACTTTTGCAAGAGAAAGCGTTTAGAGAACATGACAACAGTTGAGGACCGAATTTATGTGGAGCCGGTCCCCCCTCCAATAGGAATTTGTATTGTAGATTCTCCCATCAAGAGAGACTTTGTACAATACAATCTTTGTGTTCCATGTGACCTAGGTGATGCAATAAACATGGAAAGCTTCATGCATTGTCAGCATAACAGAAACTTTTCAAAAAGCATTAACTATCCCAAGCCTAAGTCCCAAGGCCTCAAACACCTCCGAAGGTGGAGAGAGCTAGTGTGGAATGAGAGTAGGGAAGAGGAAGAAGAAACATTCGTTCGCGACCCGCCACTTCATTGAGTATTTCATCCTAGAATGGGAGGGGAAAGTGATCCCTTTTCGTGGCTGCATTGAGAGGTTTATAATCCACACAGACTCTCCACTTACCATTTTTTTTTTGTGACTACTACTGGGGAGACCCATTCTGAGTCTTCAACAGGGTAGATGAAACCTGCTTGTAGCAAACTTCTCACTTCCTTAAGTAGTGCCTCTTGTTGGATTACTCCAAGTCTTCTGGGCTTCTGCACTACGGGTTTACTGTCTTCCTTGAGTTTTATGTGGTGTTGCACTACTGTAATTCATGTGATCTTATCATATCCATCAATGAACAAAGTAGTGAAGCTACCTAGCATGGAGACATACTCCTTCCTTTCTTCTTCGGTTAACTCATTTGAGAGCATTCTTTGTAACTTACCTGCATCCTCCAAGGACTGCGTACCTGATGATTCCTCTTGGTTTGTCAGGGGTGTTTCAGATTGTGTCAATCTTTTTGGGTCTTTAATAATGACCCCCATCACTTCGATGCTACTGTCACTTCCGTCGGTGGTGGTTGTCTCTTCTCCTGAGGTAGACAAATAGTCGCTGGTGGACTCATCTTCTGAAGCCTCCAAGATCATGTTGCGCTGCTTTCCAGTCCTCATGTTGTAGATATGTACTTCCCTTTAGCGTCCTTCATCTAAATCATTCTGGTGCTCCAGTCTTGTTTAGCTTCCATAGCCATAAGCCAAGGCCTCCCAAGAATGATGGGGTAGCCCTCCCCTTTGTGTGGCATGACAAATATGTCTACCTCCACTTTTGTATTGAATGCTTTTACTTTGACCGCACTCTGCTCCTCAGTGCCTAGAATTTCCTTGCATCTTGTGCATCCGGGTCTTTTTCTGCCTCTTGCAACTCAGCCTCTCTGCAACTTGCTGTTCACCACGAGCTGTGCGCCTTCCTCTCGATGTATATCTGCCTTGAGCGACTCTACCTTTCTTTCAACTTCACCGACTTCCAATATGGCAATAGATTGTATGGCTTCAGCTACCTCATGCATTCTACCCAATTCTGCAAAGAGACTCCATACTAAATCATGCATCCTTCATCACATCCTGCAATCCCGATGATGGAGGTTCCAACCCTTGCTCGTGTCGCACCTCTGATCGCCTAGTCTTTGGACCCTATCGCAACCTAGAATTATGTGCTACAGAAGATCTGTGGAAAATTGCCCATCTATTCTTCTTTGCCTACAGCTTTGACGCATCCATAGCCTTAATCATGTCCTCAACAAACAAAGCCCAATTCACTTTCCCCTTTAGTTGTTTGTGCAGAAACCTCTTGGAAATTGCTTTGGTTGCATCCATCCCATATTGTTGGGAGGTTCCTAGTAAACTGATGTGAGCAACTTGTAGAACCCGGACCAGAACTCTACCTTCACAGCCCTCCATTTCACTTTGCTGCCCCTTTTAGGAACCTCCTCAAAACACTTCAGCCACTCATCATCGGTGAAGTCTGCCTTGCTTAATAATCGTGCATCAACACCTGAATCAGAAAGACCATATACTTCATGTGTCTGCGCCTTTGTCGCGCAAAAGATTGACTTCTTTTCAAATGGCACATGTGGGGGATACCAACGCGTCTTCCCTGCAACATGCATCAAGCGTGCTTAGATCACCGCAATGCACAAAGGAATATAGAAGAGACATGGAAAGACATACCAAAAACTCTGACTGGCATGAGAATACTCTAAATAAGCAGCATGTACCCTATTGTTGAGGCCTTGTCGTCCACAAAAAACCATTACATGCATGTAATGAGTAATAGATTTCATGCATGATCTGCTTGCTTTCTAAAAGCACCTTCCATACATGCCATGTGTGAGGCTACAAGTAGGCTTCTGACATGCATCAACATGCATGCATGGATTCAAGGCACACAAGGGCATGCAATTTACAGCTGCTTAGTACATTCATGCACACACCCAACGCATATAGGGGCATGAAATTTAGAGCTGATTAGTACAATCATGCACAGACCCTAGCATGCATGTGCAACACACCTTTTGAAAAAACCACACAAGCCAGGCACCTGAACAAAAATTGCCTGCACAACATGTGATGTGTAAAGATGCTCATCTCTGTGCTTGGAGTGCCATTTGAGGTAGCTGCATGTTGAATTTCTTGCTTGGTGTAGTAGGTGACTTGGGTGTAAGAGGAGAATGCCCCTTAGCTCCATTGGCCTTTGCTGCAGCTGAGGAAGGAGAGAAGGAAGCTAGCAACCTGCAACTTTTCTTGGTTGGGGATGGCTATGGAGAAGATTCAAATCTTGAGGGAGTTGGAGAAGCAGCGGGAAAGGGAGGCAAGGCAACAAGCTTCACATTCTTGGTGTTGGCGAGCTTCCCCCTCAGAGGAGGGCTGCAACCGACGAGCTCTCGTCATGATGGTGGCGAGTGGTGCAAAGGTGCCAACCCAACTACTCTTTTGATTATGGCGCCCTGAATGACAATTTTTTAGTAGCCCAAGTCAATTTTAAAAACTTTTTGAAAATTTGAACACTCCATTAGATTCCTGTGGCTACCAGCTAAGGTAGCTCCCAACTCCCACCCCTGAAATTTGGTAGGTAGTGTACCACCTATTCATGCATACACCCTTTACACAACAATGCAATTTTAGCCTTATTGTGACTTGCATAAAGACCAACCAGAATGGAAAATTTGAGCAAATTAAGCTCTACGAATTCTGCTGAAGTATTTGTCGACCTATTGGACCTGTTGACGCTCACCAAAGCTCACTAAAATATGAGAAAGTGAGCTAGCATGTGCTGACAATGTTGACGACTAAGCTTGGGAGGATGCAACCTGCTATGATACCAATTGTTGGAAATAGGGTTGCAATAAAACACACACAGCTAGAGAAGACGAAGAAGCTCAAGGTATGCAACAAAGAGTATGTATTGGTTAGTGCACAATGAAAGATAAGATAGCCCTAGAATGATGGACGTATATACAATGCACATTGAAAAAACCTTCTAGTGAGGGGAAAAATGCCCCAACAGTCCGAAGTGTGTTCACACTTAGCACATCACTACCACGTATGTATGGTAACATTTGCATGTAATTCATGCTTTGGTAGAATGAAAACTATGTTACATTTCAAGCAAAATTTGTAGCTCAAATTCATAAACTTTGTTGTGTTCTCCAATCCAATGAAGATGATGTGATACATCACTTTGTGTACCTTCCCTTGTGTTCACCTCTGATTTAAATACTAGAAGCTCCCAAAATTTTGAGCCTTGTTCTTCCACTTTCGAGAAGTTGCACTCTTTGTAGACTTCGTGTCCATAAACAATTTGTCCTCTGTGCTCATAGTCTTACTCACTAGTAAGGATGAGGTGCAACCCTTTTGGTACACCTTGCCGTGTTCACCCACACACTCCACACCTTGTCATCAAAACAAGTGTTGGGTAAAGGGCCACTGTACGTGAGACAGAATGGTTGGCCACCCACCTACTAACCTCATTTACTTGATTCTTTTCATTATAGGGATTGCAGGTGTGAAGGCTTGCTCTGCCATCTTTGTGTGCCACTCTCCGCTCTTCTCTCTCTACAGTCTCTGTGCATGCATTGAGAAGATACTTTGATGATATGTTTAGTACATGTGGTGTCACAAAAATCATTAAAGTCCTTGACAACCTAATTGTCTAACTGTATATACATGAAATTGAGGTTTTTCTAGTTGTAATTTGGGTTGCCGTGTCAAGAAGCTACATGAATATTCGATTAAGCATGATATCATCGACACTTATGGTTTTGCAAGCTATTTTGGCAGGCGGACGGCATTATTTTTATGCAAGATTGTTGATGCTCTCTTCATGCCATTTATGCTAACTTTGCTTATTTATGGCTACGAAGGTAGCTTATGCAAATTGATGCTTAGATTGTCTGAATGAGTGGATTTATGCATTGTGTGTTGATGCAATTTATGGTATGTCGAGTTTCTTTTTTATTGAGCCGTGTATAGTGCTTAGTATTTTGCTTTGATGTGATGCTTGATAGCATCTGCACATTGACATCGGGTTTGTGCATTAGATACGACTTGATTGCTCTCTTTTTTGCGTCAGTGTTGATGATACACACATGGTTATGGTTTGAGATGCCAGCATCGGATGAGAGTGTGTGCCTCTCATGTAGTGCTCTCAAAGGGCCAAATCATTATATGTGTGTGTGTGTGAGAGAGAGAGAGAGAAAGAGAGAGAAAAAGAGAGAGAAAGAGAGGAGTTTTCTATGTGTTGTCATTGCATCCATGTGACTTGAAGACAAAAGGTACTTTTGCAAATTGAAACGTGAATTCCTCTGAATGAAAAATGGGCGGGTGTTGCTCATGAGCCATGACGTCGTACGCAAAGAGCAATGGCCGCCTCTTCTCTGCATCAACTAGCACTGGCTCCTATTTCTTCTTCTTCTTGTCACCGTTCGAGCTCAAGGCGGGTTTTAAGGCGGATTATTAGAGTAGCTGGGATTACAACACTTTCCACAAGGAGAATTCGTCGAGGATGCTCGACGCTGTTCTCTTCAGCCCAACGTAATCTATCCCCCCTTGCCGCGGATCATGATTTCATTCAAAGTTCAACAGAGGCTTCAGCTTCTTCAGCTCAACCTTGGTGGCAAGAGTGGCCTCGCTATCAGGTTCCTTATTTCTCTTTCAACTACTTACATTGTAAGGGCCCCCAGTATATTTGTGGCGCGTTTGGGGGTGAGGGAGTTTGGGGAGATATTGTTTCCAGTTAGTGTTGGTGTAGGCCTCTCAACAACTGCTTCCCTTTTGTATGGATGAATAGTTACACGCCTTCATCTCATCCAAAACTAGTTTTACCTGGATCTCTCGTGTCATGCTCGCTGGAAACTCATATTGCCAGCAAGTTTGATCACTGAACAGAAGGCATATGGTGGTTCTTTTTTTTTGAGGCTTTATTTTCTTTTCATTTACAGTGATGTAATGTAACAGCTTAGTATCATGTTCAGGTTTATGATGAGAACTCGAGACACTTTCGCCATGGACCGTTGCCAGGTGATCTGGCTGAACTAGAGGCATTCTGTCGAATATTCAGGTTAGCGGAGCAGATGCATAATGCAGTTATTGAATCCCTTATCTTTTCCAGCAAAGACAAATGTGTCCAACAGTCTCAACTCAACAGTGAGATTCCTCATAAGCAAGATGAAGAGGATTCTGGGGTTGAAGATGCTTTGTCACTGGAGGATAAAGTGGTCTCTTGTCTTGGGCGCATTGGTGCCCTTCTTCATCAACAAAAAGAAGATGTACTTGGTGGAAGACTTAGACTTGGCACCTCGTTGCCTGATTCATTGCCTCCTCTTTCTCAATTTAGAGCTGAAATGCATAGATGCTGCAAAGACCTAGAAGTTGATCTCTGTGTCTGCTTTCCGCTTGATAATGAACAATTCAAGTTTGTACACAGAAAACTACAGAAGCTTGTGAATATTTGCTTTGACTCTGGGTATGCCAGGACAGATGATGAACCGGATCATGCAGATATTCCAAATTGGGGAGCTGTTCACTTGCATAGGCCATACTTAGATGGAAGGCTGGAGAAAGGTACTGCTGGCTTGGTTTTGTGGAAAGGGGGCAGAATTACAGAAGAAGGTCTGCAATGGCTGATAGGTAAAGGATTCAGAGCCATCGTTGATTTGAGGGCTGAAGCTGCCACTGATGAGCTCACAAACTCTTTTTTGGGCAAAGCAGTTTCTGCAGGAACAATACGGCATTTTTGGTTGCTTGTCAACCAAGGAAGCAGCCCATCTAAGGATCAGGTGGCTGAATTTGCCAGATTGGCAGCTGATCCTCAAAATCATCCTCTTTATTTTTACAGCCAAGTGGGGTTGGGCCGAACTTTGTCAATGGTATCAAGGTTGTGTGAGTTCAGTTCTAGGAGTGACTTTGAGAAAGGTGCAATGCCAACAGGAAAGCCAAGTTTGGAAAGCTCCTACACTGGAGAAGAGAAAGAGCTTCGACACAACTCCTTAGCTGCCAAACATGGAGTAACCATGACTGCAAAACAAAGTGAAAGAAACGGAAGTCTTAGTGAAGATCAAACTTGCTGTCTCTTGGGTGAATCCATAGATAAACAGGCTGATCCTTTAAGCAATATCGTTACACCATGTTCACCCTTTGAGGCACAAAGACTAGCTTTTCATTCTTTCTCTAGGCACGGCGTGCACAAGTTTTTGAAGGGCAGGCAGGCTTCACCTACCAATTTCCAATTTAATTGCAAGCCGAAAAAGGTACTTAAGATGAATGCTGCTGACCATGATGAAGCTAGTACGACTTTGATGAATGCCGCTGACCTTGATGAAGCTACTACCACTTTGAAGAATACCATCTTAGAGCCTGCTGGAAGATGGGGTTTCGATGGACCAGGCATCCCAAGGGCAGGTAGAAAGGATGATCCCCTTAGTGAAAATGGTTATCCAATGATGACTTCCAATGAGGTAGGGAAAGAGGTTGACTCACTCAAAAATGAAAATGGATCTCTGACTTTGTCAAAGGGAGCTTTGTTTCAAGTTGCTGAGCTGGAAAATTCAGAAGAGGAGGCTGATGAGCCAGTTGTAGGCAATATGTGTTCTTCTACTACGGGCGTAGTGAGGCTACAGTCACGGAAGAAGGCTGAAATGTACCTGGTGCGCACTGATGGATTTTCATGCACAAGGGAGAAGGTAAAGGAGTCAACACTTGCCTTTACTCATCCTAGCACTCAGCAACAGATGCTTATGTGGAAGACAGCTCCAAGAACTGTTCTCCTTTTGAAGAAGCTTGGAAATGAGCTTATGCAAGCAGCACAACAGGTAACCGTTCCATTACAAGACTTTACTATAAGGCTGTGATGATTGCAGAAAGGAAGTTGACAAGTAAATGTAGTATTAGTAAGGTGATTGCTAAAAGGAAGTTGACAAGTAAATGTATTATCAATAGTTCTTGCATTTTAAAGTATTGTTTCTGTAATATTTTTAGCAGTGTTTACTTTCAGATGTTTGAGTCATTAGCTACTAGTTAGAGGTAAACTGGCTTTACTCTTGCAAGCTTCTTAGGGGATTTTGGTTTCCACTAGTCTATAACTTATAAGTGAATCGTTGGGTTCTTCAGTCAGTGATTTGATGTTACAAACTGGTGACGTGGCGTGGCAAGTGGGCAGCAGTACGTACACACACACACACACACACACACACACACCCTGGCACAATCCGGAAAACCATAGTCACAAGGGACGCATTCCGGGACGAGGAACGGGGGATGGGGCTCAAATGGATTTTTAGTGTAAAAAAGAGGGCGGGACGGCAAGTGGGGACGGGAAGCCAGAAAAAGGGGGTCCCCTGTGACTGTGCGGAAAACACACGCTGCAGTGCTGATGTGGCACGTACGGACCCCCAAAAAATGCGGCGGGATTTCTGGAAACAGTGCTGACGTGGCTGAGCTGTACGGATTGCTTTTTCCTACGCAAGCTGGGCTGAAAATCCTACGCCATGTTTGGGAGAAGCTTTTGGAATCCTTGCTTTATTTTTATGAAGCTTTTGAGAAGTTTGCTTTATTTTAAACTTATGTGAAAAGATGGCAGCTTTTGGGGCTCTTCTTGTGGCATCCCTTGTAAACCAATAAATAGGTGGTTGGGCTCCCACTCTGCAGAGCATCTGGACGCAAAGTCTGAGAGTGAAGACACCTCCCACTCCCTTGTACTTTGAGTTACAGATTAATACAAAGAGAAATACCGAAAGGGGCGCCAGTCTTTGGGGCCAATATCTCTAGGCACAGAATTACCCCGGGCCGTGTCGAATCAATTGTAAACTGTGAACTGTTTTGAAGTGAATGTCTGTTGTGTTGCGGTAGAATCTTGACTTGGAGTGTCCAAGTTTGTTACCGTGGTATCAGAGCGTGACTGATTTCTCTACTGCTGGGAAATCCAATCCTTTTCTCGTGACACTTATCGATTCAAACAGAGTTCAGTCGACTTCCTCTGCATCTGGGAATGCGGGAAGAGATCACGAAGAAGATTCTCACGAGGAGTATGGCCCGCCTCGGCCTACTCAGGCGGAGATTGAAGAGATGGAGCATCGACAATTGGTTGACAATGCGACAAAGATGATGATCAATCTTGCGAAGGATCCCAAATTTGCAAAATTTTTGACGTAGGTATCCTTCGATGAAGTACACTCTCAGTGGCGGAAGGCCACAGAACCACCCTCAAACCGGCACTCAAGAAACCTCCTACTCTGAGGATGTTTACAGAGCAAGAATTAGAAGAGGTGGTTGATACATGGATTACCCAGCTTTTTGACGCAACCTACAAAGCCAAAAAGCACGACAAAAAGCAGAAGAAAGGAATTGACTTTCTGGGTTATTTGGGTCGTCAATCTGCTTTTGCCTCAGCAAGAAAACAAAAGAAACATGTCCGATTTGAAGGAGTATCTAGTTCTTCTTCTTCTTCTTTTGACAGTTCTTCTAGCTCTTCTGACTCGAGCGAAGAAGACAGGAAAGGGAAAAAGCGAAGCAAAAAGCAAAGCTTCGGAAAGGGCAAGAAAAAGGCAAAGAAGTCTAAGTTTCACCCTGTTTCTGACAGTTCTACAAAGGACTCGTCTTCAGATAGTTCGGACTCCAATGATCACAGATTTTATGCAAAGAAGAAGAATCGAGAATTTATAGAAGGTGGACAATCAATTAAATTTGACACTTTTTTTGGATTTCGAGATGCTTCGAGGGCTTTGGCCTTCATATAGCAGTTTGATATAGTTTTCTCTGGAGGGCTACCTCTTACTTTAAGGGAAATGCTCGAACACGGTGGTCCACTCTTCTATTGAACAAGAAAGCACCAATTAAATGGCTGAAATTTAAGAGGCTTTTTATTTCTTCTTGGTTGACTCGGGAGTATGAACGCGACATTAAACTGCTTGGAACCATCTCCGGATGGCCAAGAAAGATACCTTGGACGCATACTGTGGGAGATTTTAGAGCTCTTTTCTACCCGCTTCTTCATTTAAGAAGATCTCATTTAAAGAACAGATTGAGCGGTTTACCTTGGGACTTCCTACGAAGATCCGAGATCACTGCTTAGAGCAAAAGTCAGATTCTATTCAAGAACTGATGAGTCATCTCGAAACGGGGCTTTGTCATACACTCAGGCAGTCAGACTTACCCCACAGATGAGATCATGACGCAGAAAGCAGAATAGACTTCTAAAAATGAAAGTAGAAAGAAGAAGAGCCCCCAAGATCAGAAAGATAAGGATGCACGACCCCGGCTGTCACGTGACACATCCCAACCCTATGTGTCCGTGGACAAGCTACACCACAGCAGGGTTCAGTCAGTTCAGTCAAGTCTAGATTAGCAATGATCTGGCACTTTTGTGAGTCTATTCGTAGACCGTGCATGCCCAGTCACTTAGCATAGATACATTTCCTTCGGTTGCACACAGCATGATCATCGGAATTCCCATCAGAATCCATTAGCATCAGTTAGGGGAATTTTCCAGTGCATTTAGCCTATTTTCCTATTTATTGGTATTTTCACTTATTATTTTTAAGTGACTTTCCAACAAAAGTAGGTAGGGCAATTTTGCTAAGTTAATATATAAGCAAACCCAAGTTAGCACTTTCTGGCAGAAGAGGCAACAGGAGCACCTTGCTCAACAGGCAACTTCTCAGCAGAACCTTGGTGGATTCCCTCCAAGCAAGATCCCAAGCCTTGGCGTTTTCTCCAAGCTGTAGATTCCTATCCCTAGCGTTTTCAACAGCATTTATCGCCGGAAAGCCAAGCCCTTGGCGTTTTTGCATCAGATCGTCGCCGGAAAGACCATCACATGCCTTGTGTTTTTCACATGCCCAGCGTTTTTGGAAATGCAAGATCAGCTAGCGTTTTTGGTCAACCTCAGTCTCTAGCGTTTTGGATTTCAGCAATAGAAAAAGTAGCAGATTCAGCCCACAAGAAGTAGCAGATTCAGCCCCGTAAAGATCGTCAGTTTTCAGCCATGAAGAACCTCAGTTATCAGCCCTAAAACGCAGATCTGCAGCAGTCAGAAATGCAGATTTTCAGCCTATGGAATAGCAGCAGATCAGCCCCAGGTTGGTCGCAGAAGTTCCCTCATTTTCAGCCATAAAAACGCAGCCAAAACAGTCATTTTCAGCCATCGAAACAGTCCTGAAAAACAGCAGTTAGAAGATCCCAGATTTCAGCCATCAAGTCGTCGTCGTCACCGTCGTCGTCATCGGCATAGTCCCATTGCATCAGTCCATTGCATACGCATTGTACACCTTTGTGCAATCAAAGTAGACCACTCTCGCCGACGAGAGTGGGGCCTTCGGAGGAGGGTTTTACAACCTCTTGGGTGTCGTATCTCTTCTCTCTCCTTCTCTTAGTCTCATTCACTTGCACGCACAATATCCACTCACTTTGTTCGTGACCACAACACTCTACAAGACGGAAAGCTCTCTCTTTCCCTAAGAACTAAAAGGAACCTTGAGCAATAAAGATCACTAATCTTGAGAAATACAACATTCATTCCGCTGCACCTAACATTGGTATCAGAGCTTTGGAAGTGTTCTGCATTACTCAAGGAAAGAACCACAAGAATTTTTTTGCTTGTTACGATCGCACGAACCCAAGTTTACTTGGGCGTAGCGATTCCTAATCGTGTTTTGTTGAAGAGTGACAGGAATCCCAAGAAAGAAGGGCTTGTCCAGCCTCCCCATGTGTCTTTTTTCACTCATTGAGAGCGGACTGTGCACTTAGCGGGCGGCCAATCGACGTGAGGTGGGAAAAAGCAACCTTGGTGTGAGCGCAAGGCCACCAAGGGGTGCGTCCGCAGAAAAGGGTAGAACTCGGGTGAAGAGAAGATCCTTCTCCAACGCGATTTGCAAGCGAAAGAAAACCTCAGGAACCTCAAGAACCTCAAGAACCCAAGACCCCCAAGAACCCAAGTTCCTCGTGAACTTTAGAACCCAAGACCCTCAAGAACCCAAGTTCCTCATGAACTTAAGAACCCAGACCACAAGAACCCACAAGAACCCACGACTTGAGAATGGTCATCATTCGAAGCGGAATGGATATTTTGCTTGGAGGTGATGAGCATGAGAGAGGCGAAGAAGAATTTTCCCCACCAGGAGGTTTTTCCGACCCTTCCCCATCTACGACAAGGATTGCACTAACTCCTATGGAGGCTTTCGACAAGAGGATGATGGACAGGAAGTTAGGAAGCGAAGAAAGCATCGCAGCCATCGAGTGTAAGTACCAAGAAAGAATGGCAGCCATAGCGCGTGAGCACGAGTAAGCACGCTTGGAAGCCAAAGCAAGAGAAGCAGAATTTGATAGAGAGAACAAAGCAAGACAAGCAGAATTTTATCGCGAGAACAAAGCACGACTGCAAGAGATGTTGCGACTCTTTTCTCAAGTGCTGACACTGATGCAAGAGATTCGGGAAAAGGAGACTCTCTCAGTCTCTTCTTCTCCAAAGCATGATACACAGGATTTGCATGATTGTGTGAAGCATGATGATGATTTGAATGACAATGACTTGCATGATGATTTGAATGACAATGATAAGCATGATGATTTGGATGCCAATGATTTGCATAATGATTTGGATGACAATGACAAGCATGATGATTTGCATGATCAAGATGTGATTTCTCACAAGAATGATGAGTTGCATGAAGAGGATGTGATTGTTCACAAGGATGATGTGTTAGTGGATGCTTTTTCTAGCGAAGCTAACCTCGTTGTAGATTCGATCAATCACCAAGAATCGATCTTGGCTTTCGAGTCAAGGTCCACAGATCCCCCACAAGAAGATTTGATAGATCCCGAAGAATCCATCTTGGCTCTCGAGCCTTGGTCCAAAGAACCCTCACAGGAAGTATTATGTGTTCGCATGATTGAGACGCACGCATTGTTTGAGTGTTTCATTCGTGAAGGTTTCCTGTATTTTAGTCAGCATCGTTATGTGATCCCTTTTCCTAGGCATGACATATTGTATGTTGAGCACGTTTCTCTCATGGATGAGCACGGATGTATGCGGATTGTTCATGAAAAGTTGACAAGTTTGTATGTTAGGAAGGCGCATTCCATGTCTCTTCCTTGGCATGACATAGTTTCCGAAAGAGCACATGATTGTATGAGTACCAAGCATGGGCATTTCCATTGTGATTTGCCACAGTTGATTGATTTCGATCAAACAGAAAAGATTCGATCTCATTGTTTGCATGTGTTTGATAAACGGGTTGTCACTCCGTCTCTATGTTCGTCTACCTTGCATACACAGTCCTTAGAGAAGACAAGATTTTTTTCCTTCACTTTACATGGAATGGGTATGTTCATGGTTTTGTGTTGGAGATGAATTTTCAGCCATGGAGATTCTTGAAGGTGAAAGAAGCAGGACTCTAGACGAAGTTGAAGCATCAAAGGAGCCATAGAAGACTTTGTGTCGCTTTCGGTGCGGCCCAAAGAAGCAAGAGTTGCAGACCTTTATGAAGTTCAAGTACCGCTCGACCCACATAGCAGAGTGGGCCGGCAAAGAGTCCCTTCCAGGATTCCGGATGCTGTTGGCGATCTCCCTCGACGCCATACAGTTTGGTACTAGTACCTCACTTTGAAAAGGAGGGGATGTCACGTGACACATCCTAACCCTATGTGTCTATGGACAAGCTACACCACAGCAGGGTTCAGTCAGTTCAGTCAAGTCTAGATTAGCAGTGATCTGGCACTTATGTGAGTCTATTCGTAGACCGTGCATGCCCAGTCACTTAGCATAGATGCATATCCTCCGGTTGCACACAACATGATCATCGGAATTCCCATCAGAATCCATTAGCATCAGTTAGGGAAATTTCCAATGCATTTAGCCTATTTTCCTATTTATTGGTATTTTCACTTATTATTTTTAAGTGACTTTCCAACAAAAGTAGGTAGGGCAATTTTGCTAAGTTAATATATAAGCAAACCCAAGTTAGCACTTTCTGGCAGAAGAGGGAGCAGGAGCACCTTGCTCAACATGCAACTTCTCAGCAGAACCTTGGTTGATTCCCTCCAAGCAAGATCCCAAGCCTTGGCGATTTCTCCAAGCAACAAATTCCTATCCCTAGCGCTTTCAATAGCATTCATCGTCGGAAAGCCAAGCCCTTGGCGTTTTTGCATCAGTTCAGTCAAGTCTAGATTAGCAATGATCTAGCACTTTTGTGAGTCTATTCGTAGACCGTGCATGCCCAGTCACTTAGCATAGATGCATTTCCTTCGGTTGTACACAGCATGATCATCGGAATTCCCATCAGAATCCATTAGCATCAGTTAGGGGAATTTTCCAGTGCATTTAGCCTATTTTCCTATTTATTGGTATTTTCACTTATTATTTTTAAGTGACTTTCCAACAAAAGTGGGTAGGGCAATTTTGCTAAGTTAATATATAAGCAAACCCAAGTTAGCACTTTCTGGCAGAAGAGGCAGCAGGAGCACCTTGCTCAACAGGCAACTTCTCAGCAGAACCTTGGTGGTTTCCCTCCAAGCAAGATCCCAAGCCTTGGCGTTTTCTCCAAGCCGTAGATTCCTATCCCTAGCGTTTTCAACAGCATTCATCGCCGGAAAGCCAAGCCCTTGGCGTTTTTGCATCAGATCGTCGCCGGAAAGACCATCACATGCCTTGTGTTTTTCACATGCCCAGCGTTTTTGGAAATGCAAGATCAGCTAGCGTTTTTGGTCAACCTCAGTCTCTAGCGTTTTGGATTTCAGCAATAGAAAAAGTAGCAGATTCAGCCCACAAGAAGTAGCAGATTCAGCCCCGTAAAGATCGTCAGTTTTCAGCCATGAAGAACCTCAGTTATCAGCCCTAAAACGCAGATCTGCAGCAGTCAGAAACGCAGATTTTCAGCCTATGGAATAGCAGCAGATCAGCCCCAGGTTGGTCGCAGAAGTTCCCTCATTTTCAGCCATAAAAACGCAGCCAAAACAGTCATTTTCAGCCACCGAAACAGTCCCGAAAAACAGCAGTTAGAAGATCTCAGATTTCAGCCATCAAGTTGTCGTCGTCACCGTCGTCGTCATCGGCATAGTCCCATTGCATCAGTCTATTGCATACGCATTGTACACCTTTGTGCAATCAAAGTAGACCACTCTCGCCGACGAGAGTGGGGCCTTCGGAGGAGGGTTTTACAACCTCTCGGGTGTCGTATCTCTTCTCTCTCCTTCTCTTAGTCTCATTCACTTGCACGCACAATATCCACTCACTTTGTTCGTGACCACAACACTCTACAAGACGGAAAGCTCTCTCTTTTCCTAAGAACTAAAAGGAACCTTGAGCAATAAAGATCACTAATCTTGAGAAATACAACATTCATTCCGTTGCACCTAACACCGGCTCACTCCTCGGGAGAGAGCCAACTACATTAAAGAGGGGAAGTGTTTTGGATGCGGAGAACAAGGACACATCTCCGCGAAGTGCCCTAAAAAGACACAGAAAGAACAAGATGAAGAAAGGCCAGAGAGTTCAAAAGCAGTTGAGGAAAGTGGACGGAAAGGCAAGATGAAAGCAGGTTTTGTTCCAGATTGCATGGGTATTGACCCAAGCACGATTGATGAGAGTACAAAACTTTGCCGAGCTTGGGGCAAAGTGAAAGATCAAGAAGCCCTGATTTTCTTTGATGGAGGAGCTAAGGCCAACTTCATTTCACCTGAATTGGCGGCGCGGCTTGAGATTACACCCGATCGAATGGGACCACAAGCAGAGGCAGTTCTAGCGGCACCTGGCAGGGACGTAGCCATTATACCTGTCATTGGCAAACTTTGGTTGCATTGTCAAGGGTATTTGGGGCACGAGGACTTCTACATAATGCCCTTGGAAGGTTGTGATGTCCTCCAGTGAATTCCTTGGTACCATAAGAACAACGCCGTGGTCAACTATCGGGCGAAGAAAGCGACACTCACTACTGAAAAGGGCTGAACCATTGTACTTGATGTGAAACTTAAGGGCGAGTCTGTCCCTATTGTATCGGCTTCGGCCGTTTCAAAATTAATGAAATCCAGTTTGTTCGTTTACTCGATCTTTTTGAAAGAGCTGAATGATGATCATAGGACAAATATGTTTGATCTAGAAAAAGAACGCTAAGATTTTCTCCACACTCATGTCGATTGCCTTTCAGAGGGCCTGCCAGGCGAGTTGCCACCAACGCGTCTTGAGGATCATACCATTGATCTGATACCTGGAAGCACACCACCGAATCGGCCACCTTACTGTGTGAGTCGAGCCCAGAATGAAGAGATTATGAACCAAGTGAAGACCTCTTAGAAAAGGGTCTTATCGAGCTAAGTACTTCACCTTGCTGCTCTCCGGTGTTGTTGGTTTTGAAGAAAGACGGATCTTGGAGAATGTGCATTGACTATAGAGCTCTCAACAAAATCACCATCGAGAACAGATTTCTGATTCCTAGGATCGATGATATTCTAGACCGACTACAGGGATCCTCTTGTTTCAGCAGGATCGATTTGAAGAGCGGATATCATCATATCCGAATCGCGTCGGGAGATGTCTACAAGACAGCTTTTCGGACGACCTTCGGTTTATTCGAGTTTTGGTGACGCCTTTTGGGCTTACCAATGCTCCAACGACCTTTAACCGAATGATGGACATGATGTTCAGAGAGTACAGATCTTTTGTGGGCACTTTCTTTGATGACATTATTGTCTTCTCCAAGGATGAGGCATAACATAGAGAACATTTGCTGCAGGTCTTTCAGGCAGTACGAGATCACAAGTTGGTGATTAATGTAAAGAAAAGTAAAATTTTCCTACCCGAGATACACTTTTTGGGACACATCGTCTCAACAGCAGGAGTGCAGATGGACTGGCCCGATTTGAAGAATGTCCATGAAGTTAGAAGCTTCTTGGGCTTATGTTCTTACTACAGGCGGTTCATTAGAAAGTTTGCAAAGGTTGCTTCCCCTTTGCATATCTTGACACAGAAAGGAGTCCCTTTCTCGTGGGGACCCACAGAGGTGACTGCCTTTCAGACATTGAAGGAGAAATTGACTACATGACCAGTTTTGACTTTGCCGGATTTGCAGAAGTCATTCGAAGTATATTGTGATGCTTGTGGTCGTAGTCTGGGTGCGGTCTTAATGCAAGAAGGCCATGTCATTGCCTACAAGAGCGATTGTTCTCCAGGCCGGAATTGACAACACAGATATATGAGAAAGAGCTTTTGGCGGTTATCCATGCTCTTACTCAGTGGCGAAATTACCTACTCGGAGCCGATTTTACGGTCTTCACAGATCACCAGAGTTTACGCTACTTCTTGTCACAGAAGTAGCTATCGGAAAAGCAGAAGCGGTGGGCGAACATCTTGTCACAGTTTCACTTCCAGATTGTCCATGTGCAGGGATAGAAGAACTTGGTGGCGGATGCTTTGTCCTGGAAGCCATTGGTTCTGGCTATTTCCGCGATACATCATAGGAGCTTCGAGGATATGGTCGATCAATATGCCACAGATATTGATTTTGCAGATATTTTCACTCGGATACGGAATTGGGAGGTAGTAGCGGGATATTCCATTCGGGATGGCTACTTGATGAAGAAAACGATGTTGTGTGTTACACAGCCGTTGAGAGAAAAGGTTTTAACCGAATGCCATTGTCCACCATTTATGGGTCACCGCAGCATTGCTACCACCTTGAAAGGTGTGGAGAGAGACTTCTTTTGGCCGAGACTCAAGAAGGGCGTGGACGATTTTGTACGCAGTTGCTTGGTATGCCAGAAGGTCAAGTTTGACAGGCATAAAGCAGAGGGATTGTTACAGCCTTTACCCATACCCACCCGTCCCTGGGAAAGTATTGCAATGGATTTCATTTTTGATCTCCCGAGAACACAGAGTGGACACGATGGTATATGGACTGTTATTGACAGATTAGCAAGCAAGCTCATTTCATTCTAGTGAAGAAGACAATCAAGCCGGATCACTTAGCGAGACTGTTTGTGGCCCAGATCTTCAGATTACATGGCATGCCTGAGACAATCGTCTCTGACAGAGACCCTAGATTCACGAGTTTGTTTTGGAAGCCTATTTGGGAGAACATTGGCACGCGGTTGCAGTTCTCGTCATCTTTCCACCCGCAGACAGATGGGCAATCGGAAATTGCAAATTCAGTCGTACTGGATTTATTGAAGTCTTACATCTCGGATCAGAAGACTCAATAGGAAAAGTATTTGTCCTTGGTGGAATTTACCTAAGTAACATGATTCACTCTTTGACGGGGAAGGCGCCATTTGAGATTATTGAAGGTGCTACGAAGATTCCACCCTTCCTAAGCACGAAAGATAAGATTTTTGAAGACGACGAGTACACACGGGACTTAGACATGGCTTTTGCCAAGGTCCGGGAGGCTTTGCAGAAATCTCAAGAAAGACACAAAAAGGCAGCAGATCGACATCGTCGCGATTTGAAATTAAAGGAGATTGATTGGGTGCTCTTATGTTTTGAGAAGGCACGCTTGAGAAAGAAAAAGGGAAAGGAGCGGCTTTTTCCAAAGCTTAGTATAAGATGCTATGGACCTTTCTAGATTTTCGAAAAGATAAATGATGTCTCCTTTAGACTGAAGCTGCCCGATACTTGGAGGATTCACAATGCTTTTCATGTGAGTCTCGTGAAGCCTTTTAAAGGCAATGTGCCCGATGATGGGGAGCCTGATGAGCAACCCGAAGTGGAGGAAAACGAGGAGATACTCGTTCCAGAACAGATTTTGGCACATAAAGATAGAAAGGTAAAAGGTAAAATGATAAGGCGGTTCTTGGTTAAATTCAAGAACTATCCCGCATTGGATGCGAAGTGGATGGAGTAGGAGCACCTGGCAGATACTCCTCAGATTGTGAACCTTTACCTTGAAGCATTTGGTTTAGCATAGTCTATTCCAAATAGAACCCCGAACTCAGCTTGGGCGGAATTTGGTGCAGCGGGTATGCACAAGAGGGGAGTCGCTCCACTCCTTTGTCAACAGATTGCTCCGATTTTTGATACTAAAGTCACTGATATCTCTTTTGAGTTTCAAGGATATTGTGAGCTGACAATATTCTGCTATATGACTTTATGAATTGGATTTTTCCCGATAATATGATACTGATTTGTTCTTGATTTGTCTAAGTGTAGGAACTAATAGACGAAATGACTGCAGCATTTTGGTCTGAAAGTGTCACAACTGCTGACGTGTCAAAGCCCTGAAGAAGGGAGCCAACTTGCAGATGTCGGCCGAGGGGCCTAAACCCTAAGAAGAACAAGTAACAAAAGAAGAAGTCCTACCAACTTATGGGGACCCCGTCCGCTGGGGCCCCAAGTGACAAAGGATTAAAATAAAGCAGGACTCTCACGCACACACACAAAAGAGACTTGCGACAGATTTTCGAAAATTGCGTTGGCAAGATGACGTGGTAGGCTGTACGGATTTCCGTGTTTTGCGCTAACTGTTGTATAGAATTCCGTGATTTACGCTAGCAGCTTTTTGGTTTTGCTTTTGGACCAGATGCTTTTGAGTTTGAAGGCTTTTTACTGTAAATTGCTTTTGGGGCCTAGGGCCTTTAAATATGAGGTTAGGGCTCATTCTCTGGCATGCTTCCTGGAGAAGGTGTAGAGTCTGGAGTATCGGCTTGTACTGTGTTGTGTTGATGCAATATAAAGAAATACTGAAAGGGGTGCCAAGGTTTGGGGCCAATACTCTCTTGGGTAGAATTCCGCCAATCCATGTCGCGTGTCGTCTCTCTCTTTCAATTCAATCGTTATTGAAGTGCTAAAAGTCTGTTCAGTCTATTCTTTTCTATTGGCACGTGGTGCCCGTCTTGTGACAGTGGTATCAGAGCATCAGGCGTGTGCTTTTCTGAAAGCATACCGGTCCTACAAAAGAGCAGACGATGCTTTTGGAATTTTATTTGAGGTATCTTCGGGCCCTGACCCCGGACTTATTAGCCACTCCCACCCTTACTTCATCGCGTATCGGGCACGCGCCCGTCTTCATCGCTCTCTCTTACAGGGCATAAGCCATAAAGAACCCAAGACATAGAATTCATGGATTCACCAGAATATTCGACATTCTTTCGCGGCATCCTCAGTAGAATCTTCCGATGCTGCAAAGTTTTCAACAATTTTTGAACTACATGTTACCCCCTCTGATGCCCCGGGCGGTACCTCCCCCTCCGGCAAAAAGTACGAGAGCTTCCAACTGGCAACCTTCTCAGCCGTCTGTTCCAATCGGGGGAGTCTTCAGGAATATGGTGCAGCTATCTGACCCTGATCGAGTGCAACCGCCTTTGCCACCGCCATTGCCCCCACCTCCACCACCACCACCACCGCCACCAGGCTACAATGGTTGGAGCCCATATGGATTCCTTATTATCCATACCCAGGAGATGTGCCTAACCAACCCAAAGATTTCAAAGATGGTGGCACGACAATCAAATTTTTCACTTTTTTCAGGATGAAAGATCGCAAGAAAGCATTGCAGTTCCTACAGCAATTCGACAACATCTATGCTTTGGGGAACTATACAGAAGAATCCAAGATTTCTCGAGCAGCGGGATTTCTTAAAGATAATGCTATGCAATGGTGGAGTTCAATCGTGACACAACCGCATGCTCCAAGGACCTGGCAAGCTTTTAGGGCAGTTTTTGCACTAGTTACACGACTTCTATGTTTGAAGTCCGGATTTTGGCAGAGTGGGGCAACTTGAAAAGGCTTGCCACCGAAACCATGGACGAATATCACCAAAGGTTTCTCGACGTGTACCTTCCGGTGTCCTTTAGATGTGTTCCCTTGGAGGCCCAATGCGAGCGATACACCATTGGGCTACCATCACCATTGTAGGAATATTGTCTATCCAAGCAAGTCTCCACCATGCAAGAACTTATGGACCATGCTGCAATCGGCTTTAAACTGATGAAGGGAAAGCTAGAGTTTACCACAGAAGAATCTCCGGTCTCTAACCACAACTCTCGCAAGCAAAGAACAAATTCTCGAGAGTCTCTCGTGAAAGTCAACAACAAAGGCCTCGTTTGACACCTCAACAACGAGACACCTTACTACAAGAAGGCCAATGTTTTGGATGCTTTCAAACAGGACATAACTATTTTGGTTGTCCTCAACGCACTGACAGACCCGCTGAGCCAACTCCCGCGTCGATGGTCGACAGAAACCCAGGACCATCTCTAGCCAAATGAGCTAAACCAATTATTGGATTAGTACTTGACATCTATGGCATACGCCTTGAAAGTTCAAATGAATTGTGTCGAGCATATGGCAAAGTCAATGGCTTCAAAGCCCTTATTTTCTTTGACCCCGGTGCTACAGAGAACTTCATCCATCCAGGATTCTCAAAGCAGATGCACTTTGATTATGATGCTGAGGGTGGAGAAATTGAAGCTGAGCTAGCCACGGGGCAAACTCAAAAAGTGGTACCGCTCATTGGTGCTCTTCCAGTGACTATTCAAGATTATCATGGAAAAGTTGATTTCCACATCATGAAGTTGGGCAATTGTGACGTTCTATTAGGCATGCCTTGGCATGACAAGAATGATGCGACTCTCTAGCTTTGTAATCGAACCATCACTGTGATGCAGAAGGACAAGTCAGTCGTCCTCAAAGTTCGGTTGTCCGAACAAAACCCTGAATAAACTCTCTAGTTGTTTTATAGTTAGATACTTTTAAACTTTGTTTGAGAAAGTATTATTTGAAACTTTATTTGAAATTTGTTTGAAATGGATGGTATCTGTTTTGAACCTGTCTTGGTGCCGATTTGAAATGTTTGACTTTGGTTTTAATACTGGTTTTAATGATTGGTGATTTTACTCCCGGGTGGAGGGTGAGAAATGATATTTGAGAATGCTTGTTCATACTCATGGCCCGGACCCTTTTGGTTATTTGCGGGGGGAGTATTGAATGATTCAAAAGTGTTGTTACTCATGGCCCAGACCTGCATGGTTATTTATGGGGGGAGTATTAAGAAGTCTGAGTAGTGGTTACTCTCAACACCTCCAAAAGACGTAGGCTGCAGTCTCGGGGGCGTTTGGAAGGCCTCTATATCTCATGGCCTGGACCTTTTTTAGGTTATTTGCAGGAGGAGTGATGAGGGAGTCGTTGAACAGCTCATGGCCCGGACCTGGATGGTTGTTTGCGGGGGGAGTGTTCATCGGCGGCTTAATGTTTCTTTGTCTTGTAACATGCATATGTGAGCATTTGTGTTGCATTGTGATGTGCCAACCACTGAATATTGCTAATTGGATGAGATTGCCTAGGTATGTAATTTTAGTGCATCAAGACACTCGTGGAAGATCAGTACGGTTTGGATGTGATGGCTAATTTTACTACGCCGGAATATCAAGAGTTCCGATCTGGATGAAAGGAGAACTTAACTCCTTGATCAAAAGAGCCGAAAGGAGAAGCTAACTCCTTAACAAAAAGAGCAAACTGCTTGTCCCTCGGAATGTCCCTCGGAAATTTTTGAGCTAACTTGAGTTCTTTTGCAGATATGCTGTAATCGCAGACGATTACTTTCTTTCAAGAAGGGGAGATGTCACAAACTGCTGACGTGTCAAAGCCCTGAAGAAGGGAGCCAACTTGCAGATATCGGCTGAGGGGCCTAAACCCTAAGAAGAACAAGTAACAGAAGAAGAAGTCCTACCAACTTATGGGGACCCTGTTCGATGGGGCCCCAAGTGACATAGAGGTTTAAAATAAAGCGGGACTCTCTCTCACTCTCTCTCTCTCACACACACACACACACACACACAAGAGACTTGCGGCAGATTTTTGAAAATTACGTTGGCATGATGACGTGGCAGGCTGTATGGATTTCCGTGTTTTGCTATTGACTGTTGTACGAAATTCCGTGATTTACGCTGACAACTTTTTGGCTTTGCTTTTGGACCTGATGCTTTTGAGTTTGAAGGCTTTTTACTGTAAACTGCTTTTGGAGCCTAGGGCCTTTAAATATGAAGTTAGGGCTCATTCTCTAGCATGCTTCCTGGAGAAGGTGCAGAGTCTGGAGTACCGGCTTGTACTGTGTTGATGCAAATACTGAAAGGGGCGCCAAGGTTTGGGGCCAATACTCTTTGGGGTGGAATTCCGCCACTCCGTGTCGCGTGTCGTCTCTCTTTCAGTTCAGTTGTTATTGAAGTGCTAAAAGTCTGTTTACTAGTTTAGTCTATTCTTTTCTATTGGCACGTGGTGCCCGTCTTGTGACAGAAAGATCTCGATAGACGTGATTGCAATAAGGATTAGTTAATCAGGTCTTGAGTGGATCTAGATGCGATTGCTAAATACGTTATCGATTAATCATGGTTTGAGATCCAAATGAATTTTTGAATGTGATTTGTTATGTGATGTCTTGTGATGTGACTGTCGATTGGTACATGTGCTAGATGTGTTGTTCCTAGTGCGTCGGTACTAAAAGTCAGTGTCTGCTAAGACAGTTTATGGCCTCTGTCTGTTTTGCAGGCGTAATCGAGGGCGATTACAATGCTTTCAAGAGGGGGGTATGTCACAAACTGGTGACGTGGCGTGGCTAGTGGACAATAGTACGCACACACACCCTGTCTGATGAAACTGGCCTGTGGGGCGATAGGCTTTGGCTTTCATCCGAAATTCTTTACTTTACTTTAGACACAGAGAGAGAGAGAGAGAGAGAGAGAGAGAGAGAGAGAGAGAGAGAGAGAGAGAGAGTACTTTGCAAAAGGAACTTGCGACAGGAATTAACACTTAAGTACACACACCGCTCGGAAGCTAGAATGCTCCGAGTAGACGCGACAATCTGTAGGCCCCAAAATTGGCGCCCCTTTCGGTATTTCTTTATATATTAACAGAGGGAATAAAACCTGTGATTTCCTACGAGCTGTCCCGCATAATCCAGGCTGAAAACCACTTGTTCGGGCCTGATTTCGAAACTATAACTGTACTAGGATGCTCCACAGACAGTATCCCCACGCAATAGATGACTTTCCCGACGCATATTGACACTTTGCAAAACCTGGCAAGAATCTGTAGCACCGTGAATTCTCTGTTTTCTGCCCTGATATTGCGCCAAATCACCTCTACAGCGGTCCCTTTGCGTCCCCGGACTTACTCGGGGTATTAGGGACCGTTTAGGGCCGAAACCCTAAACCTGCAAAAATACACAGTAGGCTGTATTTCCCTGTTTTGGGCTCCGTTTCGCGAGCCGGTTGCATCCGTAGCAAGTCCTCAAGCTCCCGCACCTGTAGGGCTACTTGCCCTATGAATCGGACGAGATTTCTTACGTGAAACCTCTCCGGATTCACCTGTACCTGCGGGGGATTAGCAACTAACTAATCCAATACCTGTGCAAGAGGTTCTTGCCTCGGCAATCGCACATGAATCCATACAACTGTACATAGGTCAAATGAAAAGCCCTCTTGTGGGACATCACATAACTACACGTAGGGGAGAGAGAGAGCAGTGTGTAGTGTGCAGGTCATCACTCCTAGCACCACACTGTACATAGAGTGGAAAGCAAGCACTCCATAGCTCTTAACCTGTGACAGTAACCTGCAAATGAGCCTCCCAGCTATAAAAATCAGCGCCCATTTTTCTGCAAGAGGAAAGTGCACCATTTTGTGCCACTTGGCGCGATTACAAGCATTTTCCCGTTTCGGGGTTGCCTCCTTAAAATCTCCCGATTGGTTGCCCAATTGACTTCGTGGCAGAGTTCTAAAATGTTCCCCTTGTCATTCTGGAGGTAATGACGCAAATACATTTCATGGCCCAAAATAGCAATTCCCTAATTTCTAGGAGATACTTCCGTTGGGCTCCCACCGGTCTTCTGACCATCTATCCCCATTTGGACCGCATCCAAAAATGCAATGTGGCCCAACTATCGGGTATTTTCTTTAGATGACCCACCTTGGCTTTGTGCCTTTATTGAGTTCACTTCATAGTACCCACCAACTTGCTAAGTGCGATGGGGGGACCTACATGATCTTGAACTGAGCCTAGACATCCTCTTACTATACGAATTCGAGTGCCGACCCACTTCTCGTCTATGGGTGAAACTATCGTTCACATTCGGCGATAGCAAAGCCATTTTCAGCCCTAGCGTTTTTGCATCTGCAAGACAACTCAACGTTTTTGCAGATCTTCGCGACGGAACCTCATTAAGCATCAGCGTTTTCAGTTTTCAGCAGTCAGTACCCGCAGTAGAACCCCCGAACCTCGCAGATCTCACCCTCCCGCAAGAGATCCTCGCCGCACGGTCAGATTCCGCAAGGTTTACAGATTCAGCCCGGAAAATGCAGATTTCAGCATCTGCGTTTTCAGCGCATCTTCGTTGCATCGTCGTCATCGCCGTCGTCACCGACATAGAGTCAGAATTCAGCAGATAAAGATTTGCAGATTTCAGCCATTAGAGTTTTCAGATTTCAGCCCGTCTCGTCGTCGTTCTCATCGTCGGCAAGTTCAAGCATTGTAGAGATTTGTGCAATCATAAGTAGACCGTTCTTGCCATAGAGAGTGGGGCCTTTGGAGGAGGGGTTTACAATGTCTCTGGTGTCGTATTTCTCTTCTCTCTCTATCTCTCAGTCTCATACACTTCCATTCACAGAGTCTGTTCACTTTCTTTGTGTCCATTGCACTCTCTCACTAAAGGAACGGAAGGCTCTCCCTTCCGTAAGTAAAAGGAACTTTGAGCACAGTTCGGAGCACTCATCTTGAGAAAAGTTCAACATTCATTCCGCTGCACCTTACACGTTCATACTTTTGTCATTTCCATCTAGTATACTGAATTCATATGTACATTTGATGTGCTAGCCCTATCATTACCACTCCTTTGCACACGTTGGGTTGGGGCATAAGTAGGTTTAACCCAAAGGCTTCAAGGTAAAGCTACAATACATTTGGTGACTTTGACAGTTCATGCTCTTCCATCCACTATGCATCCATAGGCGGATAGTTCTTGAACTTCACCAAGTAGTGTCTTGCATCTTGTCCTTTAACTTTTCTGTCCTTATGTGCCAAAACTTGCTCAGGTACTAGGAGCTCATCAAGTTCCTCAACTTCTGGCTGATCCTCATCTGGCATATCTTTTGGCACATCACCCACGAAGGGTCTTAGAAGACTCACGTGAAACGCATTGTGAATCTTCCACGCATCAGGCAATTTCAGCCTGTAAGCTACATCAATGATCTTGTCAAGCACTTGAAAAGGCCTATAGTAATGCATGTTGAGCTTAGGAAACAATTGTTCCCTGCCCTTCATCTTCTTTAACCTTGCCTTCTCCAACCTTAACAAAACCCAATCACCAGGTGATAACAGCAATTCACGACGGTGACGATCAACATTCTTTTTCTGCTCTGCCCGTGTCACATGCACATCTAACCTGTGTGTAGGTGGACAAGCTACTTCATGACATGGGTTTAGTTCAGTTCAATTAGCCTAGCTTAGGAAGTGTTCTGGCACCTTTGTGAGTCTGTTCGCAGACCGTGCATGTCCAGGCACTTAGAGTAGATGCATATCCTCTGTTTGCACACAACATGATCATCAGATTACCATCAAAACCCATCAAGAGCATTTTTACAATGCATAGACCTATTTTCCCTATTTTAGCCATTTTTCATTTATTATTAATAAGTGACTTTGTTGGGAAACTGGGTAGGGCAATTTGACTAAGCCAGTATATAAGAAACCCTAGTGCTAGCACTTTCTGACAGAAGAGGTAGCAGAGACCCACGTCTGACAGGCTTCTTCTCAGCAAGACCCCGACAAGAAGACCTAGCATTTTTGCAGCAGATGGCCATAGCGTTTTTTGCATCAACAATAGCTAGCGTTTTTAGCAAGATCAGCCTCAATGTTTTGCAGTTGCAGATCAGCCGGCGGTAGCAGATACACAGCAGTTACCATAACATTTTTGTAACAGATCAATTTCAGCCCTAGCGTTTTTGCATCATGCAGTCAACCTAGCGTTTTGTAGATTCCTTGCGACGGATTCAGCCTTTGCATCAGCGTTTTGCATTTTCAGCATATAGACACCGCAAAATAGCCCCCAAACCTCGCAAATCTCACCTTCCCGCAACAGATCCTCGAAGCACGGTCAGATCAGCCAGCGTTTGCAGATTCAGCCCGGAAAATGCAGATTTCAGCATCTGTGTTTCCAACGCGTCGTCATCGCATCGTCGTCATCGCCATTGTCATCGACATAGAGTTAGAATTCAACAGATACAAGATTTGCAGATTTCAGCTATTAGCGTTTTCAAATTTCAGCGCGTCTAGTCGTCGTCCTCATCATCGTCGACATCGTCGGCAAGTCCATTGTATTGTAGAGATTTGTGCAATCAATAGTAGACCGCTCTCGGCCTTCGGAGGAGGGTTTGACAACATTCTGGTGTCGTATTCTTCTCTCTCTATCTCTGAGTCTCAGCACCTTTATTCTTAGTGTTTACCCACTTTGTTTGTGATCATTTGCACTCTCTCACTAAAGGAACGGAAGGCTCTCCCTTCCGTAAGTAAAAGGAACCTTGAGCACAGTTCGGAGCACTCATCTTGAGCAAAGTTCAACATTCACTTTCGTTGCACCTTACAGCTCGAGTCTTCTCTAAGTCAACTTTAATTTTCTTATACATTCATCCATGTTCTCAACATATCGATCTGCCTCAAAGATCTTATCCTTTGTAAAGCAAAATGGGAGGAACTTTTTTGCCGCCTTCAACAATCTCAAAAGGTGCCTTGCCAGTCGACGAATGCACCGTATTATTGTATGCATACTCAAGCATAGGCAAATGCCGTTCCCACTTGCCCTTATTATCTGACACATAGCATTTTAGCAGATTTAAGACAATAGAATTAGCTTCTTTTGACTATCCATCAGTTTGTGGATGAAACGAAGACGAGAGCGTAGTGCCCATGTTCTCAAACAATTCTCTCCAGAACAAACTTGTCATGCGAGGATCACGATCATTGATAATCGATTGGGGCATACCATGGTACTTCAACACATTATACATGAACAAGCGTACCATCTGATCAGATTTTATCTTCTTCTTGAGAGAGATAAAATGGGCTTGCTTGTTGAACCTGCAGATAATGGTCTATATACCGTCATTCCCTGTTGGTGTTCTTGGAAGATCAAAGATAAAGTCCATAGCAATGCTTTCCCATGGCTTATCCGGAATCGGCAGTGGTTGTAACAACCCTGGTGCCTTTTGCTTGTCAAACTTGACCTTTTGGCAAATCAGGCATGCTCGCCCAAAGGCATCCACATCTCTCCTCAAGGTAGGCCAATAGAGGAATGTCTCTACTGCTTTAACTGTCGCATCAATACCACTATGCCCTGCATACGGTGGGACATGACTCTCTTCCATGACCTTATGTCGCAATGGCCTAGTGACACAAAGTCTGCCATGCATTATCATAAAACCATCTCTGAGGAGGTAGTGCTTGTGATGTTGCCCCTCTTGTAACTGCTCAAAGATCCTTGCAAAATCTTCATCAGCAGCATACTGTTCCTTCATGTCATCCAACTCATGATGATAAGAAATTGACACAGTTGAAATTTGTGGCTTCCTTGATAACGCATCAGCCACAACATTCTTCTTGCCTTCTACATGCATAATCTGGAAGTGGAACATAGAAAGAATGTTTACCCACCGCATATGCTTTTTGGATAACTTTGACTGTGTCAAGAAGTATCGCAAGGTCTGATGGTCTGTTTAGACAACAAAATCAACACCTAAGAGGTAGTGCTTCCAGCTAGAAAGCGCATGAATTATGACCAAGAGCTCTTTCTCATACACTTGCATAGTCTTCTTTGGCCCTTGCAAAATTCGGCTTTCTAAGCTACTACCCGTCCATCTTGCATTAACACTGCTCTGATGCTTCCTGGAAGAATTCACTTTTCTTAGGATTGACAAGTAGCCTGTGACTGTGCAGCTCTTTGAACACAATGGTCAAGTGACGCCTATGCTCCTCTTCATTCTTCGAATAGACTATCATGTCATCGAAGAACGTCCCAACAAATTGTTGATGCGAGCGAAAAATCCGGTCCATCATTCTGTTGAACGTGGCAAGAGCATTTGTTAGCCCAAACGGCATCACTAGAAACTCATAAAGATCAAATGTCGTTCTAAATGCAGTCTTGTGCACATCCTCTGGCCTTATACGAATATGATGATAGCCACTCTTAAGGCCTATCTTGCTGAAAATTGTAGCACCCTCTAAATGATCGAGAATATCATCAATTCTAGGAATAGGAAACCTATTCTTGATGGTATTCTTATTCAACGCACGGTAATCAATACACATGCGCCATGAGCCATCCTTTTTTTGCACTAGGAGCGTTGGGGAGCAAAAAGGTGAAGAACTAGGCTGAATCAGCCCCTTCTCTAATAACTCCTCAACCTGGCCCATAATCTCTTTTTGCTGCGCAGCGCTAACCTTGTAGGGAGGTCAATTTGGTGGGCTACACCCTGGCACCAAATCTATCCGATGGTCCTCAGGTCTCTCTGGCGGCAATTGCGACGGTAATGAATTAGAAAAACAGTCACTAAACTCTTGCAAAAATGCAGACCTTTCTTTATCTAACACAAATAAATTTGATTGACAATTATTTGAGACATCACGTGCAAAAATCAAGTACACAGAAAGATGATTCGTTATTACAAAAGTGATAGCAGAAGCAGATACAATAGGGACAGACTCCCCTTTGAGCTTTACATCCAAAACATGAGTTTTGCCCCTATGCTGAAGGGTGATCGTCTTGCCGAAGGCATCCAACACGCCATGTACTTTGAACATCCACGGAATTCCAAGTAGCGCATCGCACCCTTCCAATGGCATGATATATAATTCTTCTGTGTCCACATACGACTGAATATGAAGATGCAGCTTTCCAATAATGGGAGTAACACACTCTGAGTGGCCAGGACATGCCAACCCTGCCTCTGTTGTGTACCCCATCTCTTCAGCTCTGATGACCAGCTTCATAGCTAACTCGGGTGAGATAAAGTTTGCTTGGGCACCTGGATCAAAGAAGATGAGTGTCGTCTGATCTCTAACTTTACCCCATGCTCTGTATAACTCACTGGCATCTGTACTAGGCTCGTCACCCTATCTCGCACCAAACCTGCTGTGGGTTTAGGCTTCTTGCCTTTCTGGTCCTCTTTATCTTCTGAGTCAGTTGGTCTTTTGCTTTCGGGACAATTTGTAGCAAAGTGACCACGCTGCTCGCATATAAAGCATTGGTTTTGAGCCATTAAGACCTTCTTTTCCTCGAGCGACCTACGTACAAAAGGCTTCCTTTTGTGTTTTTTTGCCTGCTCTCCAGAAGTCCCGGCTGAATCCTTATCTTTGGTGGTCTTTTCTGACCCCTGTGACGCTTCAGGAGCCGTTTTCACAAAGGGCTTCTTCGCTGAATTTTTCTTCTGTTGTTGCCCTCCTTTCTCGTTGCTCGGAAACCCACTGTCCTCTCCTTTCAACAAGGCAAGACCAGTCATGAGCAGGGTGAGGGTAGCTATTCTGTTCTTGGTACAGTAGTCCCGAAGCCCTTTAGGCAGCCCACAACAATACTTCTCTATCTGCTCTGTCAATGGCACAAATCTGTAGGAGGTCACTGAGGGTAACGCTTTACAAAACCTTCGATTGTACTCCAGCAAGCTCTTGCATGTAGCCGAAGTAAGCTAGTGCCAATTTGTCATGATGTCGGCTTCAAATTCATTTGACAGCCAAGCAGATGCAAACATTTGCTTGAAGTAGACCCAAGTGGCGGGTGCCTGTCCTTGCATTAACAATGTCGTCCACCATATAAGCGCATTGTCCTTTAAGAAAGTGGCAGCTTTCCTGACCTTAGAGGCCTCTGTAAAATTCCCTCCTGCATAAGCTGTATCAAACTGCTGGAGGAAAGTGAGAGCCTTTGCTTTATCCTCGAAGCCACTGAAAGTGTGTACTTTACAGCTGCACCACCTTCTTTGTAAGCTTTCGGCTTTCCCAGTGCCCCCAAATTGTAATAAGGAATAGTCTGCAACATGGGCACTGTAATAGGCATCATTGGCACATCTTGGCCATTAACATTTTGCATCAGAGGTGCCATATTTGGTTGCTGTCTAGAAAAACCAGCCATGCCAAAATGAGCTTGTGGCACCCCAAACTGGCCCTGGTTGCTCTGAAAACCTTGCTGCATGCCGATGCTACCGTACATGGGGTTTGACATCATGCCTTGCATACCCCCAAACATTGTTCCTGGCATGTACGGCTGACTTCCAGGCGCATAACGAGCCATACTCTGGAACACAGATCCACCCCCGAAATACCCAAGATTACCGTTGGTGGTGGAAAAACTGGATGCATTGCCTAGTGACCAGTTCCCTGTCCATTGAAGACAGCATGCAGGCTCTGAAAGGTGGCGGGCTGAACTGACATAACCTGTGGAATAGGCATCCTAACGGGAGGAACCTGTTTTGGAGCTCCCGACTCCGCAACATGCGAGTGTTCCCTATCGTGCTGAGACGCATGAAGTACTTGGGCTTGAGCCTCAACAAGCTCTGTGCTCGGTGTAGGTTGCCTATTTTGCTGTGGCACTGGTGGCGCTTGCAAGAACTCTAGAGTCCATAAACCTTGGGTTCTGCACCAGTTGCGAAAACACATTCACCACGACAACTAACTGAGTCCTGAACGCATCATCCTCAAGTTGCCCAGTCATAAAGCCCTGTATTGGAGGGACATTCACCTCAACAAGAGGTACAGACGGGCGTGGCTGTGAGTCTCACCAATCTTGAACACCATAGGAATTTCCTGTCTGTCCTTCGAAGAGGAGCCCTCTTCCATAATGCCCTTCCCTTTGTTGGCCATAGTGTAATCCTGCGTTCTTGTACTCTGTGTCTTTACCCAAAACAACCGAGGCTCACTTCTTGAGGAAAAAGTGATTGATATCCCGACAATGGAACCTTGAAACCGACCCGTGGGGCGGTAGACTTTGGCTTTCACCCGAAATTCTTTACTTTAGAGAGAGAGAGAGAGAGAGAGAGAGAGAGAGAGAGAGAGAGAGAGAGAGAGAGAGAGAGAGAGAGAGAGAGAGAGAGAGAGAGTACTTTGCAAAAGGAACCTGCGACGGGAATTAACATTTAAGTACACACACGGCTCGGAAGCTAGAATGCTCCGAGCAGACGCCGATAACGTGTAGGCCCCAAAATTGGCGCCCCTTTCGGTATTTCTTTATATATTAATAGAGGGAATAAAACCTGTGATTTCTGTCCCGCATAATCCGGGCTGAAAACCACCTGTTTTGGCCCGATTTTGGGAGCATAACTGTACTAGGACGCGTCACAAACAGTATCCCCACGCAATAGATGACTTTCCTGGGACACTTTGCAAAACCTGGCGAGAATCCGCAGCACGCTAAATTCTCTGTTTTCTGCCCTGAAAATGTGCCAAATCACCTCTACAGCGGTCCCCTCACGTCCCCGGACCTCCTGGGGGTATTAGGGAACGTTTAGGACTGAAACCCTAAACCTGCAAAAATACACAGCAGGCTGTATTTCCTTGTTTTGGGCTCTGTTTCGCGAGCCGGTCACATCCGTAGCAAGTCCTCGAGCTCACGCACCAGTAGGGCTACTTGCCCTTTGAATCGGACGAGATTTCTTATGTGAAACCTCTCCGGATTCACCTGTACCTGCGGGGGATTAGCAACTAGCTAATCTAGTACTTGTGCAAGAGGCTCTTGCCTCGACAATCGCACATGAACCCACACAACTGTACATAGGTCAAATGAAAAGCCCTCTTGTGGGGCATCACATAACTGCATGTAGGGGGGGGAGAGAGCAGTGTGTAGTGTGCAGGTTATCACTCCTAGCATCACACTGTACATAGAGTGGAAAGCAAGCACTCCATAGCTCTTAACTTGTGACAGTAGACTGCAAATGAGCCTCCCGACTATAAAAATCAGCACCCATTTTTCTGCAAGAGGAAAGTGCACCATTTTGTGCCACTTGGCATGATTACAAGCATTTTTGCGTTTCGGGGTTGTCGCCTAAAAATCTCCCGACTGGTTGCCCAGTTGACTTCGTGGCAGAGTTCTAAAATGTTCCCCTTGTCATTCCGGAGGTAATGGCGCGAACACATTTCATGGCTCAAAATAGCAGTTCCTTAATTTCTAGGAGATACTTTCGTTGGGCTCGCACTGGTCTTTTGACCATCTATCCCCATTGGGACCGCATCCCAAAATGCAATGTGGCCCAACTGTTGGGTATTTTCTTTAGATGACCCACCTTGGCTTTGTGCCTTTATTGAGTTCACTTCATAGTATCCACCAACTTGCTAAGTGCGACGGGGGGACCGACATGATCTTGAATTGAGCCTAGACATCCTCTTACTATACGAATTCTAGTGCCGACACACTTCCCGTCTGCGGGTGAAACTACCGTTCACATTGGCCATACAATGTCCGACCATCTAAAACTTCAAAAAAGAGGGTCTCAAAATAAAACAAAAATCATTGGAAAGAAACCAACAACTAAGGTTAGCAGTTGCCATGTCCTCGTGACATAGTTAACAGTTGCCATGTCCTCATGACAGCAGAACCCGGAAAACACGCGCTGCAGTGCTGACGTGGCACGTACGGACCCCCGGAAAATGCGGCAAGATTTGCAATGTTGACGTGGCTGAGTTGTACGGATTGCTTTTTCCTACGCAAGCTGGGCTGAAAATCTACGCAATGTTTGGGAGAAGCTTTTGGAATCCTTGCTTTTTTATATGAAGCTTTTGAGAAGTTTGCTTTATTTTAAACTTATGTGAAAAGATGGCAGCTTTTGGGGCTTTGCTTTTGGCATCCCTTGTAAACCAATAAATAGTGGTTGGGCTCCCACTCTGTAGAGCATGTGGACGCAGAGTCTGAGAGTGAGACCCCTCCCACTCCCTTGTATTTTGAGTTACAGATTAATACAAAAACTTTGGGGCCAATATCTCTTGGCACGGAACTCCGCCGGGCCGTGTCGAATCAATTGTGAACTGTGAATTGTTTTAAAGTGAATCTCTACTGTGTGGCAATAGAATCTTGACTTGGAGTGTCCAAGTTTGTTACATTTGAAAACTCAAGAATCGTTAAGACTCATCTTGCCGGCTGTATAATTATGGTAACCTTCTCAGGTGCATTTATATGACACTTGGAATGCTATTTAAGCCTTTCTGCTGATGGACATCTTCTTGTGGCCTCCGGAGTTTCCTCCACTGTCTCCTTGGAGTTAGCCTCCTTAACTTTGGATTATAGTAGCCACCTTCAGCAAGTGGACTGTCTTGTACAGTGGCTGAGAGCTCCACGTGGCAGCAGTGTAGTACTTTGGATGGTTCTTCCTCTTCAATTCCCTCCATAGATTTCTTGGTGATGCAAGTTGCTTCTTCTCCATCATCTTCATCATCGACTGTTAGCTCTACTATGTGCCTCCTGAGCGCTAGGGTTGCAGATGATTCTAGTTGGTGGGCTTTCTCCCAACATTGAGCCTTTGGGAGCATGTTCCTTTCTCGTTGATACTACTGGTGACACTTTTTACTGTCTTTAGGAGAGGTTTTTTTTCCTGGCCTTTTCAGTTCCTTCAGTTTTTCAGTTTGTGCTCATGTGGCTTGCTGTATAAGGGTTGTTAGATGTCGCCTTTGGGGATGCTTTGTACCTTTGTCTTGTACTTGTCCTCAAAATCGGCCCAATTTGGGCATTCTGAGCGGTTTTTGGTTGATAGAACTTAGCCTCTTGTTGAGAGAGAGAGTGAAACCGGCCTGTTCAATCCAAAAAGGGCGGTAGACTTTACTTTAAACCTTGATTTAGCTTTCACCCATTATTAGTCGTCTATTTTACCTGTACTTTCAAGACACAACAAAGGGGAGAGGGATACAGGCTGCTAGATTGCACCTGTATGAGTAGACAGACACCAGATTGGCCCCTAACTTAGGCGCCCCTTTCGGTATTTCTTTATTGTTCAAAAGAGGGAATAAACGCTGTGGTTCCTACAAGCTGCCCCGCACAAACTCGGCTGAATTTCCACTGTTCCAGCCCGATTTCGGCAGCATAACTGTACTAGAACCCTTCACGGTCAGTATTCCCACGCATTGACCGACTTTCCCGAAGCATACGGGCACTTTGCAAAACCTGGCGAGAATCTGCAGCACGCTGAATTCTCTGTTTTCAGCCCTGAAAATGCGCCAGATCGCCTGTACAGCGGTTCCCTTGCGTCCCCGAACCTCCTGGGGGTATTAGGGTCCGTTTAGGGCCAAAACCCTAAACCTGCAAAAATACACAGCAGGCTGTAATTCACTGTTTCGGGCTCCGTTCCGCGTGCCGGTCGCATCCCTAGCAAGTCCTCGAGCTCCCGCACCTGTAGGGCTACTTGCCCTTTGAATCGGACGAGATTTCTGGCGTGAAACCTCTCCGAATTCACCTGTACCTGCGGGGGGATTAGCCGCTAGCTAATCCAGTACCTGTGCAAGAGGCTCTTGCCTCGGCAATCGCGCATGAACCCACACAACTGTACATTGGTCAAATGAAAAGCCCACTAGAGGGGCATAACATACTGCCAAAGGGGAGAGAGAGGGCAGTGCGTAGCGTGCAGGGCATCACTCCTGGCACCGCACTGTGCATAAGAGGGAAAGCAAGCACTCCATAGCTCTTAACCTGTGACAGAGACTTGCAAAATGAGCCTCCCAACTATAAATCACGTTTTTGCCTTCTCTATAAGTAGTAAACTGGCCTCAAAGTGCCAAGTGTCACTCATTTGTGCATTTTCCCGCTTTAGACCCTCGGGTCTAAAAATATCTCACCTGCAGCCTCTGTTGACTTGGCCACAGAGTAACAAAATGATCCCCATGTCAAACTGCACGTAATGACGCGAAGACATTTTCAGGTCCCAAAATAGCAGTTCCCTAAATTTTAGGAGATGCTGCCATTGTATCTTTCTAGGTCATCCGACCCTCTTTGTACACTGCGGCCACATCCAGAACTGAAATGTAGCCTCTGTAGCAAAGGATTCCACTTTGGCTAGTCAATGACCCCACTTGGCTAACCATAGTCCTTGTCCAACCTTAGTGCTCTCTTGCCCTCAGGCCCGGACTCCCTCTGGACAGTTCCACACTAGCTATGCAATGCAGGGCAGTTAGATTTCCCGAGGGGTGTTTCCAAAAAGTGAAAGTAAATAGATAATAAGAAAGAAATCAACAAAAAGGATAGATAGTAGTCACACACTGGTGACATACCCCCCTCTTGAAATCTCAAACGTCCTCGTTTGCATCTATATCGTACATGCTTACTGTCAACACTGATGTATTCAACACCTGTCAACACATATACGACACATACATGCTCATTGTCAACCCTGGTGTATTCAACACCTCGTCGACTCATGTATTGCCTGCGTGTGAACCCTGTCCCAATGACATAGTGGTAGCTTCGCACTCTGCCATTGCTTTGAGTCACTAACTTTCCAATGACAAAATGGTAGCTGCACATTTTGCCACTGTCTTATAGTACACGTTGGATCCTATAACACTTTCGAGCATACCCAAACCGACAGTTTAAGAATGCAGTTACACATGTACTCTTCAATAGAAGCAATCACTGTATTCTTGACAAACTGACAAGAAATACTCACTTCTATAGCACTAATCAAACTTTTGGACATTCCATAAGAGCAATTGCCAAACTGACAATCTGTACAGCTCTAACATTCATGTAACAGGTATTTGATTTGAGCTCACGTTAAATACCATGTACATCATTTGTTTCAGAAGCCATTGCCACACTGACAATCCACTTAGCTTTGAAACTCAAGGGGTCAAGGTAGGTTGCAAATCGAAGGCTTCCAGGTAAAGTGATAACACAGTTGGTGACTCTGCAAGTTCACCTTCTTCCATCCACTTAGCATCCATTGGTGGATAGTTTCTGAACTTTACCAAGTAACGCCTAGCAACCTTGCCTTTCACTTTCCTTTCTTTGTGTGCCAAAATCTGTTCAGGGACCAAGATCTCGTCAAGTTCCTCGACTTCCGGCTGATCTTCAGCTGGCATATCTTCTGGCACATCACCCACATAGGGTCTGAGAAGACTCACATGAAACGCATTGTGAATCTTCCAACTGTCAGGCAATTTCAGCCTATATGCAACATCACTGATTATGTCGCACACTTGAAAAGGCCCATAGTAACGCATGCTGAGCTTTGGAAACAGTCTTTCCTTGCCCTTCATCTTCTTTAACCTTGCCTTTTCAAAGCGTAAAAGCACCCAATCACCAAGTGAATATACCACTTCACGACGGTGACGATCAGCTGCTTTCTTTTGCTTTGCCTGAGTCCTTTCTAAGGCCACTTTGACCTTCTTGTACATTTCATCCATGTCTTGAACATATTTATCTGCTTCAAATATCTTGTCCTTTGTATGCAGTATGGGAGGAACTTTCTTGCCACCTTCAACTATCTCAAAAGGTGCCTTGCCAGTTGATGAATGCACTGTATTATTGTATGCATACTCCACCAATGACAAATACTGCTCCCACTTTCCTTTATGCTCTGACACATAGCACTTCAGCAGATCTAGGACAGTAGAATTTGCCTCTTCTGACTGCCCATCTGTTTGAGGATGAAATGACGAAGAGAATTTGAGCGTGGTACCCATATTCTCAAACAAGCCTTTCCAGAACAAACTAGAACAAACTAGTCATGCGTGGATCACGGTCGCTAATAATCGACTGTGGCATGCCATGATACTTGAAAATATTGCTCATAAACAAGCGTGCCATCTGATCTGGCTTTATCTTCTTCCTGACAGGAATAAAATGAGCCTGTTTGCTGAATCTGCAAATAATGGTCCAAATACCATCGTTTCCTGTCTGCGTTTTCGGAAGATCAAAGATAAAATCCATAGCAATACTTTCCCATGGTTTATCTGGAATAGGTAGTGGTTGCAATAACCCTGGTGCCTTTTGCCTGTCAAACTTGACCTTTTGGCATATTAGGCATTCTCGCACAAAGGCATCCACATCTCTTCTCAATGTAGGCCAATAGAAGAATGTCTCGACCGCTTTAACTGTAGCATCGATACCACGATGCCCTGCATACGGTGGGACATGACTCTCTTCCATAACTTTGCCTCGCAATGGCTTTGTGACACACAATCTGCCATGCATCATCATGAACCCGTCTTTAAGAAGATAGTGTTCATGACGTTGTCCATCCATTAGTTGCTCGAAGACCCTTGCAAAATCTTCATCATTTGCATACTGTTCTCTCATATCATCAAGTTCATGATGATAAGGAATCGACACAGCTGAAATTTGTGGCTTCCTTGACAAGGCATCAGCCACAACGTTCTTCTTGCCTTCCACATGCACAATCTGAAAATGGAACATGGACAAGATATTTGCCCATCGCATATGCTTCTCAGATAACTTTGTCTGTGTCAAGAAGTATCGCAAGGTCTGATGGTCCGTTTGGACAACAAAGTCTGCACCTAGCAGGTAGTGTTTCCAACTTAAGAGCGCATGAATCACAGCCAGTAACTCTTTCTCATAGACCTGCATGGTCATCTCTGGCCCTTGCAAAATTCTGCTCTCATAGGCTACTACCCTGCCATCTTGCATTAACACAGCACCAATGCTACTACCGCAGGCATCACACTGGACCACAAATGACTTCCTAAGATCTGGCAAGACAATGACTGGATCTGAAGTCATCTTTTCCTTTAAGAGATTAAAAGCTGAAATCTCTTTCTGTGTCCATCTAAAGGTGACTGCCTTCTTTTGAAGAGCATGTAAAGGTGAAGCAATCTCAGCGAAATTTCGGATAAACCGTCTGTAATAGGAGCATAGTCCCAAAAAGCTTCGGACATCATGCACCGTCTTCAAATTTGGCCATGACTTGATCGCTTCAACTTTTGCAGGATCCATTCTGACACCATCCTTTGAGACAATGTGTCCCAGAAAGTGAATCTCTTCCAGAAAAAACTCACTTTTCTTTGCATTGATGAGCAACCTATGACTGCGTAGCTCTTTGAACACAATGGCCAAGTGATGCCTATGCTCCTCTTCATTCTTTGAGTAGACTATCATGTCATCAAAGAATGTACCAACAAACTGCTGGTGTGGACGGAAAATTCTGTCCATCATCCTATTAAACGTAGCAGGAGCATTTGTGAGACCAAAGGGCATCACTAAAAATTCGTAAAGGCCAAACGTTGTTCTAAAAGCAGTCTTGTGCACATCCTCTGATCTAATGCGGATCTGATGATACCCACTCTTTAGATCTATCCTGCTAAACATAGCTGCTCCTTCTAATTTGTCCATAATATCATCAATTCTAGGTATAGGAAACCTATTCTTGATGGTATTCTTGTTCAGTGCACGGTAGTCGATGCACATACGCCATGAGCCATCCTTTTTCTGCACCAACAACACTGGAGAACAGAATGGAGATGAACTGGGCTGAATCAGCCCCTTTTCTAACAGCTCCTGTACTTGGCCCATTATCTCTTTCTGCTGAGCCGCACTAACCCTGTACGGAGGCTTATTTGGTGGGCTACTGCCTGGCACCAAATCTATCGCATGGTCCTCGGGTCTCTTTTTTCATTACAGAAGTAATAGCAGAAGCTGATACAGTAGGAATAGACTCCCCTTTAAGCTTTACATCCAGAATGTGAGTCTTTCCCCTGCTCTGTACAGTGATCTTTTTGTTGTAGGCATCCATGATTCCCTGTACACGAAACAACCAAGGAATACCTAACAACACATCACATCCGTCCAGTGGCATGATGTAAAATTCTTCAGCATCTACATAGGACTGGATATGTAGACGCAACTTTCCAATGATGGGTGTCACAGCCTCTGTATGGCCAGGACATGCCAAACCTGCCTCTGCTGTATACCCCATCTCTTCAGGTCTGATTCCCAACTTTGAAGCCAATTCTGGGGAAATGAAGTTGGCTTTGGCACCTGGATCAAAGAAGATAAGCACTGTTTGATCCCTAACCTTTCCCCATGCTCTGCAAAGCTCACTTGCATCTGAATTTGGCTTGTCGCCCACCATATCTGGCACTAGACCAGCCATGGGCTTCTTTCCTTTCTTGTCTTCCTTGTCTTCAGAATCAGCTGGCCTTTTCTTTGTAGGACAGTTGTAAGCAATGTGGCCAGGCTGCTCACATATAAAGCATTTGTTCTCTGTCCTCAGGACCTTCTTTTGCTCTTCTGACTTGCGAGGAAAACGTCTTTTCCATTTCTTTGCTGGTCCTTTTTCTGGTTCAGCCGTAGCTTTGTCTTTCCCTGTGTTGGCTGACTCCTGAGTCCCTTTAGGAGCCTCATTGGGAACGTGCTTCTTGGCTGAATTTTTCTTGCCTGATCCTGCCTTGACGCCAGTGTTAAATTCACAATCTTCTCCCTTGAGCAAACCATTGCCAGTGTTTGCTACCTCGATGAGCTGCGTCAAAGTAGTGACTTTGGTCTTTGTGCAGTATTTTCTCAATCCTTTGGGTAGGCCACAACAGTATTTTTCTATCTGTTCTGTCAATGGCACAAACCTATAGGAAGTTACTGGAAGTAGAGCTTTCCAAAACTTCCGATTGTAATCATCCAGATTTCTGCAAGTGGCAGCATTAAGCTGGTGCCATTCTGTCATGACATCTGCTTCGAAATCATCAGATAACCATGCTGCTGCAAAAATCTGCTTGAAGTAAATCCATGTGGACGGAGCTTGCCCTTGAAGCAATAAAGTTGTCCACCATTGTCCCGCATTCCCTGTCAAGAAAGTGGCTGCCTTGCGGACCTTTGAAGCCTCTGTAAAGTTCCTCCCTGCATAGGCCTTGTCAAACTGCTGGAGGAATGAAAGAGCCTTCTTCCTGTCATCAAACCCTGTAAAGGTCGTGAATGACACTCCTTTGCCACCTTCTTTGTACGGAGTTGGCCTCTCCAGCGGCGTTAAATTGTCATATGGAAGTGACTGAAACATGGGAACACTATTAGGGTTCATCTGTGTTCCTTGGCCGCTATTAACTTGACCTGGAAATGCCATATTTGGCTGCTGATTTGTAATTCCAGCCATACCAAAATTTGCTTGTGGCATCCCAAATTGTCCCTGAGTGCTTTGAAACCCTGGTTGCATACCCATGACACTGTACATGGGGTTAGGCATCATCGTTTGAGCACCCCCAAACACTGTTCCTGGCGTATAAAACTGATTTCCAGGTGCATGACCAGCCATGCTCTGGAATACCGATCCACCTCCAAAATAGCCAGGGTGTACTGAAGGTGGTGGGAAGACCTGTTGCATAGCCTGTAAGTTGCTTCCCTGCCCATTAGAACCAGCTATAGGCTGTTGAAAGGTGGCGGGCTGAACTGGTACAGCTTGAAAGACTGGCATCTCAGCCACCTGTTCTTGCACCTTAGGCATACGTTGTGGAGACTGCATGTTCTCCGTCAAGTGTACAGGTGTTTCCATTGACTGTGCGGTATGAATCACCTGTGTTCGAGCCTTAACAGGCTTTTGAATATGATCCAGTGACCCAACTTGCTGAGACGGAACAGGACGTTGCAGAAAGGCTAAAAACCTCGGATTCTGCATTACTTGTGTAAACATAGCCACAGCAGTAGCCAACTGGGTCCTGAATATATCATCATCAGTCTGTGGTGGTCTTGAGGACTCACCCACTTCATGTGTCTGTTGACCCTGTGAAGAGGAAACCTCTTCAGTCACATCATCTGGTCTGTCAGCCATAATTGCAATTCCCTGTGTCTGGTCTATGATCCCCTGTGTCTTCAAGCCCAAAACTGACCAAGGCTCACTTCTATGGGAAAAAGTGATTTAATCCCGTCGATGGAACCATGTAACCGGCCTGTTCAATCCAAAAAGGGCGGTAGACTTTACTTTAAACCTTGATTTAGCTTTCACCCATTATTAGTCGTCTATTTTACCTGTACTTTCAAGACACAACAAAGGGGAGAGGGATACAGGTTGCTAGATTGCACCTGTATGAGTAGACAGACACCAGATTGGCCCCTAACTTAGGCGCCCCTTTCGGTATTTCTTTATTGTTCAAAAGAGGGAATAAACGCTGTGGTTCCTACAAGCTGCCCCGCACAAACTCGGCTGAATTTCCACTGTTCCAGCCCGATTTCGGCAGCATAACTGTACTAGAACCCTTCACGGTCAGTATTCCCACGCATTGACCGACTTTCCCGAAGCATACGGGCACTTTGCAAAACCTGGCGAGAATCTGCAGCACGCTGAATTCTCTGTTTTCAGCCCTGAAAATGCGCCAGATCGCCTGTACAGCGGTTCCCTTGCGTCCCCGAACCTCCTGGGGGTATTAGGGTCCGTTTAGGGCCAAAACCCTAAACCTGCAAAAATACACAGCAGGCTGTAATTCACTGTTTCGGGCTCCGTTCCGCGTGCCGGTCGCATCCCTAGCAAGTCCTCGAGCTCCCGCACCTGTAGGGCTACTTGCCCTTTGAATCGGACGAGATTTCTGGCGTGAAACCTCTCCGAATTCACCTGTACCTGCGGGGGGATTAGCCGCTAGCTAATCCAGTACCTGTGCAAGAGGCTCTTGCCTCGGCAATCGCGCATGAACCCACACAACTGTACATTGGTCAAATGAAAAGCCCACTAGAGGGGCATAACATACTGCCAAAGGGGAGAGAGAGGGCAGTGCGTAGCGTGCAGGGCATCACTCCTGGCACCGCACTGTGCATAAGAGGGAAAGCAAGCACTCCATAGCTCTTAACCTGTGACAGAGACTTGCAAAATGAGCCTCCCAACTATAAATCACGTTTTTGCCTTCTCTATAAGTAGTAAACTGGCCTCAAAGTGCCAAGTGTCACTCATTTGTGCATTTTCCCGCTTTAGACCCTCGGGTCTAAAAATATCTCACCTGCAGCCTCTGTTGACTTGGCCACAGAGTAACAAAATGATCCCCATGTCAAACTGCACGTAATGACGCGAAGACATTTTCAGGTCCCAAAATAGCAGTTCCCTAAATTTTAGGAGATGCTGCCATTGTATCTTTCTAGGTCATCCGACCCTCTTTGTACACTGCGGCCACATCCAGAACTGAAATGTAGCCTCTGTAGCAAAGGATTCCACTTTGGCTAGTCAATGACCCCACTTGGCTAACCATAGTCCTTGTCCAACCTTAGTGCTCTCTTGCCCTCAGGCCCGGACTCCCTCTGGACAGTTCCACACTAGCTATGCAATGCAGGGCAGTTAGATTTCCCGAGGGGTGTTTCCAAAAAGTGAAAGTAAATAGATAATAAGAAAGAAATCAACAAAAAGGATAGATAGTAGTCACACACTGGTGACATACCCCCCTCTTGAAATCTCAAACGTCCTCGTTTGCATCTATATCGTACATGCTTACTGTCAACACTGATGTATTCAACACCTGTCAACACATATACGACACATACATGCTCATTGTCAACCCTGGTGTACTCAACCCGTGTCTCTGAAACCACGAGGACAATTGCGCATACCAGCATGATGTATCCCCTTTCATTGCTAATTGTCGAGAGGATTCGAGGGCCAGTCTAGTATATCGGCAATTATTTGTACCCCACAAAAGAATGTATAAAGGACACTGATCTGGTAAGAGCTTCAATTTCTATCGGAGGGGCCGCTAGTTCCGCTCGGGTAATCGCGTGTGGTACGGAGGCCTTGGCTCTAATCATGCAGGAAATCATAGATACCAAAGGTCTCTCCATTGACTTCCAATTATCCTGATCCACACATGGTCCCCAAATCTGGACCCCATAAAGCATAGCCGAAGCCACCACAGCATCAAAGAGCCAAAGTTTTGTTCGTGGTTCCTGAAACTGCACTTGTGAACACATCCTCTCCAACCCTCCCAAGGCCGCAGAGGCTCTGGATAATCTAGCATCCGCTGCTTTCTTAAGAGTAAACTTCGGTCTGCAAATACCACACCAAGGTATGTGTATGCATCTGTGTACTCTACTGTATCCTGGCCATATGCAAATGTAGGTGCCGATCTCCTAACCCACTGCGGTGTGGTGTTAAACACCATAACTTTGGTTTTACCCAAGTTTACCGACAGTCCACTGTCCTCCGCGAATTTATGTAATGCATCTAGCTGCCTCTGCATTCCATCTGGTGATTCTGCTATCAATACAATATCATCTGCATACAACAACAAAGGGATCCATGACCCTGCAAGTTGAGCACCTCTGTCACCCTCTCTATCAATGTAATCTGATACCTCATCTATGTACATACCAAATATAGTAGGGGACAGTGGGCATCCCTGCTTTACTCCAACGGTGGGAATGAACAATGTCGGAATCCCCTTCTGGAGTACGTACATAACCAGTTACTGACCCGTATAAGGCCATGATCCCCCAAATAATCTCTTTGGGGACCCCTAACTCTTGCATCCTGCGCATCAATCTGGCCCTTGGTACTGTATCAAAAGCTTTCCGAAAATCCACAAAGCAACAATACATCCTTCTCCCGTTTGCTCTTCCTTCCTCAATAATGGCTTTGAGTGTAAGAATATGATCCAAAGTGGAATGACCCCTTCTGAATCCAGCTTGTCCTGTTGCCCTTATGCCCTCATTCTCTGCCCATCCACTCAATTTTTGTTCAAGAATGGATGGGTACAGTCGGGTCAAAGTGTGACCTACCATAATGGTACGGTAGTTCCCGGGTATGATAGGATCCCCTGACTTGAAAATTGGTACGATAGTAGATAATTTCCAAGATTCAGGTAATCCTTCATACATGACCCGATTAAATAGACGAGCAAGGACTTCTGTAAGTAGATCCCTCGCATGGATCAGATGTTCTGGTACTAAACCATCATGATCATAGGCTCTTCTTGTCTTCATCTTATCATTGGCTTTTTCCACCATTTTCGTAGTAAAGAAAGTACTAGTAGCAGGGCATGGCTCTAGCGGATCTAGTAATGGAGGCTGTCCAGATACCATATATAATGATGTTACATATTGACCCCAAATCTTGGGATAAGTAATCGTCGGAGGCGGTGAGTGCTCGTGAAATAAGCGCCAGGCCTCATGTGAGTCCTGAATCAAGTAGAGCTGATATAAATTCTTCTCCAGTTTCGCTAAAAATGCCCTTTTCTTGCGACGTACTATACGCGGAAGAGCAATCACAGACTGCTTATATGTAATGATCCCAAGTGTAAGCTCTTTCTGGACCTGGGTTCTCGTCTCTCTGCATTGCTCGTCATACCAACTGTTTTGAGGCATGTTCCCAGATCCTCTCTTCTGATCAGGTTGAGTATGTGGATATGCCTCTTGTGCTGCTCCATGTAGTATCTCTGTTAACTGAGAAGTAATCTCCTCTACAGTATATACTGGCTCGGCTGCCCACATCCTATTATAGATCTTTTCCACATAGACTGAATCAGTCTCTGGCGTGAAAGTATATCTTGTGTGTGTCTTCTTCCTTTGTACTTGAGAGGCATTGTATTGGAAGGAGATTGATAAGGTCAAGAGAGCATGATCCACTGCAATCCCAACCGGTCTGGGTCCCACCTTAAAGTCCTCGATACTAGAAATAAAGCTTGGTGAAGTCATGACATAATCCACTGTACTAGCCCCATGCCTGTGCGGGAAGCATGTGAATCCCCCAGATAACGGGAAATTCTCTAGACCATTAAGTGTGGCCAAACCATGTATAGTTGCCATCTCCATGAGATGTCTCCCATATTCAGTGTGTTCTTTGTCCTGTGAGTTTCTAGTAAGCCCCCTCTGAGATAAATCCACTTCTCTGAGCATTTTCTCAAAAGTATCATAGAATACTGCTTGAGAGTTGGCCGTTCTGGCATTAAAGTCTCCTAAGAGAACGATGTCTCCATCTCTAGAGAACTCCCATATGTCATTATTCAATATGGAGAAAGGGGACTGTCCTTTAGGTGAGGAGTAGACTGAGGTACTTGGAGGGAAGTAGCATAGAGCGATATATAGAAATCTACCTGTCTCGGCTCTCATTCTCACCCACATATACCTTGCTTGCTCATCTTTCCTGATAATCTGTAGTAGTGGTTTTAGCTCCTCTTTAAATAAGATTGCTACTCCTCCTGAACCCCGGCTACCTTGTAGAGATCTCTTGTCTGGTCGACCAACTGTTTCCCATAAATAACCCTTCACATGTGGCATACGTTGTCCCGGTATCTGGTGTGTCTCTGAGTAGAAACTATGTCTGTGTCCCTAAAGCTGTCTTCAAAGGCACCTACATCTAGCCTATATGATCCATTACAATTCCACGCCGCTATCCGGAGCGTCGCCCCATAGGTCTGCATGGTCATGTTGAGCGCTTTTCCAGAACCACTACTTTCCCTCCTGTATAAAAGGCGATTTTCCCCTTTTCTCTTGCTGCCCTGATCTCTGGCATCAACTCTTGCGTGTGTGCCACTTGTGCCAATGTAAGGTCATCTCCGAGGAAAATACCGGTTTTCTTAAGAGTTGGCCTCTTCTTTAGAAATTCTTTCCTTATTTCTATATTCGGGAAGCGGAGAATAAGTGCCCTATCCTTTACGTTTCCCTTCTCATCGATTCCTTTCTTGCCCACTCTCCATGCACTTGTGTGAGTAGGCTCTGTGATTCCCATGCGTTGTAGCAGTTCCTTCACTTCTTCATCTACATTTTCTTTGTCTTTGACTCTTGTGACCTGCACATGCAGAGCCCGATTCTTCCTTTTCTGCTCTTCCTCAATGGTGATATTAATAATGTAGAAGTAGGTGGGGTCTCGAGCATCTGGGCCTTCCCTTTCTTCGCATCCTCAATCCATCTCTCTGCTTCATCAACCTTTTCTTGTGTCTTAAAAAAAGACGCTCCGCCCATGAAGATGCCGTTTTGGATTTCTGTTCATCTCCTTCCCGTAGAGTTTTCATCTGATCCTTCATGTCGTCGAGCTCCTTCAGCACCAAAGGTTGGTCGTCTCCCTTCTCCTTAGTTGCAGATTTGCAAGCCGCAAGTTCTCCTATTAGCTCCTTGATTATTGCATCTTTTTCCCCCATGTGCTTTTCCATATTTGTTCTCCATGCTTCAAAACTTGCTACTGCCTCATCGAGTTTCTTTTGCATAACGCATTCTGTTACATTTACTTCGGCCTTGATTAGGTTTCGTAATTCCGTTTTCAAGATCTGAATCTCCTCATTTTGTATCCCCCGGATCTCTCTCCTTAGTTCTCTCATCATGTCTCCATACATGGATTTCCTGTAGCTCTCAGCGCTCGCATGCATTTCCTACCTGATGTCATCTCTCATATAGTTTAGCTCTGATTTGAGTATCACTTGGACCTTCTCCATCATTAGTTCATCATGTATCCTGGAGGTTTTCCCCACTCGTGAGGATCCTGGTGCTAGTACAGTATCTCTGTTTCTTCGTTTAAATGTAGCTGTTGTTTTTTTTGGGGTGGTGTAGCTATCTACACCCGGCCCTTCCCCTCGGTAGGCGGATCCATCGAACCCGAGCCACAACGGTGGGGTAGGGTACTAGGGTACTAGGGTGAGGAACTGAGAATTGGGGAAACTTAAATTTTTTTACCTTAAGGCTTAAAAATCTCTCTAAACTTGAACGTAAGAGCTTTGACTTCCTACGCGTAGATGAAAGGGGGGGGTGCCGGGGCATGTAGGCTTGGACTTGCTATGCGTAGGGCTGCTAGGACTTGCTATGCGTAGGGCTCAACAGCAACGCGTGCAGGTCTCAGGGTAGCGCGAGCAGGAGCCGGCAGAGGCAACGCGAGCAAGAGCATGAGGGCAGTGCGTTTCTGAGCAATTGGGCAGCGCGAGCATCACCAGCGCGAGAATCACCAGGGCAGGCAGGTCACCAGCGAGAGCATCACCATCGCAGAGAGAGAGAGAGAGAGAGAGAGAGAGAGAGAGAGAGAGAGAGAGGAAGGTGAAGTTCCTTCCTTAGAAGCATTGGCTCTCAAGATGAGCACGGCATACTAAACCGGCATATTCTTTGCAGTCTATCATCTACTTCAGCTGGCTCCTCCAATGCAGCGCAGGAGTGTCGGCCTGTTCAATCCAAAAAGGGCGGTAGACTTTACTTTAAACCTTGATTTAGCTTTCACCCATTATTAGTCGTCTATTTTACCTGTATTATCAAGACACAACAAAGGGGAGAGGGATACAGGCTGCTAGATTGCACCTGTATGAGTAGACAGACACCAGATTGGCCCCTAACTTAGGCGCCCCTTTCGGTATTTCTTTATTGTTCAAAAGAGGGAATAAATGCTGTGGTTCCTACAAGCTGCCCCGCACAAACTCGGCTGAATTTCCACTGTTCCAGCCCGATTTCGGCAGCATAACTGTACTAGAACCCTTCACGGTCAGTACTCCCACGTATTGACTGACTTTCCCGACGCATACGGGCACTTTGCAAAACCTGGCGAGAATCTGCAGCACGCTGAATTCTCTGTTTTCAGCCCTGAAAATGCGCCAGATCGCCTGTACAGCGGTCCCCTTGCGTCCCCGAACCTCCTGGGGGTATTAGGGTCCGTTTAGGGCCAAAACCCTAAACCTGCAAAAATACACAGCAGGCTGTAATTCACTGTTTCGGGCTCCGTTCCGCGTGCCGGTCGCATCCCTAGCAAGTCCTCGAGCTCCCGCACCTGTAGGGCTACTTGCCCTTTGAATCGGACGAGATTTCTGGCGTGAAACCTCTCCGAATTCACCTGTACCTGCGGGGGGATTAGCCGCTAGCTAATCCAGTACCTGTGCAAGAGGCTCTTGCCTCGGCAATCGCGCATGAACCCACACAACTGTACATTGGTCAAATGAAAAGCCCACTAGAGGGGCATAACATACTGCCAAAGGGGAGAGAGAGGGCAGTGCGTAGCGTGCAGGGCATCACTCCTGGCACCGCACTGTGCATAAGAGGGAAAGCAAGCACTCCATAGCTCTTAACCTGTGACAAAATCTGAAAATGAGGCTCTCTCCTCTTCAAATTCAGCGCCACTTCTTGTTGCATAAGGCAAGTGCACCAGAAGGTGCCACTTGGCACTTTTACAAGCATTTTCCCGTTTCGGGGTTGCCGCCTAAAAATATCCCAACCGGTTGCCCAGTTGACTTCACGGCAGAGTAAGAAAATGTTCCCTTTGTCATTCCGGAGGTAATGACGCCAACACATTTTCAGGTCCCAAAATAGCAGTTCCCTAAATTTTAGGAGATGCTGCCATTGTATCTTTCTAGGTCATCCGACCCTCTTTGTACACTGCGGCCACATCCAAAACTGAAATGTAGCCTCTGTAGCAAAGGATTCCACTTTGGCTAGTCAATGACCCCACTTGGCTAACCATAGTCCTTGTCCAACCTTAGTGCTCTCTTGCCCTCAGGCCTGGACTCCCTCTGGACAGTTCCACACTAGCTATGCAATGCAGGGCAGTTAGATTTCCCGAGGGGTGTTTCCAAAAAGTGAAAGTAAATAGATAATAAGAAAGAAATCAACAAAAAGGATAGATAGTAGTCACACGCTGGTGACAGTAGATACACCTTTTTTCACACAATGGTGAGAGAGAGAGAGAGAGAGAGAGAGAGAGAGAGAGAGAGAGAGAGAGAGAGAGAGAGAGATGAAATGATATATTAACGTCATCAAAAGGCCAAAATGACCTATGAGACCAAGCTGTTACAACATAGTGAATTTGATACCATGTCCGGAATCAAAAAGAACTGAAACGAAAAATACAACTACTACAAGCTGAGACTGTGTGGATGTGCCAGCTAATATAAAAGGTGCCCAGTACAATGTGTAGAGCAATGAGAGAAGGGGGGGGGGATATGGTAGAGATCCATCCTCATCTGCACTTCGGACGTCGAGAAAGTATGGCTTGCATCCTCTGCTGTAGTCTCTGTCAATACTGTGTAGCTCCTCTCCTCAATCGCGTCATCTAGATTTCCCTAGCTCCAATGCTCAGTCTATGAGAATTCTAGTAGTGGTAGTATGAGTGCGGGCAGAGCTCTACAATGGTGGCTGCTCCTCTGGGTGTCCAATATCTAGTGTAAAGAAATCTGTAATCTGTCTCTGGGATCGTCTCTCTCCAGCTCTCCTCAGTAAAGTTTCTCTATGCCTGTGTAACTCAAGTAGATACAATCCAAGACATCTTTGATCCTCATAACTCATGACCCTAGATAGAGGCCCAAAACCCTCTCTGAATAGACAATAACGGCCTCGTATCTCATAGTACACTGTGCAATGACATATGTAATATGTAACTGTCTCTGGCTCTAGATGACATAAGCGGCATATCCTGCTATCTGCTGGTATCCCTCTGAATTTGCGAGTCTCAATCTCGAGTTGATGTGAGGATGTGCGTATCTTGCCAATGGCACAATGCAAACCATGAGAAAGATGTGTGTCCATATAGCTAGGTCGAATCATAAACCCATCCCCTGTGAGGTGGAGAAGATGCTCTCTATAGAAAGCCATCTTCTGCCCAACTCCTGTATCGGCTCTATCCATGTCCTCCTCGTGTCTAGTTGGATCAGATCTTGACGAATGAGTCTAGTAATCTCCACCCGTGTCAGAGACATCAAGGGTGCCTGCAGAGAGTACTGAAAAGGAGGCAGCTTGTCCATGGTGAAGCCATGTGTCTGAAACTATGATGGCATCTGTGCATACCAGCATGATGTATTCCCTTGTAGAGTTAACTGTCTGGAGGTCTAGGGCCAACCTGGCATATCTATCTCTGGTAGTATCCCATAGGCTGTGTACAAAGGAGACTGATCTGGTAAGCGCCTCAATCTTCATAGGGGGGGCAGCTAACTCCGCTCGAATGATATCATGCGGTACGGAGGCCTTGGCTCTAATAAGCCGAGAGATCATAGATACTAAGGGCCTTCCCATACGTCTCCAGCCTTCGTGGCCTACAAAAGGTCCCCAAACCTGCACCCCATATAGCATAGTAGAGGCAGCATCAAAGAGCCATAACTTTGTCCTAGGTTCGTGGAAATGAACTTGCGAACACATCCTCCCAAAGCCGCATAAGCTCTAGTCAGTCTAGTCTCTGCTGCTCTTCTCAAAGAAAATCTCAGCCCAGTAAAGACTACCCCCAGGTAAGTGTATGCATCTGTATACTCCACAATCTCCTGACCATGCGTGAAAGTAGGTGCTGATCTCCTAATCCACTGTGGTGTGGTGTTAAACACCATAACCTTGGTTTTGCCAAGGTTTACACACAATCCACTATCCTCTGCAAAAGTGTGTAGTGCATCCAAATGTGGCTGCATACCCTCTGGTGAGTCAGATATCAACACAATATCATCAGCATATAACAACAATGGGATCCACATCCCTGCCAGCTGGGCACCTCTGTCACCCTTTTTGTCAATGTAATCAGACACCCCATCAACATACATACCAAATAGAGTAGGAGACAATGGGCAGCCCTGTTTCACATTAATAGTAGAGTGAACTAAATCAGATACCCCTTCCGGAGTGCGTACCTGTCCCATCAAAGCTATAATCCCCCAAATCAACTCTATGGGCACATGCATCTCCTGTAGTCTGCGCATCAATCGAGCTCTCGGTACCATGTCAAATGCTTTGTGGAAATCTACAAAGTTACAATAAATCCGTCTCCCATGTGAACTGCCCTCCTCAATGATGGCTCTGAGTGTCAGAATATGATCAAGAGTGGAGAAACCCCTCCTGGAACCGGTCTGATCCTTTGCTCGTACACTCTCACCCTCTGCTCAGTGACTCAAGTGCTGCTCAGGAATGGATGCATACAACCGTGCCAATGTGTGTCCAACCGTAATAGTGCGGTAGTTCCCAGGCTCTGTAGGATCACCTGGCTTGAAGATAGGCACGATAGTAGACAACCTCCAAGTCTCAAGTAACCCCTCACACATGGCACGATTGAACAACACTGCAAGAACCTCCATCAACATATCCCTAGCATGTATAAAGTGCTCCGCTACTATTCCGGTCCTCATCTTGTGAATGGCCCTCTGTACCATCTCGATGGTAAGGAAGGTGCTCGTAGCTGGGCATGGCTCTGTAAGGTCTGGAAGGGGTTTCTGTCTAGGATCCGTATATAGCATTGGTACCCCCTCTGTGGTTTGCCAAAGTGAATCATTTCACATAGGGATGTTAAGTTCACATTAAATTTTTGGCGAGCTCTCTTTGAAAATTTTGGCACAAAGTTAAAATTTTCATCTGCTTTTCATCCACAATCAGATAGTCAAACAGAAATTTACAATTTTGATGTTTTGAAGTCTTATATGCATGATCAACAGTCTCATTGGAGCTCTATCTCCCGTTAGTCCAAGCAATTTTGAATTACTCTTATTCCTCTGCCATTGGTAGAACTTTGTATGAGGCAGTATTTGACCGTCCGTTTTAGTCACTTTTGACTCGCTCGGTCAGTCAATTGCCTGTTTACCAATGCTGAAAGTCAGTCGTTGGATGAGATTTCTGAGAGTGTGAAGCTTCGGCTAAGCAAGGCTTAAGAGTCTTACTCACGGCAGGCTAACAAGCTTCGTCAGGATGTTACTATCAAGGAAGGGGATTGGGTCTATTTGAGAATCGTGAAGCAACGTCTTAAGCAAGTCGGAAAGAAGTGTCCTAAGTTGTCTTTCAGAATGTACGATCCATTTCCTGTCATTAAAGGATAAATGAGGTTTCTATGAAATTGCAATTACCTAACTCATGGTCAATGGACAACTTTTTCCATGTTTCTTGGTTGAAAGTGTTTCAGGATACACGTCCAAAGGACATTTCTGAAGAAGAACAACTAGAGATCATAGATGTAGCCGAAGTCATGGAACCGGAGCAGGTCTTGTAGCATCGATTTTGACATGGCTCAAAGAAACAAGTACGACAATACTTTTTGAAGTTCAAAGATCGAGGGACCCACGAAACCGTGTGGGTTGACGAAGACTTTTCCAAAGACTATCTAGAGTTGTTGACAGACTACAAGGAAGCAATGCAGCTCGGTACCAATATCTCACTTTAAAAAGGAGGGGATGTCATGTTCACTTTTAATCCTATGTGCATGTGGACAAGCTATCTCAGGTCTAGGGTTCAAGTTAGCCTAGGAAGCGTTCTGGCACCCTTGTGAGCCTGTGCGCAGGCCATGCATGTCCAGGCACTTAGTTGCATATCCTTTGTTGCATAACCCAAAGCATGAGCATGATCACCCAACACCCAAGCATGAACATTAATAAGTTATAACCAGCATGATCACCTGGACTCTTTTCCCTAGATACCATGTGAACCTCCTCTTATGGCTATTTTGATAATTGACCTTAACTTATTAAAAATAAGCCAGATCGTGGAACTCTCTAATAACTGCTCGGCCCAACATATTGGGAGTATAAAGGCAGAGCCTTGGGCGCTAGGGAGAAGCAAAAGACAAAGGAGAGTACAGGCAGCCAGTGCACAAGCCATCCAACATTTTCTCAAGAAGCCAGCAAGCTGAGCGTTTTTGGAACTCCTTCCATCAACGTTTATTTTGGCTTAAAGTCGGCCCACTCAGCTAGCATTTCCAGCAACAGCCTTTAGCCATCAACATTCAGGAACCACCAGCGTTTTCTGCCAGAAATCAGCCAAAGACAACGATCAGTTTTCAGCCTTGTCGCTCAGCCAGATTCCAGCCCTCAGTTAGCAGATCAGGTAGCGTTTTGGTCAAGCTTAGCACTACAGCAGAATATTCAGAATTCAGCCCATTGGTTGTCATCGCCGTCGTCGTCACAGTCATCATCGACTTCGCCTCATCTAGCATCGTAGCATCAAGTCCATTGCATCTAAACCATTGTACCAGATTTGTGCAATCTATAACATAGACCTCTCTTGCCATAGAGGGGGTGTCACAAACTGCTGATGTGCCAAGCCACTGAAGAACGGAGACACTCTGCAGATCTCGACTGAGGGGCCTAAACCCTAAGAAGAACAAGCAACAACAGAAGAAGAAGTCCTACCAACTTATGGGACCCAGTCCGATGGGGCCCAAGAGACATAAAGGAATTAAAATAAAGCAGGACCCACATACACAAACACACACAAAGGCTTCCGCAACCAATTGATGACGTGGCAGACTTGTACGGACGCTCTGGAAATTGCGTTGATATGATGACGTGGCAGATTGCACGGATTTTTGCGTTTTGCGTTGACTGTTGATGTGGCAGTTTTACGGAATTTCATGATTTACGTTGGTAGCTTTTGGACTAAAAGCTTTTGAGTTTGAAGGCTTTTCATGTAAACCGCTTTTGGGGCCTAGGGCCTTTAAATATGAGGCCATGGGCTCATTCTCTGGCATGCTTCTTGGAAAAGGTGCAGAGTCTGGAGTACCAGCGTTGTACAGAGTTGAAGTAATATAAAGAAATACCGAAAGGGGCGCCAAGGTTTGGGGCCAATACTCTTTGGGGTGGAATTCCGCCACTCCGTGTCGCGTGTGCTCTCTCTTTCCGTTTCAGTTGTTATTGAAGTTCTAAAAGTCTGTTCAGTCTGTTCTTTTCTATTGGCAGGTGGTGCCCGTCTTGTGACAGAACACATCTTCTCCAATCCTCCGAAGGCAGCATAAGCTCTCGTCAATCTAGTCTACTGCTCTCCTCAATGAAAACACCGGTCTACTGAAGACTATGTCACAAACTTGACGCTGCAGCACACAGTACGTTTTTTCGGAATTTGCGTTGGCATGCTGACGTTGCAAACAATACGGATGTCCACGTTTTGCACTGATAGCTGCTGAGGTGGCTTTACGGATTTCCACAAATTACGCTGATTGCTTTTTGGCAGTTTTTGGAGCCCATTGCTTTTTGGGGATTATTGCTTTTGAGTTTAAAGCTTTTGGATCAAGTAGCTTTTGAGTTCACATGCTTTTGGGGCTGTGCTTTTGGCATCCCTTGTAACAATAAATAAGCCCTAAGGGCCTCACTCTTCAAGGCATCTGGACGCAGAGTCTGAGAGCAGAGGACCCTTCGAAAGTTGTACTTTGCTCAAAGATTAATATAAAAGAAATACCGAAAGGGGCGCCAGCAGTCTTTGGGGCCAATCTCTCTTGGCACGAAACTACGATGGGCCGTGTCGACTCTTGAATTGTGAAGTGTTTTGAAGTGAATCTCTTTTGTGTCGCGACAGAATCTAGATTTGGGGTGTCCAAGTTTGTTACAGTGGTATTTGAGCATCAGGCGTGTGCTTTTCTCAAAGCATACCGGTCCTATCAAAGAGCAGAGATGGCACTTGGGCACTTTGTAAATTGATACTGAAGAATTTGTGACCCTCGACTTATTAGCCACTCCCACCCTCACTTCATCACGCATCAGGGGTGCTCATGTCTTCATCGCTCTGTCTTACAGGGCATAAAGCCATTAAGAATCCCAGATTACACATGGGCTCTCGTGAAGAATCTGATGGAGATAACACCTCTTAATGGGAAGGCAAAGAAAAGTTGAAAACCAGTGCGGGAATTGAAGAAAAGAATGAAGATTTGGGCTAACTTTTTTTTTTTGGTGGAGACGTTTGCCAGAGCAGAATCCGAGCGTCCACTGCAGGGTGACATGGGTGTGAAAAGATTGATGAAGTACTCTAGAGACTTGAGATTTGCAAAACACCTGAAGAATTACCTGATTGATGAGATTCACTCAAGATGGCGTGAGGCCATTGAGTCTCCTCTCAGGACGGGATGAAAGCTGGAAGGACAGATGAGTGCAGAAAAGCGGAAGCTTTACTCGCAGGAAGAGCTGGAACTGAACTGTTGACCAGAAGATGAATTAGGTAATGTCACAAACTGTTGAATGTCACAAACTGTTGACGTGTCAAGCCACTGAAGAACGGAGCCAATCTGCAGATCCCGGCCTAAACCCTAAGCGAAGAAGCAGAAGCAGTAGAAGAAGTTTCACCAACTTGCAAAGATTGGCCGAGTGGCCTATCTTTAAAGAAGAGTTCACACCAACTTATGGGACCCCGTCCGATGGCGCCCAAGTGACATAAAGGCATTAAAATAAAGAAGGACTAGCGCACACACTACTGATGATGTGGCAGCAGATGTACGGAATTCCGCAATTGACGCTGACATACTGACGTGGCAGGCAATACGGAATTCCGCAATTCACGCTGACATGGTGATGTGGTAGGCAATACGAAATTCCGCGTTTTACGCCGGTAGTGCCACGTGGTACCTTTACGGATTTCTGCATTTTGCGGGCTGGCTGCTATTGGACCAAATGCTTTTGAGCTTATTGCTTTTAGTGTAATTGCTTTTGAGGCCAAGGGCCTTTAAATATGTGTAGAGGGCTCATTCTCTGACACTCTTCTGGGTGAAGGTGCAAAGCGTGAGTACTGGCATTGTACCGAGTTCAAGTAATATAAAGAAATACAGAAAGGGGCGCCAAGGTTTGGGGCCAGTACTCTTTGGGGTGGAATCCCGCCACTCCGTGTCGCGTGTGCTCTCGCTCTCCCTCTCTCTCGCTCTGGTGATGCTCGGAAACGCGTTGCCTCATGCTCCTGCTCGCGTTGCCTCTGCCGGCTCCTGCTAGCGCTGCCTTGAGACCTACACGTGCTGCTGTTGAGTCCTACGCGTAGCAAGTCCCAGCAGCCCTACGCGTAGCAAGTCCCAGCCTATGCGCCCCGGCGGCCCCCCCTTTCATCTACGCGTAGGAAGTCAAAGCTCTTACATTCAAGTTTAGAGAGATTTTTAAGCCTTAAGGTAAATTTTTTTAAGTTTGCCCAATTCTTTGTTCCTCACCCTAGTACCCTAGTATCCTACCCCACCGTTGTGCCTCGGGTTCGATGGATCCGCCTACCGAAGGGGAAGGGCCGGGTGTAGATAGCTACACCACCCCAAAAAAAACAACAGCTACATTTAAACGGAGAAACAGAGATACTGTACTATCACCAGGATCCTTACCAGTGGGGAAAACCTCCCGGATACATGATGAACTAATGATGGAGAAGGTCGAGGTTATGCTCAAATCAGAGCTAAACTATATGAGAGAAGGAAATGCACGCGAGCGTTGAGAGCTACAGGAACTCCATGTATGGAGACATGATGAGAGAACTAAGGAGAGAGATCCAGGGGATACAGAATGAGGAGATTCAGATCTTGAAAACGGAATCACGAAACCTAATTAAGGCCGAAGTAAATGTAACAGAATGCCTTATGCAAAAGAAACTCGATGAGGAAGTAGCAAGTTTTGAAGCATGGAGAACAAATAAAAAAGATGCAATAATCGAGGAGCTAAAAGGAGAACTTGCGGCTTGCAAATCTGCAACTAAGGAGAAGGGAGACGACCAACCTTCGGTGCTGAAGGAGCTCGAGGACATGAAGGATCAGATGAAAGCTCTACAGGAAGGAGATGAACAGAAATCAAAAACGGCATCTTCATGGGCGGAACGTCTTTTTAAGACACAAGAAAAGGTTGATGAAGCAGAGAAATGGATTGAGGATGTGAAGAAAGGGAAGGCCCAGATGCTCAAGACCCTGCCTACTTCTACCATTATTAATATGACCATTGAGGAAGAGCAGAAAAGAAAGAATTGGGCTCTGCATGTGCGGGTCACAGGAGTCAAAGACAAAGAGAATGTAGATGAAGAAGTGAAGGAACTGCTACAACGCATGGGAATCACAGAGCCTACTCACACAAGTGCATGGAGAGTGGGCAATAAAGGAATCGATGAGAAGGGAAACGTAAAGGATAGGGCACTTATTCTCCGCTTCCCGGATATAGAAATAAGGAAAGAATTTCTAAAGAAGAGGCCAACTCTTAAGAAACCGGTATTTTCCTCGGAGATGACCTTACATTGGCACAAGTGGCACACATGCAAGAGTTGATGCCAGAGATCAGGGCAGCAACAGAAAAGGGGAAAATCGCCTTTTATAGAGGAGGGAGGTAGTGGTTCTGGAAAAGCGCTCATCATGACGGTGCGAGATGTATGGGGCGACGATCCGGATAGCGGCGTGGAATTGTAATGGATCATATAGGCTTGATGTAGGCGCCTTTGAAGACAGCTTTAGGGACAGAGACATAGTTTTCTACTCAGAGACACACCAGATACCGGGACAGCGTATGCCACATGTGAAGGGTTATTTATGGGAAACAGTTGGTCGACCAGACAAGAGATCTCTACAGGGTAGCCGGGGTTCAGGAGGAGTAGCAATCTTATTTAAAGAGGAGCTGAAACCACTACTACAGATTATCAGGAAAGATGAGCAAGCAAGGTATATGTTGGTGAGAATGAGAGCCGAGACATGTAGATTTCTATATATCGCTATATGCTACTTCCCTCCAAGTACCTCAGTCTACTCCTCACCTAAAGGACGGTCCCCTTTCTCCATATTGAATAATGACATATGGGAGTTCTCTAGAGATGGAGACATCGTTCTCTTAGGAGACTTTAATGCCAGAACGGCCAACTCTCAAGCAGTATTCTATGATACTTTTGAGGAAATGCTCAGAGAAGTGGATTTATCTCAGAGGGGGCTTACTAGAAACTCACAGGATAAAGAACACACTGAATATGGGAGACATCTCATGGAGATGGCAACTATACATGGTTTGGCCACACTTAATGGTCTAGAGAATTTCCCGTTATCTGGGGGATTCACATGCTTCCCGCACAGGCATGGGGCTAGTACAGTGGATTATGTCATGACTTCACCAAGCCTTATTTCTAGTATCGAGGACTTTAAGGTGGGACCCAGACCGGTTGGGATTGCAGTGGATCATGCTCTCTTGACCTTATCAATCTCCTTCCAATACAATGCCTCTCAAGTACAAAGGAAGAAGACACACACAAGATATACTTTCACGCCAGAGACTGATTCAGTCTATGTGGAAAAGATCTATAATAGGATGTGGGCAGCCGAGCCAGTATATACTGTAGAGGAGATTACTTCTCAGTTAACAGAGATACTACATGGAGCAGCACAAGAGGCATATCCACATACTCAACCTGATCAGAAGAGAGGATCTGGGAACATGCCTCAAAACAGTTGGTATGACGAGCAATGCAGAGAGACGAGAACCCAGGTCCAGAAAGAGCTTACACTTGGGATCATTACATATAAGCAGTCTGTGATTGCGCTTCGGCGTATAGTACGTCGCAAGAAAAGGGCATTTTTAGCGAAACTGGAGAAGAATTTATATCAGCTCTTCTTGATTCAGGACTCACATGAGGCCTGGCGCTTATTTCATGAGCACTCACCGCCTCCGACGATTACTTATCCCGAGATTTGGGGTCAATATGTAACATCATTATATATGGTATCTGGACAGCCTCCATTACTAGATCCGCTAGAGCCATGCCCTGCTACTAGTACTTTCTTTACTACGAAAATGGTGGAAAAAGCCAATGATAAGATGAAGACAAGAAGAGCATATGATCATGATGGTTTAGTACCAGAACATCTGATCCATGCGAGGGATCTACTTACAGAAGTCCTTGCTCGTCTGTTTAATTGGGTCATGTATGAAGGATTACCTGAATCTTGGAAATTATCTACTATCGTACCTATTTTCAAGTGAGGGGATCCTATGATACTCGGGAACTACCGTACCATTATGGTAGGTCACACTTTGACCTGACAATACGCATCCATTCTTGAACAAAAATTGAGTGGATGGGCAGAGAATGAGGGCATAAGGGCAACAGGACAAGCTGGATTCAGAAGGGGTCATTCCACTTTGGATCATATTCTTACGCTCAAAGCCATTATTGAGGAAGGAAGAGCAAACGGGAGAAGGATGTATTGTTGCTTTGTGGATTTTCGGAAAGCTTTTGATACAGTACCAAGGGCCAGATTGATGCGCAAGATGCAAGAGTCAGGGGTCCCCAAAGAGATTATTTGGGGGATCATGGCCTTATACGGGTCAGTAACTGGTTATGTACGTACTCCAGAGGGGGATTCCGACATTGTTCATTCCCACCGTTGGAGTAAAGCAGGGATGCCCACTGTCCCCTACTTTATTTGGTATGTACATAGATGAGGTATCAGATTACATTGATAGAGAGGGTGACAGAGGTGCTGAACTTGCAGGGTCATGGATCCCTTTGTTGTTGTATGCAGATGATATTGTATTGATAGCAGAATCACCAGATGGAATGCAGAGGCAGCTAGATGCATTACATAAATTCGCGGAGGACAGTGGACTGTCGGTAAACTTGGGTAAAACCAAAGTTATGGTGTTTAACACCACACCACAGTGGGTTAGGAGATTGGCACCTACATTTGCATATGGCTAGGATACAATAGAGTACACAGATGCATACACATACCTTGGCGTGGTATTTGCAGACCGAAGTTTACTCTTAAGAAAGCAGCGGATGCTAGATTATCCAGAGCCTCTACGGCCTTGGGAGGGTTGGAGAGGATGTGTTCACAAGTGCAGTTTCAGGAACCACGAACAAAACTTTGGCTCTTTGATACTATGGTGGCTTCGGCTATGCTTTATGGGGTCCAGATTTGGGGACCATCTGTGGATTAGGATAATTGGAAGTCAATGGAGAGACCTTTGGTATCTATGATTTCCTGCATGATTAGAGCCAAGGCCTCCGTACCACACGCGATTACCCGAGCGGAACTAGCGGCCCCTCCGATAGAAATTGAAGCTCTTACCAGATCAGTGTCCTTTATACATCCTTCTGTGGGGTACAAATAATTGCCAATATACTAGACTGGTCCTGGAATCCTCTCGACAATTAGCAATGAAAGGGGATACATCATGCTGGTATGCGCAATTGTCCTCGTGGTTTCAGAGACACGGGTGGAGTATGGAAAGATTACCCACCCTTCCAATACTCTCTTGAGGCTCCATCACTGGCAATTCCACGAACGGAGATTAATAAAATCATCCGACAGGATCTTGTACAGTTGGATACTAAGAGGACATGGGTAGACCCTACACAAGAATTGGGCACGAAGATGGCCGACTACAAAGAAAACTTCCTACAAGTATCTGAAGATGGATTTGTGATTAGCTCGAGTTACATGGATACCCATGTGTCTCATGGTTTGAGATGTGCTATTGGTCAGATTCGTACATCCTCACACCAATTGGAAATTGAATTTGGCAGATTTAGGGGAATCCCACCTGAGAGCAGAATTTGTGTTGCTAATTTTACTATTCTCTCTTTTTTTTTTAATGATTAATTTCTTTTTCTAAGATATTTTATTGTGTACACTAAGAACTGTTAAAAGATTGTAGCTACAAGAAGTGCCATCAAGAACGAACAACTTTGATGTGTCACTTGATGGGTGACGGTAAACATTGCGAAGGAGTTTCCGTAAGTTCGGTTGAAAGGGCCGGGTTACGAGTGCCCCTGATGCGTCACATGATGGGTGACGGGTGCATCAGTAAGGGGGCATTCCGTAGGCTAAGGAGGAAATCCGAACTGAGTAAGAAAATATCCGTAAGAACGAAGCACAAGAATAAAGATGGGTTCAATGAAGCTTTTTACGAAAAGCAGGAACATTCGCGGGAGGGCAAATGTTTTCCCGCGAGGAGTTTGTGTTTGCATTGCATCTGTGCCGTGTTTTGCACCCGGGGACGCTTGGAATGTGTTCATGTAGCATTGTTTTCACTAGCTGAGTAAGTTTTTAAAGTTGAACAGGTTCACACTTTATTTTATAAAGTGGCCGGTCACTTTTAAGTGACCAGCCCTCTTATAATAAAATAAAGCAAGGCTCTTCTAAAAAAGCCTACGAAAAAAAAAAACTCAGCGCTAATAATCTACGCAGAGCTGTACGGCAGCTGCGTTCTCTCTCTCTCCTCTCTCTAGGGCGCCAGTTCTTGCTTTTTGGGGTCGCTATTCCCGCCGGGTGCCAAGGCCTATAAAAGAGGCAGGTAGCGTTCAGTTTTGGAAGGAGGGATCGCAACAATCCAGAAGTGCAAGCGCTGGAGAATTTGGTAGCAAGTGCCGGCGACGGATTTCGCGAGAGTTTGTATGCCGACGGAGTGCAGAAGTCGCGTTCTCGAGCGAGGAGCAACAGGTATAATTTGTTGTTTACACATCGTGAGTATTGCTTTGTGTGGTTGTTTTGCAAGAATCCTCCCTCACGGGAAGTACGACCTTTGTGTCTAAGTCCCTTACGGGAAAGTACGGCTTCGCGCCTAAGTCCTTTACGGGAAAGTACGGCTTCACGCCTAAGTCCCTTACGGGAAAGAATGGCCTTGTGCCCTAGCCCTTTTACGAGAAAGAACGACCTTCGGGTCTAAGATTACAGAACGGAGGTGTTTCCTCGGGTTCTCGTGCTTGCATATGAATTCTCCCTGAATAAAGAATACTCTTGACGGGGGGGACCAGCCCATCTTCTGGTCCCCAATACTGTGTCGATCTTCTCCCTTCTCTCACATTTGCAAAGTATTTTATTTTTCAGATTTCTAAGTGCTTGTGTACGCTTCCGTTTTGTGACAGTGGTATCAGAGGTCGGACTCCTCTCTTTCTCTGCAAAGAAGGATGATCCTGGGAAGAACGGGAAGAACCATGTCGAGCCAAGGGAGAAGCGTTGAAGAGGAGCTTCAATAAGTGCGAGCTCAGCTTGCGGATTTGCAACAAATCTTACTACTGCGATATGTCCAAAAGCTCTTGGGCGGAATGAAGAGAACGAATGGAACCAATGCAGCCGGGCATCCAGACCACACTGTTGGCGTGAGACCACAGGAGGAAAGAGAAGAAGAACGTGCCGAGGTGCACAAAGGATCTTCGGATCGGAATGAACGGCCTGCTCCAAGGAAAGGCCATGAAAAAGCGCTCTCTTTGCTAGACGAGAGCAAGGACATCTCTATCTCATCTCCATCTTACTCTCCTGATTATACTTCTACTTCTCGATCGTCTCGTCAGAAGAAGGAAGCCGCTACTACTACTACCCTACATCAACCTAAAGATAAGCCTCGATTCAAGAAGCATGGTCGCAAGTCTCAACATCGCATGAGAGTCTTCAAATCGGGCGACAAGGACATCAAGTTCGAAACCTACAACGGGCGGAGAGATATCTCCAAAGCACTGTCCTTCATCAGACAGTTTGAAGTCGCCTTTACCAATGGGCACGTCACAGAAAGATCCAAATTGCGCCATGTGGGGATGCACCTCAAGGAAACGGCAAGTAATTGGTGGTTAGCCAAGATTCTGGAAGGTTCTCAGGCCAGAACTTGGGAGAGATTCAAATTTGAATTTTATGAACAGTTTCTTCCGCCTGACTTCGAGCAGGACATACGGAAGGAATGGGACTGGCTCGCCCAGAAGGAACATGAGAGAGTCACGGCTTATGTGGACAAGTATTGGTCAGTTCTTCTGAAGGTCACTCCCTTCATGAAGATTGCCGACGAGGAAAAGAAACGAAAGTTCGAAGCGGGTCTCCAACCGCAGCTTCGAAAGAGTATGAAAGTGTATCCGCATGACACTCTTCAGAGGATGATGGAATTAGCAATCATTGCTGAGGATTTGCACTCAACTGGGACGCCCAGAAAAATGGAGCATAGCACTTACCGTGCAAGACAAAGAGGGGTCTACGATGACCAAGGGGGCCAAGGAAGAAAACCTCCTCCATCTAGGGACCATGATCATTCTAAGAAGCTAGAGGGCAATGGCAAGCGAACTAAGTATCTCTCTCCTACTCAACTCCAAACCTTCAGAGAGTAAGGAAGATGCTTCTACTGTGGAGAGAAAGGACATATGAAGCCGGACTGCCCTCTAAAGCAGCAACGGCAAGAACAAGCCTCTACGAGGCAAGATAAAGCAAGGAAGGAACCCGCTCTACCAAGCTCGAACTCAATTCCAGATGTTCAAGGAAACACAGCAACGGAGAAAGGGAAGCGTCAGCTTCTGAAGGGCTGGGGGTCTTTGAACAACCAGAAAGTACTGATTCTTTATGATCCAGGATCCACGGATAACTTCATCTCCCTGGATACCGCGGAACGTTTGTGCCTCACACCGGCTCAGCTTGGCACACCGGTTACATCCGGATCGGCATTCGAGGGGTTGACAACCAATGCAACTCCCGTGCAAGGACAACTCAATCTTCGGATTGGCGAGTACAAGGACCGCGAATCATTTTTGATGGCACCCATCGAGGGATGTGATATCATCTTGGGTATGCCATGGCACTTCCACATGACACCTGTCCCCGATTATGTGGAAAAGACCCTCACTTTTGATCATGGGGGTAAGAAAATAAAGATTCATGCTGATGTAGGAGATTGGCAGTTCCCAATTGTAAGTCATATCTCCATTAAGAAAGAAATGAAGAAGTGTGTTTCTGCTTACTTGATTTTTGCACGTGAGAAGGATAAAACTAGTGGGGATCCACTCTCTAGTCAGGAAATTAAGCGTTTTCAATTTATTGAAAAGTACAAAGATTGTTTCACGGAAACACTCCCTGATGAACTACCTCCGGTACGCTCGAAAGATCACCGCATAGATCTCATACCGGGTAGCTTGCCTCCCAATCAACCCCCTTATCGGGTGAGTCTTGCTCAGCAAGAGGAAATTTTGAAGCAAGTCAACGAGCTTCTAGAGAAAGGGTTAGTACGGCCAAGTGCTTCACCCTACTGCTCTCCAGTTCTACTGGTGCAGAAGAAGGATGGCACGTTTCGAATGTGCATAGACTATAGGTCTTTAAACAAGATCACGATCAAGAATCGCTTTTCGATCCCTCGGATTGATGATATACTTGATAAGTTGCAGGGTGCAAGTGTCTTTAGTCGTATAGACTTAAAGAGTGGGTATCATCAGATACGGATCGCCCTTGAGGATGTCCATAAGACTGCTTTCCGCACAACCTTTGGACTATATGAATTTTTGGTAATGCCTTTCGGCTTGACCAATGCTCCTGCGAAGTTCAATCGCATGATGGACCGCATTTTCAGCCCGTATCGATCTTTTACGGGAGTATTCTTTGACGACATACTCATCTTCTCTAAGTCAGAAGAGGAACACCAGAAGCACTTGGACGTAGTGTTTCAAGAATTGCGAAAGCATGAGTTGCATGTGAATGCAAAGAAGAGCGAGTTCTTTCTCTCAGAGATACACTATCTCGGCCATATAGTCTCTCACAATCAAGTGAGTATGGATCCTGCCAAGATCCGAGTGGTAGAAGATTGGCCTATTCCCACTACGGTACATGATTTACGTAGCTTCCTGGGATTATGTTCGTATTATCGAAGGTTTGTCCGAGGATTTGCTCATGTAGCAGGACCACTTCATGATTTGACAAAGAAGAAGATTCCTTTCAGATGGGGATCAAGACAACAAGGAGCTTTTGATCGGCTCAAGTACTTGCTAAGCCATGGACCTATTCTCATAGTGCCTGACTTAAGGAAACCATTTGAGGTTCACTGCGATGCTTCAGGCGATTGCATCGGAGCAGTGCTAAACCAAGAAGGCCATGCAGTGGCCTACGAAAGCAGATGACTTAAGGATGCAGAGTTGCATGCATCAATCTACGAAAAGGAACTCACTGCTGTGATTCACGCCTTATCCAACTGGAAGCACTATCTTCTAGGAGCGGATTTTGTGATCAAGACTGATCACCAGAGCTTGCGGTATTTTCTTACGCAAAGGAAACTATCTGAGAAGCAGATGAGATGGGCAAACTTTTTGTCTATGTTTCACTTCCAGATCCTTCACACGGCTGGGAGTAAGAATGTGGTCGCGGACGCATTGTCTAGGCGGCCAAGGGTGAACGCTATCACTTCTGTGTATCACCAAGAATTAGAAGAACTACCGGATTTGTATCCGAATGATCCAGACTTCTCCACCGTTTGGGGAAAGCTACATCGTGGAGAGAATGAGTTTCCCTATTCCATTCGGGACGGTTATCTCTACCACCATCAAGCCATATGTGTGGCGGAACCATTAAGAAAGAAGATCATGGATGAAGCACACGCTTCGCCTTATGCGGGTCATCGGGGTATTCTCCCTACGACCTTAGCAATGCAAAGATATTTCTTTTGGCCTAGCCTTAAAGCAGACATTGATAAGTATGTCAGGGAATGCTTGGTTTGCCAAAAAGTGAAGTATGATCGGCATAAGACGCCTGGGTTGCTACAACCATTCACTGTGCCTAATGAACCTTGGGAAAGTATTGCCATGGACTTCATCATGGACCTCCCTAGAACTCAGACTGGAAATGATGCGATCTGGACCATTGTGGACAGGTTTAGCAAGCAAGCACACTTTATACCAGTCAAGAAAACGATCAAAGCAGATCATATGGCTAGGGTCTTTCTGGCACAGATCTTTAAGCATCATGGAATGCCTAAGTCTATTGTGAGTGATCGAGATCCTCGCATGACAGGAAATTTTTGGCGTGCCTTGATGGATAATCTTGGTACGAAGTTGAATTTTTCATCTGCCTACCATCCTCAAACAGACGGGCAAAGTGAGATAGCCAATTCCACAGTATTGGATATGTTAAAAGCTTATGTGTCAGACCGGCAATCTGACTGGGAGAAATATTTGCCTCTTGTCGAGTATGCGTATAACAATACCATACACTCATCAACGGGGAAAGCACCTTTTGAGATTCTCTATGGTAAGCCTTTGCTTCCACCGATCCTTTTAACTAAGGATAAGATCTTTGCAGCAGATGAATTTGTCCGGGATTTGGACACAGCCTACGGGCAAGTTAGGAGAGCTATTCTACGCTCTCAGGAAAAGCATAAGAAAGCTGCAGACAAGCACAGGAGGAATCTAGACTTAACAGTCGGACAATTAGTCTTACTCAAGTTTGAGAAGGCAAGACTTAAGAAACAAGCGTCTCATAAGGGGAAGGTGGTAAAACTTTCTACCCGTTATTATGGGCCGTTTAAGATCATTGAGCAAGTGAATGGTGTCACCTTCCGATTAGAGCTACCGCCTAATTGGAGGATCCATAATGCTTTCCATGTCAGTTTACTCCGGCCGTATGTTTGACCGCCTCCGAGCCAGCCTAGTGTTGAGGCACCTCTTGAGGTTGAGGAAACATAAGAAATACTCCAACTGGAGCAGATAGTAAGTCATCAGGAGCGGCCTCTCAAGTCCGGAAAAATAACACGGAAGTATTTGGTTAAGTTTAAGAACTATTCGAATCTAGATGCTCAGTGGATGACGCAGGAGGAATTAGCAGCTTATCTCGAGATACTGGAGGTATATGTCCAAGCACTACAGTTGAGGTCAACTGTTTAGAAGCCAGAGGGATGTTGCTAATTGGACTATTCTCTTTTTTTTTTTTTTTTAATGATTAATTTCTTTTTCTAGGATATTTTATTGTGTACACTAAGAACTGTTAAAAGATTGTAGCTACAAGAAGTGCCATCAAGAACGGACAACTTTGATGTGTCACTTGATGGGTGACAGTAAACATCGCGAAGGAGTTTCCGTAAGTTCGGTGGAAAGGGCCGGGTTACGAGTGCCCCTGATGCGTCACATGATGGGTGACGGGTGCACCAGTAAGGGGGCATTCCGTAGGCTAAGGAGGAAATCCGAACTGAGTAAGAAAATACGCGTAAGAACGCAAGCACAAGAATAAAGATGGGTTCAATGAAGCTTTTTACGAAAAGTAGGAACATTCGCGGGAAGGCAGATGTTTTCCCGCGAGGAGTCTGTGTTTGCATTGCATCTGTGCCGTGTTCTATACTCGGGGACGCCTGGAATGTGTTCGTGTAGCATTGTTTTCACTAACTGAGTAAGTTTTTAAAGTTTGAACAGGTCCACACTTTATTTTATAAAGTGGCCGGTCACTTTTAAGTGACCAGCCCTCTTATAATAAAATAAAGCAAGGCTCTTCTAAAAAAGCCTACGTTAAAAAAAAAGTCAGCGCTAATAAGCTACGCAGGGCTGTACGGCAGCAGCGTTCTCTCTCTCTCCTCTCTCTAGGGCGCCAGTTCTTGTTTTTTGGGGTCGCTATTCCCGTCGAGTGCCAAGGCCTATAAAAGAGGCAGGTAGCGTTCAGTTTTGGAAGGAGGGATCGCAACAATCCAGAAGTGCAAGCGCTCGAGAATCTGGTAGCAAGTGCCGACGACGGATTTCGCGAGAGTTCGTATGCCGATGGAGTGCAGCAGTCGCTTTCTCGAGCGAGGAGCAACATGTATAATTTGTCGTTTACACATCGCGAGTATTGCTTTGTGTGGTTGTTTTGCAGGAATCCTCCCTCACGGGAAGTCCCTCAGGGAAAGTACGACCTTTGCGTCTAAGTCCCTTACGGGAAAGTACGGCTTCGCGCCTAAGTCCCTTATGAGAAAGAACGGCCTTGTGCCCAAGCCCTTTTACGGGAAAGAACGACCTTCGGGTCTAAGATTACAGAACGGAGGGGTTTCCTCGGGTTCTCGTGCTTGTATATGAATTCTCCCTGAATAAAGAATACTCTTGACGGGGGGGCCAGCCCATCTTCTGGTCCCCAATTCTGTGTCGATCTTCTCCCTTCTCTCACATTTGCAAAGTATTTTATTTTTCAGATTTCTAAGTGCTCGTGTACGCTTCCGTTTTGTGACAATTTGCAGGTTATGCGGAATGGAGCCGGAGACAGAATTACACTATATATGCCACTGCACAGTATACTATGAGATACGTGGGCGTTTTCATTGCCTCTTTAAAGAAGGCTTTGGACCTCTAGATAGAATCATGCAATACCAAGATCAAAGATGCTTAGGCTTGTACCTACTGGAACTACATCGGCACATGGATAATCTAATGAGAAGACAAAGAGCACTACAGCCTCAGAGGCAGATCACAGATTTCTTCGGATCGAGAGAAGCAGGAGTGGAAGGAGAAGCAAGAGGCCAGCACAAAGGAGTACCCACATTCATACCAAAGGCACCCTAATTGACAGAGCGATTGAGCTTAGGAAATCGAGACGACCACGACCAAGATGCAGAAGCACACTTCACCGGAGGAGACTACAACAAAGGATTAGAAGCATTCTAGCCAGACACCTAGAATGCTCCTAAGAAGTTTATTGAACACTTTGTATTTAGTTTTTCACATTTATTTTCACACTTTCACACTTTTCACACTTAGTACTTTAGTACTAAGGTACCCAGATTGTAACAGATTCACCACTTTTGTATCAGTTTGGTCTCATAGGTCATTCTGGCCTTTTGAAGACGTTAATATAACATTTCATTTCATTTCTCTCTCTCTCTCTCTCTCTCTCTCTCTCTCTCTCTCTCTCTCTCTCTCTCTCTCTCTCTCTCTCTCGTTCAGTTCAGCTGTTATTGAAGTCCTAAAAGTCTGTTCAGTTTGTTCTTTTCCGTTGGCACGTGGTGCCTGTCTTTTGACAGTGGTAACAGAGCTTCAGGGGTGTGCTTTTCTGAAAGCATACGGGTCCTACCAAAGAGTAGACAAAGCTTCAAGTGTGCTTTCCTGAAAGCATACCGGTCCTACCAAAGAGCAGACAGAGCAAGATGGCGTTTCCAAAGTTCATTGGAAATTTTAATTGAAGGAATCTCCGCGGCTCGATCCGGACTTCTTAGTCACTCCCACCCTTACTTCATTGTGCATCGGGCGCGCTCCCGTTTTCATCGCTCTGTCTTATAGGGCATAAGCCATAAAGATCACTTGCAAGAGAAGGATCCAAGGTTTGTTTCGAGCTGCTGTTTTTGTCAGATGCAATGCCATGCAGTGGTGGATGTCCTAAGCCACTCACTCCAAGAACTTGGCAAGCTTTCAAGAAAATTTTTGCCCAAAGTTGTATGGTTTCTGACATCTTCCTTTCGAGTGCAACTTCAAGCAGGGTGGGGTGCCTGAAATGCTTGCCATGGAAACTCTAGCAGATTATAACCTGAAATTCCTTGACATCTCTTAGTAGGTGTCTCTTCTCGAGCTGATAACCTTGGAGGTCCAGCGTGATTGCTATGTCTTGGGACTACCATCACCGCCATAGGAACACTGTCTGTCCAAGAGCTTATGGACCAAGGTGCAGTCAACTACAATCTTATGGAAGGAACGTAACCCTAATTTTTGGTGGAGGTTTCAGGAAAGTGAGTCAACTTTTCGAGCTCGACTGATGTCGAGATTGCTTTTTAAGTTTGAATCTGTTTTTGAGAACTTGTTTGTGATCGTGTTTGGAATCTGTTTGAAATGTATGGTATCTGTTTTAAACTTGTCTTGGTGCCGATTTGAACTGTTTGACTCTGGTTTTAATACTGGTTTCAATGCTTGGTGTTTTACTACTGGGTGGAGTAGTAAGAAATGATGTTTGAGAATGCTTGCATATACTCATGGCCTGGACCCTTTTGGTTATTTGCGGGGGGAGTATTGAATGCTTGAAAAGTATTGTTGTTGTTGCTCTCGGCCCGGACCTGGATGGTTATTTACGGGAGGAGTATTAAGAAGTTTGAGTAGTGGTTACTCTCAACACCTCCAAACGACGTAGGCTGCGGTCTGGGGGGTGTTTGGTTTTAAAAGGCCTCTATATCTCCCGGCTCGGACCTATTTAGGTTATGCGAAGAAGTGATGAGGGAGTCGTTGAATATCTCTCGGCCCGGACCTTGTTAGGTTATGCGGGAGGAGTGTTCATCGGTGGCTTTATGTTTCTATGTCTTGTAACATGCATATGTGAGCATTTGTGTTGCATTGTGACGTGTCAACCACTAAATATTCCTTTTTGGATGAGATACTTCTGGGAAGTCAACGACCCAGGATATCAAGAGTTCCAATCTGGAGTGCGACTCTTTGCTGGATGAGATTCTTCTGGAAATGAGACTCCTTATTGGATGAGATTCAACATCCCTTGTACCAATAAAGAAGTGGACAGGGCCTCACTTCTCAGAGCATCTGGACGTAGAGTCTGAGAGTGAGCACCTACCTACTCTCTTGTACTTTGAACACAGATTAATACAAAAAGAAATACCGAAAGGGGCGCCAGTCTTTGGGGCCAATATCTCTAGGCACGGAACTACGCCGGGCCGTGTCGACGCAAGTGTGAATTGTGAACTGTTTGGAAGTGAATCTCTGTTGTGTCGCAGTAGAATCTTGACTTGGGGTGTCCAAGTTTGTTACAACTGCTTACAATTCTGAAGGGAATGGTAATTTGAGCGTGGGCATCCTCCTATAATTAAAGCTTTGGCTAAGGCCTACAAAGATAAACGGAGAGTGGCGTAGTGTCACAAACTGTTGACGTGTCAAGCCACTGAAGAACCGAGCCAACGTGCAGATCCAGACAGAGGGGCCTAAACCCTTAGAAGAAGCAGTAGAATAAGTTTTTCCAACTTGCAAAGTCTTGCCGAGTGGCCTATTTCGAAAGAGGAGTTCTCGCCAACTTATGGGACCCTGTCCGACAGGGCCCAAGTGACCTAAAGACATCAAAACAAAGTTGGACCCACTGAAGCACACATAAAAATTGTGTGATGATGTGGCAGTTGTACGGAAGACCCCGATTTTGCGTCGGACTGTTGACGTGGCAGACAATACGGAATTCCACGTTTTGCGTTGACTGTGCTGACGTGGGCACCTGTATGGATTTTCGTAATTTGCATTGACAGCTTTTTACGCTAGCTTTTGGGCCAAATGCTTTTAAATTTTGATGCTTTTCTTGTAACTACTTTTCATAGGCCAAGGGTCTTCAAATATGTGCAAAGGACTCGGTCTCTGGCATGCTTTAAACCGGTGAAGGTGCAGAGGACGGAGTACCGGCTTGTACTGAGTTGAAGCAATATAAAGAAATATGGAAAGGGGCGCCAAGGTTTTGGGCCAGTGCTCTCTTGAGGTGGAACTCCACCACTCTCCGTCTCGTGTCGTGCATCTCTTTCAATTCAATTGTTTTGAAGTGCTTAAAGTCGTTCCGTTTGTTCTTTTCCGTTGGCACGTGGTGCCCGTCCCTGTTACAGTGGTATCAGAGCTTCAGGTGTGTGCTTTTCTGAAAGCATACCAGTCCTACCAAAGAGCAGACAAAGCAAGGAACTCTATTAAAGAATCTTCGTGTCCCGACCTCGGACTTATTAGCCACTCCCACCCTCTCTTCATCGCACATCGGGTGCTCCTGTCTTCACCTCTCTGTCTTAAAGGGCATAAGCCATAACCAATCCAAAGCACGGCGTTCATGGATTCAGCAAAGTACTTGCAGTTTCTACTCGACGAGCTTCGCGACATTCTTTTGCTGCATCCACAACAAAATCTCCCGATGCTGCAAAGTTTTCAACATTTTCTAAATTACATGTTACCCCCTCTGATGCCTCAGGTGATCCTCCTCCTCCTCTGGCACCAGAATTATGAGAGCTTCCAACCAGCAACCTCCGAGCAGTCTGTTCCGGTCGGGGGAGTAGTCTTCAGGAATATGGTGCAGCCTTCTGAGTCCTGACACTTGATCTAGTGCAACTGCCTTTTCCACCGCCGTTGCCCCCACCACCCCCACCTCCACCGCCACTAGCCTACAATGGTTGGAGCCCATATGGATAGTCCAATGGTGTATCGCTCATACTGGCCTTTCAAGGAAATGAACTTAAAGAAGGACACCAGGAGGTAGACGTCGAGAAACCTTTGGTTATAGTCGTCCATGGTCTCTATGGCAAGCATTTTCAAGTTGCCCAATTCTGCCAAAATCCAGACCTCAGAGAGAGAAGTCATATAGCTGCGTGCAAATATTGTCTTGAAAGCTTGCCATGTCCTTGGAGCATGCGTGCAAATCACACAGCAAATCCTGCCATGTCTCACGCGTGACAGCTCAGATTTTGGTCTGCGCTGTTGTACAAGTTTCCAACTCCAGCTTGGCTCTTGCTCCCCTCTTTCAGGTCCCTCAAGTCATGCCATGTTATCACTTTGTGACAGATGCCATATCATCACCTGTCCATACAGCTCTGTAATTCGCATCGCAATCTGTGCTGTGATTTGCGGCGTAAATTGAGGGTTGCTGGACTCTGTTTTGGGAGATAACTTCAGGTGAGTGTGTATGCGCGGGGGTCCGGCTTCTATCCCGGTATCAAGTTGTGACAGACCCCAATGGCTAAAATGGTTTAATCTCTAAAAGTTTCATGGAATGCTTAGCCCAAGACAAAAAAATCGTCAATACTAAAGGGTAATGCCCTAACATCCAGCAGTCAGAGGTGACACTTTAACACTTTGTAAGCTGCGAATGAAAACTCACAGTTAACGTGCTTGACCCCATTCACAATCATGGGTCCCCACTCTTCAAAGAGTTGAAAGATAACGACAATCTTACCTTAAGTGCTTAAGTGGGAAAAGAATGTGATGTTGCAACTTACAGGAAGAAATCTGACAAGAGAGGAAAGCGCATTATGGCACACAACCAGAAGGCTGCTCTTACACTCAGTCTATTTTCGTTGCGGATTGATATGATAAGTGACAAAGCTAAAAAATTTAGGTACTGGTGGAAAAATTCTGTTGGCTGAAATCCACTGCTGGCTACTTTTGAAGTTGGCTGCCCCTTCGGGCACAGAAACATGTGCATGGCTGCAGGGTAATGCCTGATTGAAGGTCCTTGCCCTGATCGACCATGGGGTCCTCTTAACAGCTCCTTTGGAAATGCAATGCAGAGATAAGATGAATGAGCTGTTTGGAGGAAGTGAAGAAAGATGTTCATGATTTTGTTAAATGTAAAGGGGTGATTGTCTTGATTTTTAAAACATTAGAATTTTGAAGCTGGCAATCCAGTCCTTTTTTTTTTCTGAATCGTTCCTCACTCTTAAGTTGAGCTTTCCTCTTAAGATTGTAGGAACCTCGGATGTAACATATGACAACTCCCAAAAAATGTCTAAAAGCTCATATGTCCTTGAGATCAATGTAGGTGTGCTGCAATCTGCCATTTGGCTAGCGATAGGAGTATAGCAAGGTTGGTTGGGACCTTGTAGGTGTGTACTGCTTTTGCATGTCACTTTTTCCAAAAGACTTTGGAAGAGACTTAACTCATTATTACCAAGAAACAAATCTTTTGAAAGCAATAATTTAAATTTAACAAAGGAGATGTGCCATAAATGAAAAAATGAGATGACTGTTTCTAGCTCTATATAGGATGTGCCAATAATTGCTTACTGCATTGGAGATTTTGTTCATGTTGCATGTCTGTTTAGGCTACGTAAGCTAAAGCAGATCTTCTTGAGTTCAAAAAGACATGTCCTTGGCATTCGAATGATGCATTTCACAAGAAGTTGTCATGTTCTTGCAGGTAGCATCTTTTCTGCACTATCAAGAAGGTATGAATGTAATTGTTGAGCCAGAAGTTCATGATCATTTCGCTAGAATTCCAGGATTTGGATTTATACAAACATATTATGCGCAAGACACAAGGTAAGTTAATTTTCATCTGGTGAGCAACTAGTCGTGTTTACACATTCATTGACTAAAGCTAATTGAATTGAAGTAGAAGTGTTATTAAAGAAACGTATGCTTCATTCAGGGAATAGAGATGACTTTTATGTTTAAGTTGTGATCAAGAACAAATTCTTAGCTATAACTCGGTATGCAAAGGGTTGTGAATTCCAGATGACGTACTTGTAGAGAGAAATGGGCTATAGACTTCTGTGATATAAAGGTTAGCAATTACTTGCCTCTTACACAAACACCCACACACCAGTGCAATTCTGTGCACATACAGTTTTGGAGGAAAAGTTATATTAATCCTCAATGAATAATGTGGCTGAACACCATACAAGTGTGCCAACTAATCTTTCTTGAAAAAGATCATACTGCAGCATTCCTTCAGAGACATGATTGTTAAAAACAAATTGGTTTCCAGGCTCTATTAGATTGATTATATTAACACTTTTACGATTTTTTACCTTAGCTTTTTGTGCTAGGCACTTCGATCATACAATGACAATGTACTTTTTCGACCTCACAGGTCAATTTTATTTCTGCCCTGGTCAGAACCTACATTTCACAAAGCCTAACATCTGGAGCAGGCAAAACAGCAAGGGGGCAGCTAGAACATAAAGCGCTGCCCCTATCCTCCAGCAAGTGACACCTGGCTGTGACGTGTGATATAAAGAGCTGGAACACCCCAAAGCTATGACTCTTCGATGCTCGTCCTAGAATATGATCTCCTTGAATCCTCGGTCTTGAATATCTGAGAATGCTAATGCATGTGACATTGAACAGATTCTTGTTTGATAGTTCAGTTGACTTAAGAAAGCCTGGAGCGGAAAATCGCCTGTTAACAAGTAGCACTTCTTTGGTGAGTATGCGTGGGCCGTGGCGCTGGTCCCTCAAGCTCTCTGCTTGCTTTCAGAACAGTAGCTTATACTTTTTGTCATGGATGTGGTCCTTTGAAGTCCACTCCTCATGTTTTTGGGGGCTCTATTTTTCAGGAGCTCATTTCGAGTGTCCCGACTCTATTAGACTCCCTTTTCCTTTGTTGAGATTTAGGAGGCTTTTCTTCTTTCCTGGCCAGATCAAACCCCTGCACTACTTTCTTCCTTTGCATGCAATTTATTAGCATATCTCCCAAAGCCTGATCTTGTGAGTAGACTGCCACTGTAAGTACCATCAGATAAACTCTCTCATGGACTGTGGATCATGGCATCAATTTCCTCCTTAGAGAAGAACCTCATAGGAGCTGCTCTATGTATCTTGTTGCACGTCCCAAACTCTGTAGAAAAGCAATGCTTGTGTCTGCATAACTCCGTGTCTGTTTTGTTGGATCCAATTTGGTGCAATAATATGTTTCTGGGCTGTTAGGTGGATTTTTGTCGGAGCAGCGGATTGTTCGGCTTGTCTCAAAAAAAGTGAAATGAAACATTCCGAGGTTTAGGCTAATTTGTGTTTTTGAGGTCAAAACGTTTCATTTCAGGGCATAGGAAAAGCGGAACAGGTTCTGTAATATCGTTTATAAATGTATATAAATATAAATGAATAGATAATTGTGTGATTTGGGTGGACTTTGGGTGTTTTATCAACTATTTTGCAGATAAACAGAGCAATGATTGTTGTTTTGTTGTTTCCTTCAATACCCTTTACTTGAAGTTTATCAATATTGTGTCTTCTCTTTCAAGCTCCTCCTTAATTGTGAGTCCAAATTTCTCTGACATTGTAAGGCATATGCACTGAAAAGAGTGAGCGTTTTGCCAATTTGGTAAAACAAAACTTAAACTAATACAGGCCTTGATATTTTGTTTCCAGCAACTTGCACGAGAGAGTTGATTTTGTGGTCTGCCTTGGTGGTGATGGTGTTATACTGCATGCTTCGAATCTGTTTCGAAATGCAGTGCCTCCAGTTGTCTCCTTCAATCTTGGATCGCTGGGTTTCTTAACTGCACATCTAGTGAGTCTGATTTAACTGCCAAAGAAATTTGCAATTTAGAACATACATTAAATTATGTCCAGTTGGATACAGGTACTATAGATAATGGAATATTGTTGAGTGTATGCCACTAATTTGCAGTTCAAGGATTTTATGCAAGATCTGAGAGCAATCATTCATGGAAATAGTAGAGTGGAAGGTGTATACATAACACTTCGAATGCGGCTTCGATGTGAGCTTTTTCGGAATGGACGACCTGTCCCCGGTAAAATATTTGAAGTCCTCAATGAAGTGGTATTGGATCGAGGCTCTAGTCCTTACCTCTGTAAAATTGAATGCTATGAACGGAATCGCCTCATCACAAAGGTAAGCATCTGCCTTGTGCTATATACTAGCAATAGATTGTATGAGTCGAGCTCAGTCAAAGCTCTTTCATATACAGGTGCAAGCGGATGGGGTGATCGTAGCAACACCAACTGGGAGCACAGCATATTCCACTTCTGCAGGTGGATCCATGGTAAGGAAAAGCAATCTGAGCATACGTTGGGCTGCATATTCAAGTTCTACACGTGTAAGTGAGTAATCCATGTGAACTAGTGAAACAGCCCCTTGGAACTTATCCGCCGCTTTGACTTCTCATGAAACCCCGTACATGGGGGCCATATGGCCAGCTGCTCCATTCTATTGAAAAAAAGCACAAATTTTTCTTGCTATACAGTTTGTGCAACTCCATATTTGGATGATCAATGTTTGTGTTCTCAGGTGCATCCGAACGTACCATGTATGCTTTTCACTCCTATTTGTCCACATTCACTGTCTTTTCGTCCAGTGATCCTTCCGGATTCAGCACTGCTAGAATTGAAGGTATGCCTCCTTTCTTTTTTATTGTGAGCAAAAACTTATACTAGTTGCCACTGAAAACTGGAACTAGGGTATTCATGCAGCTGCATTATCACCCTGACTGCTGAGTTAAGGTGCCATCAGCAATGCTTTGTATTTGTACTTTACCTTGCTGATGCTTTCTTTTTATTCTAGGTTCCAGAAGATGCACGAAGCAATGCTTGGGTGTCTTTTGATGGCAAGAAGAGGCAGCAGCTTTCACGGGGTGATTCATTGCGAATATGCATGAGCGAGCACCCTCTTCCAACAGTAAATAAGTCTGATCAGACAGATGACTGGTTCAGAAGTCTTGTTCGCTGTCTCAATTGGAACGAGCGGCTCGAACAGAAGACATTGTAGAAGTACCTCATGGTGGACTTTTGAGAAAAGGCAAGCGCTTTTCCAAGTGTCCCACTTACTGCTCCATGCGAATATACTGAGTATGTTTGCCGCTTGAGATTTTGTACCATAAACAACAGTAGCATGGGCAAATCCCTGTATAGAAATATACGTTGCATGCTGTGCATCGCCCGCAATGCTATGATCATGGGTGAATGTCCTGTCATTAGCTTTATATAACTGTTACCATCTGATGTGACCGACCTCTTGGAGTTGGTTTTGTATATCAAGAAAGGTGCAAGAAGGTTAGTAATAAATGCCTTCAGTCAAGGAACAAATTTCTCGAGTAGTCACAAGATCTCTCTTTGATTACAATGAGTGCATTTGATGCAAAAACTGGAGCCTATCAGGTCATTTTTGCGGAGTGAATATGCATGTTTAATTGCAAAAACATATTGTTTATGTACTCCTTCGTCAGCCTATCAATTGTGTGGGCATCTGTGTGTGTGTGTGTGTGTGTGTGTGAGAGAGAGAGAGAGAGAGAGAGAGAGAGAGAGAGAGAGAAATGAAATGAAATGAAATGTTATATTAACGTCTTCAAAAGGCCATAATGACCTATGAGACCCGAAAGTTACAAAGTGGTGGATCTGATACAAAGTCAGAGTAACAAAATAACCTACCAACAGTACAAAACAAAGATATATACTATGGGGTCCTAAGTTGGTCGATGTGAGCCAAGCAACAAACTAAGCAAAAAATGGGCGGCTAGTTGGGTAGCTGAATCACAAGAGATCTATCATCGGTCGTTGGCAAATCTCATCAATTTCCTCCATGGTTAGTAGTCTGACCGAGCGTCGTGCATGCCTGGCCAGCGTGCTCCGAATTTTCTGTCGTAGCCTTCGTCGATGCTGTGTAGTTCTTCGCAGTCGTGGGCGCCTGGATTTCCCCAATTCAATCGCTCGGTCAATGAGTGTGCCTCTGGTGTGAGATGAGGGGGAGCTCTGTTGTGGGAGTGGCTCTTGCAGCTGTCCCGTGTCTACTCTGAAAAAGTCTGTGATCCGTCTTTGAGACTGGCTAGCCTCTCCATTCATCAGGCTATCTCTGTGTCTGCGCAGCTCGAGCAAGAACAAACCCAGACATCTGTGATCTTCGTATCCCATGACTCTTGAGAGTGGTCCAAAACCCTCTCTGAACAAGCAGTGGAATCGGCCTCGTATCTCGTAGTAGACAGGGCAGCGGCATGTATAGTGTAGCTCTGTCTCAGGTTCCATGTTACACAAGGGGCACACTGATTGATTGAGAGAGAGAGAGAGAGAGAGAGAGAGAGAGAGAGAGAGAGAGAGAGAGAGAGTATTTTAACGTCGTAGGAAACTATCCCAAGAGACCTTAAAGATCTATTCGACGAGGAGAGTTGAACTCAAGACTTGTTATTCATGAGGGAAATGGCATAACCAATCTACCACACTTGGGTGATAGAAAGGTTATACCATTTTCCTCTTTTTATTAGCCCACACAGCCACACACACCCGAGAAGAGTATTTTAACGTCGTAGGAAACTATCCCAAGAGACCTTAAAGATCTATCCGACGAGGAGAGTTGAAATGGCATAACCAATCTACCACACTTGGGTTAGAAAGGTTATACTATTTTCCTCTTTTTATTACCATACACACACACACACACCCACACACACCCGAGAAGAAGAGTACCTTAACGTCGTAGGAAACTATCCTAAGAGACCTTAAAGATCTATCCGACGAGGAGAGTTGAACTCAAGACTTGTTATTCAAGAGGGAAATGGCATAACCAATCTACCACACTTGGGTGATAGAAAGGTTATACCATTTTCCTCTTTTTATTAGCATACACACACACACCCGAGAAGAAGAGTACTTTAACGTTGTAGGAAACTATCCTAAGAGACCTTAAAGATCTATCTGACGAGGAGAGTTGAATTCAAGACTTGTTATTCAAGAGGGAAATGGCATAACCAAATCTACCACACATGGGTGATAGAAAGGTTATACCATTTTCCTCTTGTATTAGCGCACACACACCCGAGAAGAAGAGTATTTTAACGTTGTAGGAAACTATCCACACACACACACAGAGAGAGAGAGAGAGAGAGAGAGAGAGAGATGAAAATGAAATGTTATATTAAACGTCTTCAAAATACCAAAATGACCTATGAAACCAAACTGATACAATCTTGGTTGATCTAATACAATGTCTGGGTACATAAATAAAATGAAGTGAAAAACTAAAATCTTAACTGCTAGATGTGAACTAAGCAGCTAGCTAGAATTGCGTAGGATATGAGTAGGGGGGTGAAAGTAGTGACTGGGGGCTATTACAGCACAATGTGGGTGTGCATGTGGAAATATAATGGGTGTGTCACAAACTGTTGACGTGTCAAAGCCTTGAAGAATGGAGCCAACTTACAGATGCCGACCGAGGGGCCTAAACCCTAAGAAGAACAAGTAACAGAAGAAGAAGTTCTACCAACTTATTGGGACCCCGTCCGATTGGGGCCCAAGTGACATAAAGGGATTAAAATAAAACAGGACTCACAAACACACACATGCAAAAAAAAAAAAAAAATTGATGACGTGGCAGTTGTACAGATTTCTGTAAATTACGCTGGTAGCTTTTTGGCATTGCTTTTGACCATAAGCTTTTGAGTTTGAAGGCTTTTCATGTAAAACTGCTTTTGGGGCCTAGGGCCTTTAAATATGAGGCTAGGGCTCTTTCTTTGGCATGCTTCCTGGAGAAGGTGCAGAGTCTGGAGTATCGGCTTGTACTGTGTTGATGCAATATAAAGAAATACCGAAAGGGGCGCCAAGGTTTGGGGCCAATACTCTTTGGGGTGGAATTCCGCCACTCCGTGTCGCGTGTCTCTCTCTCTCTCTCTCTCTCTCTCTCTCTCTCTCTCTCTCTCTCTCTCTCTCAGTTCAGTTCAGTTGTTATTTAAGTGCTAATAGCCTATTCAGTCTGTTCTTTTCTATTGGCACGTGGTGCCCGTTTTGTGACAGTGAGAGTTGATACAAAGGTGAGAAATGAAATGAAATGTTATACTAACGTCTTCAAAAGGCCAAAATGACCTATGAGACCAAAAAGTTACAATTGGTGAATCTGATACCATGTCTAAGTACGGAAATTACAAAGTTACAACGATACAAGGAACTAAGACTAAAACACCAAGGAGAAAGGAAACGGGGGGGGGGGGGGGGGAGGTTTGTGGGTTCAGATGAAATCTCTCATCGGTCGCTGTCGGATCTCATCGACCTCCTCCATGGTCAGAACTCTGGTTGGGCGTCTTGCATGTCGAGCTAGAGTGATCTGTATCTTTTGTTGCAGCCTTCGTCGGTAGTGGGCCCGAGGTCGTGGACGTCTGGATCTGCCAAGTTCAATAGCTCGATCAAGCAGTGTACCTCTAGTATGAGTAGGCTCTAAGATTTGCTATAATGACTGCTCCGTTGGCTCTCCTCTATCTGGTGTAAAGAAATCTGTGATTTGTCTTTGAGATTTTCTTTCCCCTGATGTCCTCAGCAAGCTCTCTCTAAGTCTACGTAGCTCTAGCAGGAACAATCCGAGACACCGATCCTTGTATCTCATGACCCTAGAAAAAGGTTCGAACCCTTCTCTGAATAGACAGTGGAAGCAGCCGCGTATCTCATACTATGTCGGGCAGTGACATGTGTAGTGCAGCTCTGTCTCTGGCTCTAAGTTACATAGGTGACATATCCTGGCTCGTGCCGGCACCCCTCAAAATCGGCCAGTCTCAATCTGGAGCTGATGTGAGAATGCCTGTATCTGTCCAATAGCGCATCTTATCCCATGAGATAAATGTGTATCCATGTATGCAGCCCTAGTCACAAAGCTGTCCTCCGTGAGTTGGAGAAGATGCTCTCTGTAGAAGGCCATCTTCGTGCCCAACTCCTGTGTCGGCTGTATCCATGTGCTCCTGGTATTTAGCTGAATCAGATCCTGACGTATGAGTATGGTGATCTCTGTCCGTGTGAGAGACAGGGAGGGTGCATCCAGGGAGTATTGAAGTGGAGGTAATCTATCCATGTTGAGACCATGCGACTGAAACCATGATGTCATCTGTCCATACCAACATGCTGTATCGCCTTGTAGAGCTAGTTGTCGAGATGACTCCAAGGCAAGCCGCGCGTATCTGTCCCTGGGGAGATCCCATAGACCGTGCATAAAGGAAACAAATCTCGTCAATGCCTCCACCACGAGGGGGGGGGGGTGCTAGCTCGGCTCGGATAATTTCATGTGGTACTGAGGCCTTAGCCCGAATCATCCTAGCGATCATAGAGACCAGCGGCTTCTCCATACATCTCCATCCATCTGTATTGCCTGATCTCCCATGGTGGTCTACTGAGGGTCCCCATACCTGAAATCCATAGAGCATAGCTGGAGTCACTAGAGTGTCAAAAAGCCAAAGCTTAGTTCGCGGTTCCTGAAACTGAACCTGCGAATACATCCTCTCCAGTCCTCCCAAAGCTGCATATGCTGTTGTCAGTCTAGTCTCTGATGCTCTCCTTAGTGAAAACACCGGTCCACCGAAGACTACCCCAAGATAGGTATATGCATCTGTGTACTCCACAGTCTCGTGACCATACATAAATGTGGGTGCTGACCTCCTGACCCACTGTGGTGTAGTGTTGAACACCATAACCTTGGCTTTCCCCCAGATTGACAGACAATCCGCTGTCACGAGCAAATGTATGTAGAGCATCCAAATGACGCTGCATCCCCTCTGGGGAGTCAGAAATCAACACAATATTATCAGCATATAGCAACAGTGGAATCCATGTCCCGGCTAGCTGAGCCCCCCTGTCCCCCTGACGCTCTACATAGTCCCAAAACTCATCCACATACATCCCAAAAAGAGTCAGGGATAGGGGGCATCCCTGCTTTACTCCAATAGTGGAGTGGACCATGTCAGACATTCCCTTAGTGGTGTGTACCTGCCCCATCACTGTCTTGTATAGAGCCAGAATACCCCATATCAGCTCTATAGGCATACCCATGTCCTGTAGTCTGTGTATAAGTCTGGCTCTCGGCACTGTGTCAAAAGCTTTGCGGAAGTCCACAAAGCTACAATAGATCCTCTTGCCATGGTGTCTACCCTCCTCAATAATAGCTCCGAGTGTCAGAATCTGGTCAAGAGTGGAGAAACCTCTCTTGAAACCTGCTTGCCCTGGTGCTCTTATGCCCTCTCACTCTACCCATCTACTCAGCTCCTGCTCAAGAACGGATGCATACAACCTAGCTAATGTGTGACCAACCATGGTGGTGCGATAATTCACGGGAATCATGGGATCTCCTGACTTGAAAATAGGCACAATCGTAGTCATACTCCAAGTCTCCGGGAACCCTTCATACATGGCTCAATTAAACATCATAGCCAGGATCTCTGCAAGCATATCTCTCGCATGGATGAAGTGCTCTGCTACCAGACTATCATGATCATGTGCTCTCCTTGTCTTCATCCTGTCAATGGCATTCCTTACCCTCTCGACAGTAAAGAAAGAACATGTCTCCAGGCATGTCTCTAGTGGGTCCGGCAGAGGTGGTTGCCTTGATGCTGTGTAGAGAGATGTGGCATATTCCCCCCATGTCTCAATGGAGGTGACCGTTGGCGGTGGTGAATGCTCGTGGAATAGCCTCCATGCTTCGCCTGAGTCCTAACTTATAAATAGCTGATATAGATCCCGCTCTAGCTGAGATAAATAGGCCCTTTTCTTTTGTCACACTAGGCGGTAAAAGATAATCCGTGACTATGTGTGGTAATACCCATGAGCACTTCCCTCTGTAATTTGATCCTCGTCTCTCTGCACTCCTCATCATACCAACTGTTCTGGGGCATGTTCCTAGATCGTCTCCGTGTGGGTTGGCTGTGGGGGTATGCTTCTGATGCTGCATCATGGAGCGTCTTTGTTAGTATCTGAGTGAGTTCATCTAGTGGCGGTCGCGGCTCCTGGGTGCATAGCTGCCTGTATATCTCATCCATATACACAGAATCCGTCTCCCTCATGCAGGTATACCGAGTGTGTGTGGGGACCTCTCCTAATGGAGCTGTGCTGAACTAAAAGGTCAGGGTGAAAGACATGATAGCATGATCAACTACTACTCCAAATGCCTAGTGCCCACCATGAAATCCTGAAAGAATGGGATGAGACCTAGCTGGGCCATAACATAATCCACTGTGCTGGCACCATGTCGGTGTGGAAGTAAGTAAAACCTCCAGCTGTCGAAAATCTTTGTAGGCCATTCATAATGGCAATCTGTGTGCGGTTCCCATATCTATTAAGTATCTGCCATATTCAGTCTATTCCTCATCTTGTGATAGTCTGGATAGACCCATCTGTGTGACGTCCAGCTCCCTAAGCATCTCTTCGGAAGTATCATAAAATATTGTATGGTGGTGGGCAGTCCTAGCATTGAAATCCCCTAGTATGATAATGTCACCATCCTTGGAAAACTCCCATATGTCATTATCCAAAATAGCAAAGGGGGATTGTCCTCTAGGTGATGCACATACTGACGTACTAGGAGGAAAGTAACAAATAGCAATGTAGAGGTATCTACCCGTCTCTGCCCTGAGCCTCACCCACATGTACCTAGCCTTTTCATCCTTGCGTGCTATATATATTAGCGGCTGCAGTTCCTCCTTGAATAGAACTGCCACTCCCCCTGAGCCCCGTCCTCGATGCTCCGATCTGGTCTCCTGTCTGCAGACTGTCTCCCATCTATATCTACTCACTTGTGGCATGGATTGTCTAGGTGCTTGATGCGTCTCAGAGTAGAAAATGATGTCTCTCCCCGTGAAGCTATCCTCAAAGGCCCCTACATCAAGACGTAGTGACCCATTACAATTCCAGGTTGCCGTCTTTAGTGTGGTCCCATAGGTCTCGCACCGTCATGCGGGGCGTCGCTCCAATATCACCACCTTTCCATCCCTGTAAGAAGCAATCTTCCCCTTTTCCCTTGTTGCTCTTATTTCCGGCATTACTTCTTGCATATGAGCAATCTGCGAGAGGGTGAGGTCATCTCCAAGAAAGATGCGAGTCTTCCTTAGAGTCGGTCTCTTCTTCAAGAAGTCTTTCTTCGCTTCCATGGAGGGGAAGCGGAGAATGAGTGCCCTTTCCTTCGAGGTTTCTCCATTGCTCCCACTTTTCTTAGTGCCCACTCTCCAAGCCCTCGTATGCGTCCGCTCGTTGACCCCCACCAGAGTCATGAGTTCTTTCACCTCTTTATCTACATTAACTTGGTCTCTAAGGCCACATATCCTTACGTGAAATTGATGATGGTTGGTGTGGGGGTGGGGGTCAACGAGCACATAGAGAGAGAGAGAGAGAGAGAGAGAGAGAGAGAGAGAGAGAGAGAGAGAGAGAGAGAGAGAGAGAGAGAGAGAGAGAGAGAGAGAGAGAGAGAGAGAGAGAGAGAGAGATGAAATGATATATTAACGTCTTCAAAAGGCCAAAATGACAACATAGTGAATCTGATACCATGTCCGGAATCAAAAAGAACTGAAACAAAAATACAACTACTACAAACTGGGACTGTATGGATGTGCCAACTAATACAAAAGGTGCCCAGTACACTGTGTAGTACAATGCGAGAAAAGGGGGAGGGGGGGGGGAGATAGATATGGTAGAGATCCATCCTCATCCGCACTCTAGACGTGGAGAAAGTATGGCTCGAATCCTCTGCTATAGTCTCCGTCTATAGTGTGTAGCTCCTCTCCTCGATCGCGGTCATCTAGATCTCCCTAACTCCAATGCTCAGTCTATGAGAATGCCAGTAGTGGTAGTATGAGTGCGTGCAGAGCTCTGCAATTGTGGCTGCTCCTCTGGGTGTCCAATATCTAGTGTAAAGAAATTTGTAATATGTCTCTGAGATTGTCTCTCTCCAGCTCTCCTCAGTAAAGTGTCTCTATGCCTGTGTAACTCAAGTAGATACAGTCCAAGACATCTTTGATCCTCATAACTCATGACCCTAGATAGAGGCCCAAAACCCTCTCTAAATAGACAATGGAAACGGCCTTGTATCTCATAGTACACTGTGAATGGCATATGTAATGTAACTCTGTCTCTGACTCTAGATGACATAAGCGGCAGATCCTGCTATCTCTTGGTATCCCTCTGAATCTGCCAGTCTCAATCTCGAGTTGATGTGAGGATGTGCGTACCTTGCCAATGGCACAACGCAAACCATGAGAAAGATGTGTCCATATAGCTAGGTCGAATCACAAACCCATCCTTTGTGAGGTGGAGAAGATGCTCTCTATAGAAAGCCATCTTCGTGCCCAACTCTTGTACCGGCTCTATCCATGTCCTCCTTGTGTCCAGTTGGATTAGATCTTGACGATTCACGAATGAGTCTAGTAATCTCCACCCGTGTCAGAGACATCAAGGGTGCATGTAGAGAGTACTGAAAAGGAGGCAGCCTGTCCATGGTGAAGCCATGTGTCTGAAACCATGATGTCATTTGTGCATACGAGCATGATGTATCCCCTTGTAGAGCTAACTGTCTAGAGGACTCTAGGGCCAACCTGGCATATCTATCTTTGGTAGTATCCCATAGGCTGTGTACAAAGGAGACTGATCTGGTAAGCGCCTCAATCTCCATAGGGGGGCAGCTAACTCCGCTCGAATGATATCATGCGGTACGGAGGCCTTGGCTCTAATCAGCCGAGAGATACTAAGGGCCTCTCCATACGTCTCCAGCCTTCCTGGCCTAAAGAAGGTCCCCAAACTTGCACCCCATATAGCATAGTAGAGGCAACCAAAGTATCAAAGAGCCATAACTTTGTCCTAGGTTCTTGGAACTGAACTTGCGAACACATCCTCCCAAAGCCGCATAAGCTCTAGTCAGTCTAGTCTCTGCTGCTCTTCTCAAAGAAAATCTCAGCCTAGTAAAGACTACCCCCAGGTAAGTGTATGCATCTGTATACTCTACAATCTCCTGACCATATGTGAAAGTAGGTGCTGATCTCCTGATCCACTCTGGTGTGGTGTTAAACACCATAACCTTGGTTTTACCAAGGTTTACACACAATCCACTATCCTCTGCAAAAGTGTGTAGTGCATCCAAATGTGGCTGCATACCCTCTGGTGAGTCAAATATCAACACAATATCATCAGCATATAACAACAATGGGATCCACATCCGTGCCAGCTTGGCACCTCTGTCACCCTCTCTATCAATGTAATCACACCTCATCAACATACATACCAAATAGAGTAGGAGACAATGGGCGGCCCTGTTTCACCCCAATAGTAGAGTGAACTAAATCAGATACCCCTTCCGGAGTGCGTACATGTCCCATCACTGATGTGTACAAAGCCATAATCCCCCAAATCAACTCTATGGGCACTCCCATCTCCTGCAGTCTACGCATCAATCGAGCTCTCGGTACCATGTCAAATGCTTTGTGGAAATCCACAAAGCTACAATAAATCCGCCTCCCATGTGACCTGCCCTCAATGATGGGTCTGAGTGTCAGAATATGATCAAGAGTGGAGAAACCCCTCCTGAAACCAGCTTGACCCTTTGCTCGTACACCCTCACCCTCTACCCAATCACTCAAGTGCTGCTCAAGAATGGATGCATACAACTGTGCCAATCTGTGTCCAACCAGATCCCTATACAAACGTTAAGTCCTCTAGATACCACAAAAATGATAGTGTTCTCCATGTGGTGAGTGTCGTGGATACAAGAAAATTAATAACTAGTAATATCCACACACAAGGGATCTATTGCATTGCGGTCATTGCAAAAATAACTGCTAGGGCATGTTCAATGTGTTTGACCCTAATGAGCTCCGTCTAGTGATAATGGGGGGTGGTGTACCTCATCACATCTGAGATCCAGTGATAAATAGTTGAAGGATACCCTTAGTATCAGTAACTCTGCGGTGTAGTCTCTCCTCTATGTGATGCTGGTGAATAATTTGGATCTCTTGGATCACATCCGATGTTTGTGTGATGCTCTGGCTCTGATTCTCTGCTAATTGCCTGTGTAAGATGCCCTGTAGCCGTGTAGTGTCTCCTGGTTGAAACAAATTAGTCAGCTGTCTGTCTGACTTGTCCTTTGGGACCTCTTGCTTTCTATGCTGGTACATATGAAGGGCCTGAAAGCCCTCATCTTCAAATTGTCTCTCTCCTATGCTGTGAAACAACCTAAGAGGACAAGGGTACTGGCTCGCTCATTAACCACTTACTTTGCCTATATAAGTCTGCTCTCCCAAGCCATTGGGCTCATAGCCCCTTGCCAGGCCCTTGCTTGGACCCTTGTTCTTCCTTGGAGAAAAGTTTTTGTCTTCAAAAACAACAGTGGGAAATTGTTTCTTAATCACGCTTATGTCAAGCGGAACCCTCCTCAATTCTGTGTTTCCGCCTAACCAAAACTTGATGTCGTTCATGATGCCTTCTATGTAGCATCTGTGTCAACCATGTTGTCATCAGTACCTAGCCATTGCTGAAATGACTAACATGTAACATCGGATGCACACTTGAACAGGATGGTAAATCCAATTTATAGCCAACTTCAAGTAGAGTCGTCATGAACACTAGCTTGAGTATTGACGAGATCTCATTTTTAGCACGACCCTACACCTTGGAGTATGATTGATCATGCTCATACTTTCTCTTAAGAGATTGCAGAAAGTCAGTTTGAATTTCCATACATGCAAGAGTATTTATGTCAGCTATTGCGACTTCAACATTAGCTACAACATTGTATTGACCTATACGATACCTTAACTCATAGTCATACTCTCGAAGGATTTTAGTCCACTTGGCCTTATGCCCCTTCAAATCTTTTTGTTGTGTAAACCATTTATTGCTTTCCTGATCGAAATCAATGTTAAATTGAGCACCATACAATGTGTCACCATTGCTTCAAAGCATTACTAATGGCATAAAGTTTTTGCTCATAAATAGAGTTATTCTAGTGATTTGAGTTCAAATTCTTGTTTTCAAAGGTAATAAGCTATCCTTCTTGTGGGAGCACTGTGTTGATGGGTTTGTTGTTGGCATCCGCCTAAAGCACAAACGGTTTGAGAGGATCAACAATAACTAAAATGAGTTCCGTAGTTTAAGCCACCTTAAAGCTTATCAAATCAACATTGCTGCTATTCACCCTAAGCGAAGGATTCTTTCATTTCTTTGTCATAGGAGTTGCGATCTTAGCATAGTCTTTGATGAATTTACGATAATAGTCTGCCATATTCAAAAAAACCTAAAGTTCTTTGATGAATTTATGATAGTAGCTTGCCATACCTAGAAAAACCTGTTTAGCTAAGAGCTATGAACATAATTCCCTTTGATTCTTGCCGAACGGAAGGCTTATGTTGCTGCTAAGAGAACAAGATGTTTCTTAGTCTCCATTGATATGTTCTGTAGAACTTTCAAAGTTGTATGTCAACCATGAATTAAAAGAAGTCTTTGGTGTTACTTATTGCCTCATGCTTTATCCGATTTTTCTTTAAGTTTTAATGACAATGTGTATATTAATGAAAGAACCATTCTTACTCTTTTTCTATGACTACTCACAAATGAGGATTTTATATTTGAGAGCTTTTGTTTTGAGCTTTTGAAATTGAAACATTATTTTTGAGCTTTTTAACGCTCGTATTACACTAACGACATCTTCAAATATTAGTGTGCCATGAGGTAAGTCTACATTGGATTATGCAAATGCAACACAAAGGCATCATTGTGGCACAACATCATGTTGATGAGAATCTTGTTTAAGATTCCATCTCTTGGATATGCAAATAGGGCAAGAACGACAAAAGCTCTGATCTCTTTTAAGAGAATACAGATGGAGGGTTTATTTGTGACACTTATCGGAGGATATTTTGAGCAAGGGATGACCGAGGAAGTTATGACTCTTTTCACTGGATGCAACATCAAGGCTTCAAGCATCTCCAAAAATGCAATCACTTAACATGCATGTGTTGGTAGGAGGTTTTTCACAAGGGAAAGCTAATTGACAATTAAGTTTCCAGAAAAGGGGTTGAGTGTTGGACTAATGTTCTTGTGGATATGCATGCCAAGTGGGGTGTTCTTGTCCATGTGCAAGTGCCCTAGAGACACCTTTGTCCCAATGTGATTTTTGGGTGCTTTGATATCAAGGTATGCCCTTGGGTATGCCAAACATGCAATGTCGTCATGGGGCATCTGCTCAAAATACTTAAGAGCTTGTCAACCTTGCCCAACTTGAGTACACTTTGTTTCAAAGAATGCTAGCAGAAGGGAGCTTCTCTAAGATACTTGTCCTTGAGACATCCCAGCACACTTGGCATACATATTGACAAAGCATTACTACACAATATGATACTTAGTAAGGACTTTTTGGCAAACCTCGGGCCCATCTGAGTTTACCTTGCAACCAGAGCACTCCAAGAAATGATGATACACGAAGGCAGGGCAAGTTGTAGCTCACCACAAACTTTGCCTTCCATGTGATAGGTATGGGGAACTTGGAAGTTCCCAAGTAAGAAGGGGTGTTTTTAGGAAACGTGGAAAGATAATTATTAATGTGTGGTGTGACCTAGGATGGCAAATTGGTATTGGCGTAGGGTTTACATATTGTATTGGGGTATTTCAATTATCACATATTTCATTAGATTCTTCAAGATTGCAACCTTCAACTCAAAACAATATTTCGAAGTAATTCAATGCTATGTAAGTCTTCATTATGAAGTATACATTTTTTTGCACCAGTTAATCGCATGTCACAAGCATTAGAGACTTGATGGTGCATCCAAGCATTGTTTTTGGATCAATAAAATTAACAGAAGTCTAATAAACTATCTTTCATAAGTCACTTTTATATATTCATCTCCTTAGATCCAAAATAAAAAAATTGAAAAGTCATAGGTCCATTTTAATATTCACACATTCTAAATTTATAATTGTTACACATTATAATCCACTATGAGGGCAAGAACATAGCAACAACAAAAAATTGAATCTCAAAAGTCACACTTCGCACCTTCGACCTATTTGTCAAGTGTAACCCTCTGGAGACGTGTCAAGACTGACCCTAAGGTAGATGAACCCATCAAGGATGAGACTTGGTAAAGCATATATGAATGGATAAAACCATAATTGATAAATGCAAGAATTCTAACTCACTCATCCACGTTGCTTCATGGAAGCTCTCACAAAAACCTATAGAATTAGCCTAAAATAAATTTTCTCTTACCGGCAAAAAAGAGAAGTGCTTATCTACAAACTACTAAGGCATTGGCAATTAACTTGAGCAATATGATTTACCAGGTGATCATTGAATGTACTCCCTTCCATTACCCTCAAAGGCTTCACCCCTTTTGAAGTCTCTTTCTCTTTCATAAGCCTTGTAGGAAAAAACATAATTTTATATTCCGGTGTATTGTATTATGCATCAAGAAGATTGAATTTATCCGGACCAACGACGTTCCACTTTTCAACAGGCTCTGGAACAATGTCCACTAAGCCCCTCAACTCAATAACTTTGTTTGCAACTCTTCAAAGAAACGTAGTCCTCCCTACACTTATGTTTCCTTCTTCACAATCAGTTGCTTTCTTCTTATGCCCATTGTTGCTTTCCTTCCGTGTCCTTGACTACTCCCAAATCCACAAGAGGAAACTTTTATTGGCTTTCTAATATAATAATTGGCTCTCTATTCAAGCATAGAAATGCCAACAATCTTTCAGTCTCTGGTTTAATTTTTGCCCAGATTCATCTTTAAAAGGAAGTGCAAGATTCAAGTTATCCATAAGACAATGAACTATATCCAGTATGAATAGTATTGATCAAATACTACAACATCCCCACTAGGTATCAATATTTCTCTCTCTCTCTCTCTCTCTCTCTCTCTCTCTCTCTCTCTCTCTCTCTCTCTCACACACACACACACACACACACACACACACACACACACACACACTTGCATGCACATATACTAGAGCACACTATTGAAACAAAGGTCCATGCATTGAGTTCCTCCCATGGCTATAGAGGTGCTGAGGCAGACCCACCCATAATGAAGCCTAGCATGTTGTGGTCTACCAGATCCCAAAACCTACGCTCCGCCTCAATTGTTTTTACAAAACTGTTTGAGAAATCTATTCACATGACCCCCCAATTCACATGGAGGTGTTCCAAACTTTATCCATAAAACCTTTGATAACATTCCCTAGATGTAGCTAGCAGCTTTTAAAGCTTCTTTCTCCAAGCAATAAAACTACCTTCCAAGTGAAGGGTCACATTTTGAGATAAGCTTAAGTCTCGCTTGTCTTTCGTGATCGCCACCTTCAAAATGGGCCTTGTCTATGTATTGAAATGCTTATGGCACCTTCTAGACGGTTGTTTGGACAAAAAATTTGAACTGTAGAGTCTACCAACACACGAGTCCTTTGTAGAAAACAGAATACACCAAAAATCTTATATAGTCACATAATTTTCATGAGCATGTAATTCCTGCGATTACCTTACGCCACCATCACATGGTAGCTAAACTTACCAATCAGTACTTATTTCTGGCCATAGAAGATCATGTAACTAATTCCCTTTACTTAGTCCATTAGTGGTTATTTTTGTCCATAGAAGATTTTGTACACATGTGAAAAACTTACAAGGAGTGGCTTGTGTGCCAGTTTCACCAGACTCTTGCAAAATGCAACCCCATAAAAACAACATGATGTAAATGTTGAGCTATCAAATAAGCAAAATTGACTCATTTGCATCTTTGGTAAATACACAGATTAAGAATGTTGTTGACTTAAGAGAAATCAACGTTGCTACAACCAGCCACTCCACTGCATGTTGTATCAACAACTTAAGAATTGCATGGGCATAGGAATTGTTAAGGAAACTATGATCCCATTTTCAAATATCTATGTATCAGCAAAATATCCCAAATTATGGAGAAAAAGGGAGGCAAGAACTCCTTAATCATCTACGTACACGTGGATGATCGGGGGTCTCCTACTAAATTATGGGAAAAAAGGGAGCAAGATCTCTACAATCATTTGCGTGCACGCAAATGATCGGGGGGCTCCTACCTCCCCCTTTTTTTCCATTAAATTTTTTTTTTTAATCAATGTATTCTCCAAACAACGCACATGCCTATATCGCATGAAGAATCTTCAAATTATAAATATAAAATGTTCTACTTCATATATAATCCCATCCATGAAACTTGTATTGGACCCACATAAGTTTGAATAATTATTTATTGAGTATAACATAAACAAACATGTGGGACTAGTATGGATAAGCTACCTACAAATTTTTCTTGGACCTTTTGCATTTTTTTATAAGCTTTTGGTGCATGTCCTTTATATTGAATATATGCAAGTGCGTGATATTCTTTATGGGTCCCATTATCTATCACGATAAGCTCAAAAGTTTAAGGAGACAAAAAAAAACTGTATGATTGTTTTATATAAAACTATCAAAGGTTTTTTTAATTAAGATAGACTTATGTGCTCTATTTTGGTACCAAACTAATGTTAATTGTCCTTCTACTTTCACGACTTCGATGGATATATAGACCAATCATATTCGAGAAAATTTGTCATTGCTTTCCTAGATGACATTTTGGTCTACAATGCTACTGAAGGAGAGCACCTTATCCACCTCAAGTTGGTGTTTAATATGTTATAAGCGCATGAATCTTACACAAATCTCAACAAGTTCAATTTCCTTAATACTAAAATCAATTACTTGGCCTTGTCCAACAAACCTATCATACTCTGCTACGGACCACATCTGCTCCACTAGTGTTCATCACTTGGAAATCCAAGTGCATGAGATATCCTTGAATTTCCATAGGGGATTCTTAATCTCCATATCGAACACCTCTTTGTTGGGCCCATATATAAGGTGTTACCATATACATGTGGTAGTGATGTGTGTGAACACACTTAGGACCATCGGGGCATTTTTTCCCTCACTAGGAGGTTTTTTCTCTTGTATATACACCCATCACTCTAGGACTATCTTATCTTTCCATTGCACACTATGTAATACACTCTTCATTGTGTGCCTTGAGCTTCCTTTGTCTTTTCCAAGCTGTGTGTATTTCTGTGCAACCCTAATTCCAACAATTGGCATCAGAGCAAGTTGCGTCCTCTCGGGCTAAGTCGCCAGTAGCTCCAACACACGCTTCACTTTCTCCAATTTTTATTTGGACTCATTTTGGCTCCCCGTTTCCACTACATGCAGTACAGTAGCACATGCTATTTCATCATTTTGTATAGAATTTCTATCAGTGCCATTTTTTGCATAACATGGCCCTTACAGTCTTCTACGGTTTGTACTATATAGCACACGTTGTTCCCGCTTTGGTTCTCCTCTTTTCGGGCAATTTTCACATTGGGTGCAACATTTTCCATGGCTAACAACAACACAGATGTGTTCAAGATGTTTGTTGTTAGGGATAGATTGGATGGGGACAATTATCCTATGTGGGCTTATATGATGCAACATGTCCTTGTGTCAAAGGGAATTTGGAATATTGTGCAGGGCATTGGTGTAGGTTCTGGTTTTCTGAGGATGTAAACGATGTTGAGGATGTTACAGGTTTTGGGTGGCAGCGTTGCTGTTGCCAGAGCTATTTTAGCTACGACTAAGCAAGCTCGTTGGGATGTAAAAGATGCGCATGCTCATGCTTTGATTGCATTGTTTGTGAAGCTCACTATTACTCGTCATATTCCTTCAACAAAATTTGCAAAATGGGCTTGGGATATTCTGGCTGGTCTTTATGCATGTCGCAATGAGGCTAAAATTGCATTGTTGCGTAAAGAGCTAGAGTCGAAGATTATGCATGAGGAAGATGAGATGGACACTTTCCTTGCTCTAGTATTAAGGATATCAACTTATCTCTGCAGGCAAAGTAATTTCTAACAACTCCCTTTTGCAAACTATTCTTGGTGCTTTGCCAGATTCTTACCAGATTTTTGCTAGTACTTGGAGACTTATGACTCAACGAAATTCCGAAGTTGTCAAGTTTGATATATTATGCACATTATTGTTACAAGAGTCACTTTCCAAAAAAACAGGGCTAAACATCATGCAATTGAACATGCTTTTATTGTTACTCAAAGAAAAGGTGGTAACAACAATGTAACCACTTCTCATGATTCTTTTGTGAGTGGAAAATCTTTTGTTCCTAATGCTTCTATTGGTATCACTTCTTCTGAGAATTCTGGTGATAATGGCAAAAAGAAGATGCGTTGCCATTATTGTAAAGCTAATGATCACTTGATCAAGCAGTGTCCAAAATTGAGGGCAAAAGAGGCCAAGAAGAAAGAGGCTAGATCAACTACAGGGTCAAATACAAGTGTAGCTATTGTAGAGTCTTCTGTAAAAGGAGATTGTGATGTTGATGTAGATGCAGAGTGGACTTTTAGTGCAGAGTGTACTTATGATCCTGTTGTCCATGATGCACGCATGTCAGATTCACATGTGTGGTATTTTGACAGTGGTGGTACAAAGCACATTACCTCACATCATGATTTGTTTACATGTCTTGGGTCTGTCCCTCATGGGAATTCAGTCACTTGTGCCAACTACGCCTCTTATCCAGTTCAAGGAGTTGGAAAGATTGTGCTTACTGGTGCAAATGGCAGTTCTTTCACACTTGCTCATGCATTGTATATACCTGGGATCAAGAAGAATCTTTTGTTTATATCTGCACTTGCTAGACTTCGTCTTGTAGTCAAATTATTGGATGATAGATGTATAGTGCATGATCTCAGTGTTGGTGATGAAATTGTTTCATATGGCATTTTATGTCGTGGGTTGTATAAGCTCACTTTGTATAACAGGTGTGGGTAGAATTTTGCAAATGATGTTGTGGATTCTAAGGCTATTTCAGATGCAAAGCTTTAGCATGCACATTTTGGGCATCTGAATTTTGCGAGTCTGTCGCGTTTGCAGACATCTGATATGATTGCTTCTTTGCCCCCTCTTGACGCACCTGTCAAACATGTTGTGAAGGATGTATTTTGGGTAAGACGCAGCGTTCGAAGTTTCCAAAGGATGGTTCAGTTAGGGCTACATGCACGTTGCAGCTTGTACATGGTGATGTTTATGGGCCCATGCAAACTCTGTCCTTGGGCAATTATCTTTACTTTGTGACTTTCATTGATTATTACTCCAGACATGCATGGGTGTATCCACTTAAAACGAAGTTGGAAGTGTTTGTGTGCTTCAAACAATTTCTGCCTATTGCTGAGAATGTCTCGAAATGTACTATGGACACCGTCTGTTCCGATCGAGGGGGGGAGAGGAAAAACAGATCTCTTACAGAAATGGCACGATGTAAGTTAAGGTTTACCACATTCGTTTTGGCTTGAAGCTATTATGTGTGCCACTTATGTACTTAACATGTGTCCTACAAAAGCTTTACAGTCTATGAATCCTTATGAAGCATGGCATGATAGAAAGAAAGCCTTCTATTGAGCACATGCGTATTTTTGGTTGTTTGGCATATGCTTTGGTGCCACAAACACATGCAGAAAATTAGATGATAAGGTTGTCAAATGTATTTTTTTTTGTTATAGCACTGAAAGCAAAGGCACTCTAGGGCTATCTTATCTTTCCATTGCACACTTAGTAATACACTCTCTTGTGTGCCTTGAGCTTCCTATTCCTTATCTTTGCCATCTTGGGCTTTGCTTATGGACAAACCTTCTTTTCATGCTTGCCAATAGAAAGTTTACAAGCTATGAATCAACAATAGCAACAAGGGACACAATTCGATGAAAATATGATGCAATTGTTTCAAGAATTTGCACTTTTTATGCGATAGCAACAAGCTGTAGAAAGGAGAGAAGTCTCTGCCACAAAGCAATGGGTGAAAAAAATGGAACAATTCAATGAAAATTATGTATCCAAGTCTTTTGGAACCATGTAAAGGAGATGAAAATAAATAGAGTGCCTACAAGAGATATGGCAACGAGTTTCGAACTTGTTTTGTGTTCTTGAGATCAAAGTGCATGTAAGGGATATGAAGGTGGACCATGGAGAAGATTGTTGAGCATTCAACAAAACACTGAAGTGAGAGCGATTCATGGAAGGCATGAAACAAGATTTGAGAGGAATTTTTAAGAATGGATTACTAGACCAAAATAAGGACTCTCTCCAATGGATTGACTAACAAATTTTGAAAGACGATATGCTCAATTGCTAGCAAAAGAATGATGTGGAGAAGACAAAGTTATATTTACAAGCTATAGATAAAGACCCTCAAGACAAGTTGGAGTTGCTTTTTGAAAGACAATAACGTAGAATAAGGTTTGAAGACTGTGTGGAAAGAGGTTCTCTTAGGACAACGGTAGGACCTAGGGGAGCATGGCCCCTAGGCAACATTGACTAGGTATGCGTGTTCACAAGCTCCTAAAGGTGGGCTACGGGCCAATAAGGGGAGGTGACTCTGTCGAGAGGAACATGCCTTAGTCCCTTGTCCTATTAGTGGTATTAGAGCTTGAGAGGTTTTATCTCTCTATCTTGCACTATTTCTTAGAAGTATAAAAGGTGGGAAGAAGAGGGAAGCCAAAAGGACACCATGCAGGGCATGCGTGAGACAATGCAAGGAATGTAGTGGTCAAGGAAGCTTGAGGACCGATGGCTGCGAGAATGATTGTTGGAACACAAGGGAGACGAAAGGTGACCTCAACGATTTGCATTGTAGATGGCTTTGGACAAGAGTGCCTTGGCGTGCTTGGAAAATGTATCTTTTGGCATGGAAGCCCTCAGGGCTTGTATCATACAATGTGTGCATATCTCTTCTAACGCATGAAAATATTCATGGTGTTGTCGCTTTGGACATCAACCCATACAAGCTGCTGTTTGCAGAATAGCTTTGTGCGTAGGTTTCAAGACCGCACACTCAGATCTATATTATAGTTCTTTTTTCCCCTTCCATCTAACCCTCTCAAGGGATTTGGGTTATTAGGGTTTGATGAAATTCATCTTCAAAGTTGAACATAGAGATCTCAACTTGCAAAAAGCAAGGCTTTGAGGTGCTCTACTTTCCTAGATTTACTAGCTTTTTTGACATGATTTGAATATGGAGCCTTGAAGGGGTTTATTGACATCATACCAAAAAATACCAAGGATCATCACGGAGTGTACGAGCATATATAGTATCTTGACTTGTTCATCGGGCTTGTCATGCTTCCTCCCAGAATTCAAAATAGACAACATTTGCTTCCCAATGATTGTGATATGCTATAAGCAGCCATGCTTGAGGATATGTTACAGACATAAGTAGGTGTCACAAGGTGGTCACAATTCACATCCTTGGCATACTTACATGCAAGGCATGTAAGTATGGTGGCCTAAAACCCACACAAGAAATCATCTTAACGCTTCCACTATGGCGCAAGACACTTTGTCAAGGACATCGTCGATCGGATAGCAGTCAATTATTTATTGGATGATCGACAAGGTCGACTCTAATTAACATCTTCAAGGCATGCACAAAGGTGCATAAGTACGTAGGTTTTTGGTTATGACTTTTGGCACGATGGTGCTTATGGAATTTTGCATAAGGATGGACAAAAGATTCATGATTGGCATTTATTTTGCCCTATACACAATTTATATTATGCTTTGTATATATTTTCTCCCAGACATTTACTTTGCCTCTATGAACGAGCAACAATTCATTTATGGTTGAGTCTGATTATTCTATCACGCAATAGGTGATGTTTTCTATCATGAGTAAACAAGCATCGTCACGAACCATAGCTAGCCAAGTCAGGTGGCATTTATTGTTCCGAGTTTTATAGTAGTTTATGGACTAAGGTAGTCACAGTCTATCCCAAGATGGAGAGCAAATAAGCATCCATATTTGGTACAACCTTTTTGTCAATTTCCAAGTAACTTTATGCCAAATATATGGCTAACAGCAAGTACAATGTGTGCTTCTAGTTTTACTTAACAACAATTTTGTTGCAAAACTTTACTAGTATGTCTATAAGATAGTATATCTACAAGATTGTTGTTGTGTCATGAGCGTAACGCTTTGGAAAAATTGCACACCAAGCTTTATATTCACTACATCGAGACACTACATGTGTGGAGTATCTGTGTTTTCATTTCATTTTTCACATCAATATTTGTCTTGCAAAATATTTTGATGGATATATGGCTACAAGCAAGTACGAGTTCTATGATTATTTTTTACTTTTCTTTTTAGCATCAATATAGCAAGACACTACGAGTGTGCAATTTGAAGTTAGATTTTGATCATATCTAGGATCATGTATGGCTACTCAAACTAGAGGAAACGTGTAGTTGTAAGAGCATAAAGTTTTAAGGAGAGGGTTGTAGTGCAATTCTTGTGCAACCATGATTGGACACACTGCAACATCCATCAGATTGTGGAGTAAAGAAGCTATAGGGATATTACTAAGTTAAGTAGATATACCACACAAGAGGCTCTTCTTCTTTTGCACAAAATAGCACTAGTTTTGGCATTTACTCCATATGTAAAGAGTAAATGTACACGTGACTTAGACACAGGGGGCCAACCTTTTGTTATATCACACAAGAAATTTCATACGCTAATCAATTGCTTGATTGATCTGCATTAGTAAAGTAAGCATCCGATTTCTGGAAGGTATTTCTTGAGATGAGAGAGAAATAAGTTTTGCTTAGTTAGAGCATTTCGCTTGAGGTAGGATCTACTATTGTTTTGAGCTGCAGGTAAAGGTTCCTTTTGGCCAAAGGAATAGTCTCCTAAGAGGACTTCTGATTCAATCATTTAATTTAGTTTTGGCTACGAGAAAATAGTCCACATATGAGTACCAAAGTTGGTAATCATCAAGTGGATTAGTTTGACAAAATGCATGTTTAGATTTGGAAAACATTGAGTGTTTGCCACATAAGTTGGATGTTCATATTCCCCTGATGATGCATATGAATTATTAGGTGATTTGGGTTGGTGTCATCAAGGCTTCTTGTAAGGTACATTTAAATCTAGCCATAAATCAAGTGACTAAAATCAGCTTCTTGTTTCGATGACCATAACTTAACCATAAGACAAAACCCGACATAACTAAAGTAATTTCAACCCAAACTTGACCAAACTTAGATAACCATAACTTGACCATAAGACAAAACCTGACATAACTAAAGTAGTTTCAACCCAAACTTGACCAAACTTAGATAACCATAACTTGACCACAAGACAAAACTGGACATAACTAGAGTAATTTCAACCCTAAGTTTTGGTCTACTAGTGTGGTTTTGACTTCAATAGATTTGGATTTTAAGGCACGAAGTGATAAACCTTTTAAGCACCTACATGAAGAAAATGCACCATGTAGGTTACTAGGATCTTCTACTTTTGCAAATGGGGATGATAACATTCTACTTGATGAGGCTGGCAAGGAGGATTTTGTTGATAAGGATGCTTTTGGCATTATTTGTGGTATGCATGAGCTGAACCATATTCATGCTACAATGTTTCATGACTTTGATAAATATGTTGAAGGGGTAGGGAATGGTCATTTAGTGACCATTCCCCATAATGTTGACGACCACGTGGCGACCGGCGGAGGCCGGGAGCCATGTGGGAGTCAACATTATGGGAATGGTCACTAAATGACCATTCCCGGCCGTCAAGGTCCAGGGGAAGGGGGCCAAATGTGAAAGTCGTGAACTTAGGGTGCGAGGTTGGTTTACGCGCTACCTGTGTGTCGTGCACTAGCTTGAAGCAGAGGTATGAAATTTCTGTTTGCGCTCGTATGGGATCCAGGCGAGGCAAGAAGATGGTCGAGAGGGCTCATAAGTCGACTCCGCCAGACATACTAGGTGATGCAGGCTCCATTCCTTCGTTTTCTCTCCTGCCTATTGATATGGAGTTAGCTACGCCAAGAAGCACAACGACTGTATGCTTTCGAGATTATAATGGGAAAGGGATCAAGACCTGTGTCGATTTTGAACATCCAGGTGGTGGTGTTGTTGAAGTTGCAGGTGTGCATTCGCAAAAATCTACCATCAGGTGTGCTTTGATCAGATTGAGACAGTTTTAGTGACACACTGAGTTCTGACTCCACAGTAATTAGTGAGAAAATTTATGTGTCATCATTTTTTCTAAGTGCTGATGTGTCAGACTGTGGTTTAATTACAGATGCTGATGTGTTGTGTTGTAGATGGCAAAGCTAAATGAAGTGATATTTTTATTACACATGCTGACTTGTCGCAGATCTAACGGTTGTTCATAAAATTACTGTTAGTCATATGGAGTAGATGAACAGCTCAGATTGCCTGCCCCCTGACCCTTGACCTTGACGGATGTATACACGATGAATTGTTTGCTAAAATTGATGATTCTATTTCAAAATTGTGGGGTGACAAACTACCTTGGGATAAACATAGGAGTTTTCTAAAGGACATGCCAATGGATTCTAGCAGAATCAATATTTAATAATATAAAAGGATTTAGTGCAAGTCTATGTACAAGGTGTAAGGCCTTTGCTTTTCTCAAAGAGGTTGGTATGTGTGCAAGGTCTATGCATTAGTGAATATAAGGCATTTTGTGTTTGTTATAGGAACAATAGTCATTTTGCTTCACATGCTTGTAGGTGATATACTATGGCCATTTGATCCATGTGCGTGGAATCGTATGGTTTATGGGCATATTGTTGCTCGCAATGAATGCAGTAGCATGTAAGAGAAGGCTTACAAACACTTCTTATGCACAAATTGATTATGGTGAAGATCAAAGAGGTTGGCACATGTTGCAGAATGTGCATGTTTAGAGGGGTGGATGTCATGCTATGGCACGATCATAATGTGAACTTGTAAATTTTAACTCACTTTTATACATTTAAAGTAAGGAGAAAATGCAACAATGTATACAACGTGACGTGTAAACGTAGTTGATGTCATGCACATAGCCTACCGGGGAGTCATGGGCTTGGACGTGGCATCGTTGGTGTTTTCTCACTTTAGACCATGCCTATCTTGGTTTGATAATGTACATATGTCAAGTGCATCATGATGGCACACTCATTTTGCCTATAAAGGTTTATATGCGTAATCATCGTTCGAAAATAGCATGAGTGTCAAAGATGTGTCAAAAAAATCATGACAAAGACAAAAGTGGTGTTTAGCATGAAAATCTAGCTCAAGAAAAAATTTAAAGCTTGTTTGGATTTTTATGCTCAAAATGGGTCTTTTTTGGGTGACAAAACAACCAATAAATGGGCAAAAAAAAGCATTTTGACCCAAATATGGCTCACAATCCACGTCCATCATGCTGCTAGGGTTGTAGGCCAAGGGGGTGCTATTTATGGTTGAATATTAGCACTTTCACTCACTTTGAGAAGATATAAAAAGGGTTTCTTCTATGGCACACATGTAGTCCCACTCTACCTCTACCTTAATTTAGAGTGTGTAAGGGCATCACTTGGGGATTTCTCTCTTCAAATAACTGTTTGGCCTTGGATACAGAGGTGCTTAAGATTCCATGAAATTTTCACAAGGAAGAATTGCGATAAGAATCTAGTGTCTTCCACAAGATTGAGGCTACATATAATCATGAAATATACAGGAGATTTGAGTTGTTGTTTTTTTTTTTGCAAAACTCACAATTGTGAGTGGATTATATTGAGCAGCCCAAAAAATTACAAGGTTTTGTCATGCTTATGTTAAGCCATGACAACATCCAGGGATCATAATTATAACGGCTATCAGGGCAGACACCCCTACCACCCCGCCTCCACATCCTTTATACACTAGGTCCATACTCTTGTCATTCTGAGATCTTTTATTTACCGATGGCCAAGATTTGCCATCACTCAGAGGATTGGTCTAGGACTACTTGTGCCTTGTTGTCAGCAGATGGAATGCCTAGGATGGGAGATTTGAGTTGTTTTTTAACTTGTGTATGCCAAACATCACGACATCGCTCCCTTAAAGTCAAACTTGAGACTTTTGTCATCATTAGTATCTTTTTTATTTTCCTTCTCCTAGCAGTGGATCATATGAAGTTTTTGGTTTACTCTAAACCATAAGTTTTTGGGTTTCTCATCAATCTTGGGTTATATCTTTACTCAACAACCAAGGGTTTTTAGGTTCTCCCATAACCAAATCCTACTTAGAGAACCTCCCCTCAAACTAGGCAAGAGGTGAAGAAGTCACCAACTTCATGGAAGGCTTTTGTGTGTGAGGTTTACTCAACTAAATTGGACTTTATACCATCTTAAGTATCATGGGGGTATAAATCACTTTCGCTGCACATTACATTGGTATCAAAGCTCTTTGGCAGTGTCTGATATTATCACTCAAGAAAAGAACTCAAGTAACCTCCCTTAGATTTTTGTATGAAAGAAGTTTTTTGTTTCTCCCTCAGGCTTGTTAGCCACTTCCATCCTTAGTCCATTGCGCATCGGGCGTACTCGCATTTTCATAGCTATGTCGTAAGGACCATTAAGCCATAAAGAAACATAAAAATTATTATTTTTTCTTGTTTGAGATTGCACGTAACCCAAGACCACTTGGGTGTGTCGATCTCTCTAATCTGTGTATTTGAACCTAGAAAAGAAGGGCTTGTCCTACCTACCCTTGTTCCTCTCTCCACTCATTGAGAGTGAACCTTGTACATTGCAGTAGGCCAATTGATGTGGAGTGCAAGGCCGCCAAGGGTGCGCTCGCAAGGAGGAGTTGAGATTGGGTAAAAGAAAGCCCTCTTAAACGCATATTGCAAGCAATACCAAGTACCAAGTACCAAGAACCCCTTCACTGGAGGTTAGCCATCCCACTAGTGTTCATGCATGCATGCTTAACTACAATGTTTTCACAAATTGGTCAAGCCATACACACATGAAAGCCTTAAGAAAGTGGCGTACCTGTAGTCTAGCTAATTTAAGTCACTTTCTTAAGGCTTTTAGGTGTGTATGACTTGACCTTTAGCTAAATAAATGTAGTCTTAGAGAAAATGCAAGCAACCATTAACATCCGCTAAGAATCCTTGTAGAAACATTGCAACTACAAGCATTGCTTACTCTACTTCTCTTGCTCTGTCTCCCAACACACAAAATGCACAAATTGTGTAAAAGTATCGCTTAACCGAAGGTTTAGATCTATCACTTTTGAACGAGACGAGTTCTCGTTTTTGAAGCTTCTTGACGATTATGAAATGAGAAAGACTAATAGATTTTCTCCTAGGTATTCCTTAAGAAGATTGAAGATGTCTTTTTTTTTTTGGCAATCTTGCTTGCGCGAGCTAGTTTTACGAGATTGTGCCCACTCACGCACACCTCATGTCCATAAGGGTTGAACCATAGTGGGTGTGTCTAAAGGCCCTCACCTTAACCACTAGGACAACACCCTTTGGACAAGATTGAAGATATGTCTTATAATTAGAGTTGTTGAAGAGCTCCAAGAGGCAGCATGTTTTTCATGCTAGCCTTTTATCACTTCTTGAATTCATGTGCAATTGTTAGTGGCTCAACTAACTTTGGTAAGATCTTAGGAGAAACTCCTCACAAGACTTGCCATAAAATGGAATGAGTAGGTCTTACACATTTTGAAAAGGAAATAACGAGGCAAATCTTGAGAGATCATGGACCTCGTTGCATAACAAAATCGTTTTATAATGAATTTAAAGATCGTTATACACATTTGATCTCAGTAAAATTGTTTCTTGCTTGCGACAAAGGCCGTGCATTAGGAGGGTATGCCATGCATAATTTTGTCAAAGCAATCATGGTGCGAGAGAGAGAGAGAGAGAGAGAGAGAGAGAGAGAGAGAGAGAGGGGGGGGGGGGGGGGGGGGGGGGGGGGGCGGGGGGGGGGGGGGGGGGGGGGGGGGGCATGCACTACTAACCTGTGTGCATAGAAAGAAAGGGGAGGGAGGGGGGGATCACGACAAGATTGAACCTGACAAAGCTGCATGCAGAGAGTTAATGGAGAGGCTGCCTTATGCAACGGAGGAGGCAGTTGCCTTGTGCTGAGAGGGTGGAGAGTCTTTGTGAAGGCGTTGACTGGGCGATAAGGGAATCTTTTTACGAATGATTTTATTTAAAGTAGAGCTAGTAGCCAGTACAAAAAATTCATATAGGTAAAATGCATAATTAGGGGGGGGAAAGCTTGTATCATGATTTATGTGTGTAGACTTCGCATTTAAATCTAAAATTAAGAGATTCTTTTGGCAAGCTCTTAGCTCATCAAGTGTGTGGTGTGGAAATAATTGGTCATACAGACATTCATTAAGTGCTTGAATGCCCAATCTACATCTTCTTAGCAACATCCGTCAAGTTTAGGAATGCCCATTGCCCAATCTTACCTTCACTTAGCCATTTCGATTAGATATTTCATTGCAATAAAAACTTTGAAGTTAATGTCCTCAAGCTAAAGCCAATTTGGGCAGGTGTGCTATGTAACAAGAGATTGCCATCGGTTTGTGATTTCCCAAGAACTAAATTTGTGCAACTATGGGATTGTTCACCTTGCCTTGCAAGGGAGAAATCTCTTAATTGATGCATGAGCTCCCATCTTTCCACTTGGGATAGAACCCCTCGTGGTTTTCAATGACACTAAGGTTGGTGGACCCGACTAGATTATGCTTCCAATCATGACTCTCCACATGGGGGGTTGTTCATTTATGAATGCAAAATTATTATAGGTGAGCTCTCGGCCTTGTCCAAATTATTAGGTTTGCCACTCCCATCATCCTTGTGTAGGCCTTGCTGTGATACCATTCAAGGTCAGTGATGGTCTTGAGGGTAGGGATACTCTAAGAGTTTGGTATACACTGTAGAAAACGTAAGGCGGCTACCATCATGGTACTTGCAATTTCCTCTATATCAGTGTAACCGCCTTGTCCAGAGGACAAAGGGCAAGGATATCAAAATAGACACAGTAGGTAGTCCCAACTGGAAAAAATAAGAAGAATCAATTCACAAAACCCCTCTTTGCCCAATCGGACAACATTCTCTCTCTCTCTCTCTCTCTCTCTCTCTCTCTCTCTCTCTCTCTCTCTCTCTCTCTCTCTCAATCAATCAAATAGACACATCAAATAGTTGCTCCGCTAGCAAGGCTCGGAAAAAGGTACGATCGTCGCTTTATCCAAATCAAAATATGACCGCTTCAAATTTGAGCAAGAAGGTTTCAAGGCCAGCTCCAATCTGAGGATTTTTAATTGAAAAGTTCATAAAGCTTTCCTTCTCAAATATCTCATAGAGGGATGAAAAGAATCCAAATCCGGCTCCATAAAATTATTTTGGGAAAATTATCAAAATACCCCTCTAATTTTTGAAAATTCCCAAACTATCCCTCAAATTTCAAAAACTCCCAAAATACCCTTGTATCCGTTTTGGTTGGATTCTTCAAGATTTTCTAATTTTATTCTTTTTTACAATTGACATCCGTTTTTGAGTGCTTAGCATGTAATTTATCACAAATCACCTCACAAAAAAGGGCAATTATATTTAAAAATAGTGAAGTAGATCGTCTCCAAAGCCTACATAACCAACAGAATTGTAGTTTTAGCATCTTGTATTAATAGGCAATCAATCTTCTTATGAAAAGCAACAAATTTTGTTATCTTTTTGGAGAAATTTAATCTCCAAAACAAAGGTATTTTGGAAATTCATGACAAACTAGGGGAGTAATTTGGGAATTTTTTTAATTTGAGGGATATTTTGGTAATTATCCCAATTATATTCTAGAGCGTTGGTGATTTCTTGTAGGAGAAACAAAATAGACGTCTATTCTCAGATTGGACTGTGCCCTATATTGCAATGGAAGAGCCAATTCACGATCAAATTGCTAGTTAGAGGCTGTTTAAGAAATCACTCGGTACTCCCAACCATGATGCGCTAGCCACTCCAAGGTTTTGACAAAGGACCAAGAAGAGCCGCATATAGCTGAGCTTGCATTTCGATGTGGAATGCCTCAAGGATTGGGATAAATCACAAGCTCCCTTGTTTATCTTTTTGTCCGCGTGGCAATTAAAAAAGGCCCCCCCCCCCTCTCTCACACTCAGAGCAGAGCCAGGCGCGCAAGGAGCAGGGCGATGAGTGAGGCGAGTGAGAAAGCACATCATGCACCCTGTAGGCGCTCTTCATTTGCAGCAATTCTGTCGTGATGGAAACACCCCCTGGACGGCTCTCGTGCCCTGCTCGCTTTCTTCCTTCTCTCTCTCTCTCTCTCAAAATGTCCACGTGGACAAAACGACAAGGGGGGCAGCTTGTTATTTATCTCGTTCCATGCCGCAACCTCTGTCTTCACCTGCTGTGTCCATGCTTGTCGAGCTTGGGGTAGTTATCGGAACCCCTGCCTGCATACACCTCGTTCACTAGCCCTTGATGTAAGTGTTGAAGCTGAAAGAGGTCTTGCTTGGGGTGAGAACTCAGGCTACAAAGCTAGAAATGTAGTAGGAGGATAAGAGAACTACAGGCTACGGAGCTGAAAATGTGATAGAGAAGGAAAATCCGTAGCCAGAGGAGTTGCCCTGTGCTCGGTTGCAAGAGGCCAGAAAGGGATTTAGGCCTAGTGCCATCAACAGAGGGTCGCGATGGAGCTGTCAACTGAGCCTGGAAAGAGAGAAGTTTCTTGTCATGCAAGGTGTGTGAAGAAGAGCTGGAGCTTGGAGTAGAAGCAATGGGGAGGACTACCTCGGGACTATGTGGCACGGGCATGGGAGGGTGGGATCTACGGTGGGGGGATTGTGGGCCGTAGATCTGGGTGGCGACGCTGAAACTTTTGTAATCTAGAGTACCCTAAATTACTTTCGGCTGTCATCGCTTTGCATACATGTTTTAAGTAAATTAGGGCCCCCACGCTTCAGAACGCGCGCATGGCGAAGTTGTTAGGGTATGCGTCTCTCATGGGTGAGGTTACGGGTTCAAACCCCATGCCCCCAAAATGGGGTACCCTAGATTACTTTCGAAACATGGGTACCCTATATTACTTTTGTAATCTAGGGTACCCGCATTCCAGATCTACGGCCCACAATCTCCCGTCGTAGATCCCACCCTCCCATGCCCTTGCCACTTAGTCCCGAGGGGAGGCTAGCTGCCTATAATTACTTCTATTAAAAATTTATTTTTTGGAGAGCGCAAATCCCCCAAATTCCAATATTTTGGAAACCTTGCATGAGCCATTTAACTATGGTGCTCGCAGCTCTATAATTAGTGCTCGCATTGACGCCTCCTACAACTTGGCCGCCTTCCTCATTACTTTTTTGCAGTCCTAAGGACATTCATATGTGTCATGTCCAACTTATACCTTTGCCAATGCCAAGCCAGCGTGCGCAGAAACACTCTCAAACCGATCAATGCATACCAAAGTTACGGGTTGGCGGGCGGCCATCCGTCCACTACAGGGATGAGGCCAGGTCATAGAGTTGGCTGTTGAACTAGAAGATGCAACGTAAGCAGGAAAGAGAGAGAGAGAGAGAGAGAGAGAGAGAGAGAGAGAGAGAGAGATGTTACCATGCCTAGCCACCCTTGTGCCGCTCAGAGTCCAATACCTTGCATGCCCATTGCTTCTTGTTGCGATTAGTTTCCTTCCATTCACCTTCATTGGATTTGCAACACAGGTACTACTCAATGCGGATCGTTGCAGAGAACAGCACCTCCTTTCAACAAAACATTGGACACATGTAGTTAGAGGCTGTGACATAATGCAATCAAAGAGGGATTTTCATTATAACATCATGCGTGAATCTCAAGCCCGGATCTGTCGTTCGCAGGTTGCAATTTTGCACCAATGAGTCGCCCCTAGGCTGTGCAGCATGCCGAAATCCATGGCAAGCAGTGTCGCTCGCAGGCCAATCCTTCTTCATCAGGTCACGATCCCTTAGCAAATACACCATCACTGCAAGCCGCACTTGCAGAACACCGAAACCCATCAGTATTGCAAGCCACAAACAAAACAACGAAAACACATCAAAAGAAACCCTTCCCCACCATAGCGATGGTGAACCCGAGGGACACAGCCTATTGAGCCCCAAAAGCTAGGTGCAATAAGGACCTAGGGCTCAAAAGATGAATGCAATGAAGACCTAGTGATAAGAAAGACCCTGTTAACCCTACCTACAAAATTTCCACATCCAATCACCAACACACACACACACACAATAATGGACTGTCTCTCGCTTTACCACCACTCAAAGAGAAAATTATTTTTCTTGAATTTTTGCAATTTACAAAAATATACATCCTCATTTTTCATTAGCAAAAAAGGAAGGCATCACTAGGGCCTCACCCCTTTGGGGCAGTCCAAAAAGATCCTTGGGTATAAGGAGCATCACACCATACACTATATCAAGAGGTTCTAATTAAGTGGATGCTGAGAAATGAAACTATGTTAGTACCAAGAGTTTGATTAGAAATGGGACTTTGTTAGTACCAAGAGATCTCTCCAGTTTGCTTTCGAAGAACAAAAAAGTCTTACTTCTCATACTTTGGGTTCCCACTTCTTCCATGAGAACTCATCCCTATTTTCATAGAACTCTATAAAGTAGACAATATGTCGCAGCAAACAAACCTGGAAAATTTTCAAAAAATAAGCAATAAGGAGGTCACAATTTGTTTTAAAATTATGCAAACACTAACATGCTTCACTCACATTGCCAAAGACAAGATAGTGTTTTTTTTTTTTTTTTGCAAAACTCACAATTGTGAGTGGATAGTATTAAGAACATCAGAAATATACACCAACCTCGAGCTCAGTCCGAGCCTTGAGCGTCAATGGATTACAAGTTTTCTGCTTGACAGAGAAACCACAACTACTCCTACGCTTTACTTATTACAAGATATCATCATGACATGTATTGTTCTAGACCAGTCCTCTGAAGCTTGTTTGCCTCCGATCCTGTGGATCGTCACTGTGCTCTCTTGTATGATTTCACAAAAGCTTGCCACAGCTAGATCCCCCTCAAACACATGGCGGTTCCTTGCTTGCCAAATATGGTGAAAGAAGTAGTACCTGATTATTTGAGTGCAGACAAGAAGAGCACGACTTCCCAACCTGTTACTACCAAAGAACAGATCAGTCTTGAAGAACTTGATTTGCCATGGGAGGTAGTTGCTCGCCCAGTAGACCAAGGAGGGCTCGACGTTCTTAACCGTGTATCCCATGCTGAGGCCCTTTGTGCCAAATTTTTGGTCTCATTGGCTAAACAGGACCAAGCTTGGGCTATCATGACCAAGGAAATGCTTGATGCAGTAAAACTAGGATCGAAAGGGGGAAAGTGGAAGGGGGTGGTGATGCACGACAAACTTCTGAAGGAGTACGAGTGGAAGTGCGACGCGAGAGAGAGTGCGAGAAGAAGAGCACGACGATATGGTGAACTCGCTCTACTGTAATGTGTAGAGCATAGTGAGTTCTTATTAGGTTTTTACAAAAGAATATGTGTACATACCTGGCGGCCCGCCCACTTACCTGGGCGACCACATTGGGCTTTATACCCCAACAACCTCCCACTTAAAGTCCAATGTGGTACTTTAAGTGTGAGAGAAGCTACTATACAAGCTAATATACAAGAGATGTAGAGAAGTGATGTACTACCCTACACCTAACTGCTTGCGAAAATGCGCAAAGCTCTCTGAGGGAAGTCCTTTTGTAAGTAGATTAGCAGGATTTTCTGTGGTGTGAACTTTGACAAGCTGAAGTTGCTTATCCTCGAGCATTTCCCTGATGAAATGATACTTCACATCCACATGCTTTGTCTTTGAGTGATAAACTGGATTGCGAGCCAATTGTATAGCACTTTGACTATCACAATATAACACAGGCATCTCTTCTTTGATTCCCAAATCTGTTACTAGTCGATTAAGCCAAATTGATTCTTTGTATGCCTCTGATGCTGCAACATATTCATCCTCTGTAGTAGACTGAGTAACACAATCTTGTAATCTAGAATGCCATGATACTGCTCCACCAGCCAATGTAAAGACATACCCTGACGTAGACCTTCGGTTGTCTAAGTCACTTGCATAATCTGAGTCTGTAAAACCCTTTACACTTAGCTCCTGACTCCCATAGCATATACGCATACTCTTTGTAGCTTTCAGGTATCTCAATATTCCTTTCACTGCCTCCCAATGTTTCTTGCCTGGGTTTGACATGTATCGACTTACTACTCCCACTGCAAATGCAATGTCTGGGCGAGTAGCAATCATTGCATACATCAAACTACCCACTGCAGATGCATATGGAATCTTATCCATTTCAGCATGTTCTTCCTCAGACACAGGACAATCTTGTTTGCTAAGTTTCACATATGGTGGCAATGGAACACTCAGTGCCTTTCCCTTCTCCATATTGAAACGTTGCAAAACCTTGTCAATATACTCTGTTTGAGATAACCAAATCAACTTCTTTGATCTGTCTCTCTCAATGCGCATACCAAGGATATGACTTGCCTCACCCATGTCTTTCCATGTCAAACGATTTTGCCATCTTTGACTTCAAAGCTGAAATTTCTTCCAAGTGCTTGCCAGCAATCAACATGTCATCCACATACAAAATAAGGATCAGCCAACTACCATCCTTAGCCTTCTTTGTATATAGAGAGTGATCGAACTCACTACGTTTGTAGCCTTGAGAAAGCATAAACTTGTGGAATTTATGGTACCATGCCCTCGGTGATTGTTTTAAGCCATAAAGACTCTTTAACAACTGGCATACCCAATCTTCCTTGCCTTTCTCAACAAACCCTTCTGGCTGCTGCATGTAAATTTCCACATCTAAATCACCATGCAAGAACGCTGTCTTGACATCCATTTGGTGCAACACCAAATCTAATATGGCAACCAATGCAAGAAAGCATCTCAATATAGTCATCTTGACCACCGGAGAGAAGACTTCATCAAAGTCAATGCCTTGTTCTTGCTTAAAGCCCTTGGCAACAAGCCTTGCTTTGTACTTTGGCTGACTATCATGAGCGGTGATCTTATACCTGTAAACCCATTTACAAGGTAGAGCCTTTTTGCCCTGTGGTAATTTAACTAGCTTCCATGTCTTGTTTTTATGCAGAGCTGTCATCTCTGACTGCATGGCCAATTGCCAATTCCCGGAGTCCTTCATTTGCACTGCTTCCTTGTAACATGAAGGCTCATTGCAATCAGTCAACATGACATAGTTCATAGATGGAACAAACCTATCAGGAGGTCGCGTGACACGTCCAAATCTACGCACAATAGGTGGCTCAGGCTCAGCCACAACCTGTGGTTCCACTCTATCCTGTCCTTGCTCCTCTTGAGCCCTGACATTTTGTCTTGCACGTGCAGGTCCATCTTCTTGGAAGACAACTCTTCTAATCTCCTCAACCCTCTCTGGTTTAGAATGATATTTGGATTCATTAAAGTGAACATCATTGCTGCGGACTACCTTTTTGGATTCGGGATCCCAAAGTCTATACCCCATCTCACCAGAATTACCATAGCCTAGAAAGATGCACTTTCTACTCTTTGGCTCAAGTTTGTTCCTAAATTCCTTTGGAACGTGAGTATATGCCTCACAGCCAAAGACTCTGAGATGCTTGTATGAGGGCATTTTACCTGACCATACCATCTCTGGCACTGAATCCTTTTGCAAAACCTTGCTAGGAGATCTATTTACAAGATGAACAGCTGTTGATACAGCTTCAACCCAAAACCCATTTGGCAGCTGTGCATTAGACAACATACTTCTGACCTTCTCTTGTATGGTCCTATTCATCCTCTCAGCAACACCATTTTGAGGAGGATTGTAAGGAGCAGTAAGTTCACGTTTTATACCTTTTGACTCACAAAAGTCCTGAAAGGCCTTTGAAACATACTCTCCACCATTGTCAGTGCTTAAGCATTTAAGCTTCTTGCCACTGTGATTCTCCACAAGTGTCACAAACGTTTTGAAAACACTAAACGCTTCATCCTTGTGCTTGAGAAAGTAAACCCATACTTTCCTCGAGTAATCATCTATAAATGTCATAAAGTAAGAAGCTCCCCCTAGAGATAGGTTAGGCATAGGTCCACACAAATCACTATGAACAAGTGCCAATTGTGTATCTCTTCTACTGCTTCTATGCTTATGTGGCTGTTGTGTTTGCTTACCATACAGACAATGTTCACAGAATTCAAAATCATTAAATGAAAAGCCAGGCAAATAACCAGAACGAGACAAGATTTCCATTCCCTTCTTGGACATATGTCCTAACCGGCTATGCCACAAAGAAACGTTCGGCTGCTCGGTTACATTGATTACATTTTTAGAGACATTTGATACATAAATCATGTAAAGTCCTCCAGACTTTACTCCATGTGCTACTGTCATAGAACCCTTGGATATCTTCCACATGTTCTGTCCAAAAGTGGTGACGTAGCCAGCATCATCAAGTAAACCTGTGCTGATCAAGCTCTTTGTAATTGCATGAACATGTCTCACATTCTTCAGCGTGAAAGAAGAGCCATTCTGAAACTTCAATTGAACATCTCCAACACCTAAGATCTCACATGTCTGCCCATTGCCTAGCCGAACATGATCTTTAGTGGTCACATAAGAGGTAAACCACTCCTTGTTTGGAGACACATGAAGTGATGCCCCTGAGTCTATAATCCAGTCACTCAGTGCATTTCCATCAGATGCTGTAAGAAGAGCTGAGTCCATTGTATTCTTCAAGAAGTAGATGTCTCCTGACACTAGACTGTCATACTCTGCAACAGTGTTTGTCACATTTATTTCTTGAATCTTCACTGAGGACTTGTTCTTCTCACCATGGTCTTCAGCTTTCTCTTTGCCTTTTTCTGCTTTCCATTCTCTGCAGTCTCTTTTCATGTGACCCTTCTTGCCACAATGGTAGCATTCTATGTCACTCTTGCCTTTAGCACTGCGGGACTTGCTACGAGACTGATTCCTCTTTCCACCTTTGTACTTTTCTTTGGTCCTTCCCTTGACAACTAAGGCTGTTCCTTTGCCTTTGTCCATTGTCTTTCTATTGGTTTCTTCAGTAAGCAGACTTCCTTCTACACCTGCTATGTTCAAACCATCTGGAGGTGCAGAATTACTCAAACCTGTGCGAAAAGTGTCCCAACTTTCCGGCAATGTGATCAACAGGAATATAGCTCTAACAGGTTCATCAAACTTGACACCTTGAGCTGACCACTGACTATAGATTGTGTTGAATTCATTCAGATGATTGGACATAAGTGTCCCTTCTTTCATCTTCAAGTCAACAAGCTTCTTAAGCCAGTATACCTGTGAAGCTACACTCTGCTTCTCATAAAGATCACTCAGCTTTAACCATGCTTGATAAGCCGACATCTCGTCTGCTACATTGAAGTAAACGCTTTCTGCCAAAGTCAGCATAATGGTAGAAAGTGCCAATTCATCCATTTCGCTCCATTCATCTTCGTCCATATCTTCTGGTTTTATCTCTTTGAGCTTTATAGGTTTTATCTGCTTCTTTTGTACCAACACGTGCCAAATCTGCTTCTTCCACAATGGGAAATTGGTTCCATCCAGCTTCTTGATATTGTAAAGAGCAGTGTCATGTGATCCAGCCATAGCTACGCTTCACAGTAGTTTACTTTCCTGGGAAAACTTCGGTAGAGTTTCCCCTGTAAACTGATCTCTGAACCAATATCAACCTGTCAAATGAACCAAGAAAGCTTCAGATTCTGCAAAAATTTTGGCAGAGTCTCCTTTGTAAAATGGCTCTGGGGTATTAAAAACAGACCAAAAAACAGCTCAAAAAACCCACTGTCTCTCTAACACTGTAAGATGTGGGTAAACCTGTCCTGCACATGTACTGTCTCTGACTGTCCTGTAAGCATAGACTGCGACAATGCCTCAACGGTAGTAAAGCAAAGATGCAATCCCAACTGGCTAACTCACAGTCAATACATCCTAGTTGCCTATCTAAGGGTGCTTGAGGGATCGCTCCAAGACCTGTATCACCGAAAGGATCTCAACATTCGAGAATCCCCCAGCTCAATAAAGCCTCACTCGACCCTCAACAAAGGCTGCAGTAAATCTGACAGTACATAGACCCTACAAAGTCATACATCCACAAATTTCCCACTGTATGCTGTAACCGCTGCGGCGGTTGTTTGCTGCGTGACTCACAGCCAGCAAACCCTCAACAGACATACATCATCTCTGACAATACATCCCATGTGGAAGTACCTGCAATGTCAAGATGAAATCTGGAATATCAAGCAGCAAACACAAGCTACCTGATGAACTAGTGGATGTCGCCAACGGTCTGTGTGTAGATGCGCCCGTGTCGTATGTGACACGCCTCCAAGAACTGTGAGCCGTCCTTCGATGTGTAGACAACCACAAATCAACACTCTGGGAGTGTCGATATCCTCAGCACCTACAGTCGTAGGCCAAAAACCCCAAATTTGCAGAGTCAGATTTGCACCCGCTGAGACCACGTAGTCGAAAATGGCCTGCGCAGAACTTTGTCGAAGCCAAACGGTGACCGAGATGACCTCAGAATGAAATTCTGAGCGCACCGAGCCCGACGGGATCTCCCACAAGATTTGGGGCCATGTCTTCGCCTGTCAAATTTCACTCCAATCTGAGCTGGTGACTCTAGCCTCCTGCAGTGCTGCCCCGACCTCGATCTGAGCTCTGATACCAGTTGAAGGAGTACGAGTGGAAGTGCGACGCGAGAGAGAGTGCGAGAAGAAGAGCACGACGATATGTGAACTCGCTCTACTGTAATGTGTAGAGCATAGTGAGTTCTTATTAGGTTTTTACAAAAGAATATGTGTACATACCTGGTGGCCCGCCCACTTACCTGGGCGACCACATTGGGCTTTATACCCCAACAACTTCTCGTCCCGAAGTGGTCTTATCTTAGATCTAGAGGACTCTCAGGGAGCTAATGAGGAAGTGCAAAAGGGCAGCTGAAGTTTTGGAATGGGGGGAAGCAACCAGATACTTTAAGAAATCCATTTTGCATTGGTCCCCTTGGCTCTCTAAAATATTGGGGCCGCCGCAAAGCCCCTATTGGATAGAAATGGCCAGGAATGTGAATAATAAGAGGCTCGTTCGACTAGAGCAATTTTGGGATGGCAACAGGAAGTGCTGAAAAACCGCTGACTCTTTAGCCATCCAATTTCAACTGAATGGCTTTGAGATCTTACTAGTCTACAGGGTGATGAAAGGGCTTGATAAGGTGGTGATGCCAATTTGTGAATCCAACTTTGAATGGGATGCTTGGAGATGGCCCGAGAGTAGCCTCTTTTGGAAACCACATTCTAAAGGCATTTACCATGCATTAATGCACGAGGCTAATTGGCGTAGCCCCCTCAACAAATTATGGAAGAGGCACTGGACGGAAAAACGGTGGGAGGGAGTCATGGAGAACATCTGGAAGCCAAGGTGGCCTCAGTATATGAAGATATTTATGTGGAAAGTTTATGTGGAAAGTGATGTGGGGTGCTCTGCCGATGGGCGTAAAGATACAAGAAAGAGGAATCGAGTCCAATCGTTGCTCGGGGTGCATAATAGCTAGTGAAGACCTAGCCCACAAGATAGTGTTTCTTAAAGCAAAAGCTGAGAACCTTACATAATATACCGTCAAGGTCGGCGTCATAGGGCATGGGCATGCATTCCCAGCCATTCATTTGTTGGACATTACTAACGAGAACCCCATTAGATCAACACATGGAAATTGATCCACAACCATGATCCACATCATGCCAATCATTAGCTCCAAAACCATTGTAACCACAATTTTGCAGTAGCTCGTTATTATGGGTGTTGACATGTTAACTACTCAAGTTGTCATTGTGTTAGCCCCCCGACCCTTGATGGCCAAGAAAGGATAGTAAAGGAAAGGACCCTTATTGTCCTTATTTGTCATGTGCGCTCCCGGCCTCCACCAATCACCCACATTGTTGGGGAAGGATAGTAAGGTGCGTGTCACATTGGGGCGGGCAAGTGAAGCCCAGGTTGATTTGGCGTTCGCTCATTCGCCGTTGCAAAAAGAGAAAGCTGGCCGCAAGAGGATGTCAAAGGAGCGGCCTCGCATGCCCGGTCAACTTTCCAAACAAGCGGCCATCTGCAAAAGTGCGCGCGCGAAAGCGTTGGAGAGGTTTTGAGCCCTGACGTGCAGCGTGGAGGACAGAAGACCTACCACTTGGGCTATTCTCATTGGTTTTGAGAGAAAAGGCCTTGAGCCCTGACGTGCAGCATGGAGGACGGAAGACCTACCACTTGGGCTATTCTCATTGGTTTTGAGAGAAAAGGCAAATGTTTGCTAGATGTCCCAATGTGACAGCAATAGACTGGCCACACCTGCAAATCACACTTGGGCGGGCGTCCCAGTGTGACAGGGATCTAAGGCCACGTCTCTATTTGACACCCTCATTTTTTAGAGGGGATCTACGGTCCCAGATGATTGTTCATAGTGGGTCGTTCGATTCATTTGGAGTAAAAAATAAGGTTGTGGTGGGTTTCGATTCCGCAACCTTCCCCCCTCACAAACTGATAAACTTACTCTCTATACAAGGACTTATTAGTGCCTTTTCTTATGTTGGTTTGGCAAGAATCTCTAGCTCTTGGAGATCTTTCTTCCTCAGTTTATGTTGGTGTCATTAAACTCATTCACAAAAAGGGATGTTATCAGGATAAGGAACTTGGAGGCTTGGGAATTCTGAACAGTCAACAGATATCAATTAAGCTAGCCAGCAAATGGATCTTGAGATCAAGAAACTCCTCAGATTACTGGGCCCTTTTGATTAAAAGAAACACTTCAAAATTTCACCTGAAGGAATACAAAGCATGGAATGGTTTATCTTTTGATGAATTGGTTTCCTCTAATGCTAACTTTGTTCCTTGGGGCTCTGAACTTCTTTGCAGGTTCTGGAAAGCTTGGAATATAAGGAAAGCTAATTGGTCTCCCCCTACTAACTGGTATTCTTGGGGCCCATTCTGGGGTTAAGACTCTTATCTTGTTTGGGTGGCACTCTAAAGCTAAAGGATTCAGTCTAGCCAGAAAGGCTCATATCTGCTTTAAAGTTGGATTGAGGAACTGGAAGGATGTATATAAAGATGTTGTATGGCTCTCCAAAATGGAAATTATTCAACCATTTCATATCTCTCAAGGGTGTGCAGACATGGTCCTTTAGAGGATGGAGAGTATGGAGGAGTTTACACAAGGCCTATACAGAGGCAACCCCTTCTCTCTTTTCAAAGTCTTCTACAACATCTATTGTGGCAAAGCTAATGGGGGGAAGATGGACATCCAGCTAATTGATAGAATATGGGGTGTCTCTTGGAATGGGAAACAATGAAGCTACAGATTCTAGTGCATATGGGCATTTCCCCTCCAAATCAAGCATAGCTGTCTGTTATGGCTCATAATTCATCAAGGTATATGGACTGGGTCAAAGTCTACAGCAATTGAAATCTCTAATGGGATTTCCAGGAGATGTGGAATACATGAGGAAACATTGGCTCACCTCTTCATCATTTGTAAACACGACAACCTTTTTAAAAGAGAATTTCAGGCTGCATGCTGTGTTGAAGCATCTAAGCTCACATGGAAGTTTATCCTCATTGGAGAATGCAGCTTTATAGATATTCCTATGTGGACATGTATGAGAGGTGTCTTCCTTTGGCAAATATGGATTGAAAGGAACAATGCAATTTTTGGGGCCAAGTGCTCTCACTCCCCTCTCCCTCTTGCTACTAGTTTCAGAGCCACTCTGAAAGACTTGACTTCTCATACCTCTCAGTTGGTTAACTTTGACCTAAAGAATCTTCAAAAGGAATTGAGGTGGCAAAAATGGAGACTGCCCCTACTGTCTTGTTATGAACCTAGGAGACTTAAAAGCTTTTTTCAGTTACCTCTCCTTGTAAAGTTCTATTTTGTTGCTTTAAGCAGGTCTATCTCTTTTGGCCAGGGTGACCCCTACCCTACCTTAGGGGTATTTGTATCTTTTCCTTATTCTTTATAATCATTTTACGTGTTTCTCTTTAAAAATAATAATAATAATAAAGAAAATATAAAACTAAAGAAAACTTGATGCTACTTTCAAGAGGAAAAGATGTGAAATCCTTACTAAGTTCTAAAACAAAGATGTATATAGCAATTTGTTGCACCTTCGATAATATAGGTAAAGGTTTCTTTAGGGTGCTATAGTTGAATAAGAGAACTTTATAGGACACACTTTGAAGCACACTAGTAGAATTTAAGTAAAGTAACTAGATACACAAGATATTCCTTGCAAGGTTGGCATGATACATCTTTAAATGTAGTTATAGACAATGCATGCAATGATGTACATCATTAACATCGTAGGAAACTATCCCAAGAGACCTTAAAGATCTAGCCACAGAGAGAGAGAGAGAGAGAGAGTACAAAATTGTGAAAAAGAGTTAACTAATTACACTAAACTGTACATATATATAAGGCTTTAAAAGACATGCGTGAAAATCTTAAGCCATACATGCTTTAAGGGATGATTTATGTTGTTGACTTGGGAAGTGCAACAAGGTAGCTTGGTCACCGTGGGGATGTGGGGAAAATTTACCTCTCCGTGATCCTCATCAAATGAAATTCATCAAGGAGGGTCACAATGGCAGTGCTATGCATGTCGCAAGCGCTTTCCTTCACTACAAAATGGGAGAAGTTCCTTTCCTTTGTGACTACACAAATGCGCCACAATGGTGAATGAGCATTGTGCAGGCAATTCAACCTAGTGTAAAGCATAAATGTGTCTTAAGGCACATTTGGACCTGGTAAAAAATACTCAATCCAATTGCTTCATATATAGCTATGTGTGCCCATCGGATACAAAATACAATCATATTGAAAATATTACTCTAAAGTACTTCAAGCAAAGGAGTAATATAAGGCCATACTATTCTAGTAGCCTTGCTAAAGGACACAGGTGTTCCTCCTAATGCCATTGCATGCCAAAAATACATTCTTCCCAACTTAGGGATTGGAGATGTCCTGATCTCAAAAAAAGAAGTGAGGTAGCACTTTTGTAGGATGCCTAAAAAACAGGAAAAAACGAATTTATACAGAAACCAGTTTCCTCAAGGCAGAAAATGGGTGCCAATAGTGTTTTTTGATATGAAACTTTGCTCCGCTTTATCTGTTAAAGAAGCAATTACAATGACCGCCAACATCCCAAAATCAGCTTCATTTAAGAGAGCAGATTTACTGCATCATGCATCAAGATTGTCACACCAATGCAGAATTCTTTGCCTGCACTTGCCTTCTTAATATGATAACTTCACAATGTCAAGTCTGCATGTCCGCTATACGACTAAAAAATATACCTACATGAATCCAAGATAAGCCAAAGTGCAAGGTATAGACCCATGGTAGTCACCCACAAGACAATATAACCATCAACTCCATCATGCATAGTATTGACTAAATACCACGACGTCCCCATTAACATCGTCAGTGCCCAATAGTGGGTGTAGAACTAGGTACTAACATATGCTCCAAAACACACCACACCACACGCACACACACGAGCATACATCAGCACAAAGTTCAGCTCAGCGTACTGAGTTTCTGTTATGACTCCGGAGATCAAGGGCAGACTCAACTATAATGAAGCCTAGCACTAAAAGAAGCATTAAATCAAAAAAATTGGCACAAAAATGAGGTAGTTGATAGGGCATACGCACCACAAAAGATGGAAAGAATTAGCACAATATCAACTGGTCTAACTCGAACGAAAACTTCACAATGTGAAGTGTGTATGTCTGCTGTATGAATACAAAAAATATTCTTTGCTGCCAATGCCATAAAACTTTCTTAAAAATGCCTTTTCACTTGAAGTTTTAGACAAAAGCATTCATCAGTTTCTGAACCGTTTGCACAAGCGCAGAAAACTCAACTTCTTGACAAGGGACCCCACCTGCGAGTCACTTTTTCAACATTTTATGTACCTCCTGTAATGTGGAGGAGAATTTTTTTCACAAAAAAATGATCTTTCTGATGCTTTGACAACAATTAGCTGTCAAAATCTGACAAATCCAGAAACTATTTTGTGATAAATGCACCGTGTCATCCTGGCGCACTGACAACACAGCTCCAAATGCAGATTGCAGAGAACTACAGTTTTAAGGCACAGAATGAAATTCGTCCATGCATTCCAATGCAGGAAATTTTGCATAAGAAATGTATGGAACATTTCCTTTGATAAAAAGCCCCCTCATCTCCTAACAGATGTGCCACCATGATCTCTTTCGACATGATTGACCAAAGAAATTGGATCAAGAAAACCTCTGCCACACTTGGGACAATAGTCTACAATGTCTTTGAGGGTTGCTGGCTTGCTTCTATTATGGGTCGATTCGACATGTTGTATCAAGAGCGAAACACATGAAAATTCAACTCCACACTGTGGACACACCTCTCTACTTGTCCGCTTTGTTTCTCTCGCTGACTGGCCATCATTAGAAGTTCCCCCTACTGTACTCATCACGGTCGATGTCAAATTGCTGAGTTTACTCATGCCCGCCTCTGCTGAAGCACGAAGTGCTGAGCTCCATCCTGTGTGCGCATCGCCTGATGATGGGTTTTTCCCACCTCCTCCTTGTCGAAAGGATTCCACAAATGGTCCTGAAAACCATGGCTTGTCTCTGCTTGCTTTCGGTCGGCCAGGGCAATTGTGGTCTGGTCCAAAGCGATGCTTCAGGCAAACTTCTTGCTTGCACTCCTTGCAAACCATTTTGTTCGTGACGGTAAGTAACTCCTTACACCCGCGCACAGGGCATCGGGGCTTCTTGTGAACTTTCGCATAGTTGTTGGGATCACAGTTGGTTCTCACATGCTGATCCCATGTCAAGTTGGGGTCTTCATTAGGAACCAACCGCACTGATTTTGCACATAGCGGGCATACAAGAACTGTGACATCCTTATCTGTCGCATTCTCACATTGATGTTTACTGTAAGAACGATGTTCTAGGCAGAAAACCTGAGAGAGGGCTAGGTTAGTCACCTTCATTGCCTTCCAATGCAAATGGCATGGCACACATGACTGATAACTTCAGAGATGAAGATGCAAAGCCCAAGAAGATGATCACCGATGGAATAAAGTTCTTCGTGCGCGCACGTGTGTGTGCGCGCACATACATGCACATGTGCACGCAGGTATGCACGCATCCGCAAACAATCACATAATCTGGGTTCAACATGTGCGTATGTGCAAAATGCTATGTGCAGATGCAACGAGATCAGCTTGATCAAAGGAACAGCATGCGTGCGTCTGTACGTTTGTACCTGATGGCAGACATCGCAGGTGAAGGGGAGAAAGTCGAGCTGATTGCAGTCGGAAACGAAGCAATGTCGTCCTAGATCCGGAAACTCTGGAGTACCCATCAAACTCTCTGCCTGCTCTCTCTCTCTCTCTCTCTCTCTCTCTCTGTGACGGGCCTCCCTCGCTCTCTACGATCTCCTCTCTTCAGTCGGCCGTGACCGACAACAGGGTTATTACATTAGAAAAGACCGAAAGAAATGTCTGTTCTTTTCTTCGTCTTCTTCTTCTTCTTCTCTCTCTCTCTCTCTCTCTAGGAAATTTCTCCTTTTCTCCTCCTCAGTTCGCGTGGACTTGTGGTTCCCATGTGTGGTTGGGCAAGAACTAGTCTTGGTTGGTTGTTCTTGCCAAAGGAATTTGTTGATATGGTTTAGTATTGATATGTTGATGTGGTTTAGTATTGATGTGTTGCTACGAATCAAAAACAGTTTGCTTATATATAGTTACTGTAGATGGGAGTGTAGAGAAATGCAAAATTAACTTGGATTACTGACGCAGTCATTGAGTAGGCATCTTGTTCGAGCGTGCAAGACAAAGAACACTATTTTGTCAAGCTACATGAAAACCATATGCCCGCATTTAAACTTTTTGTCATACAAAGAGAAAATGACACAAACTAGAGACCATATATAATGTGCATCGTATAGAGAAGTATGGTGGAGAGTCGACACTGTGTCTCCCCAAAAATTATAAGAAACGATAGTTGTGTGCCATGCCCGGTGGTCTAGTTGTGTAGTCGAAGCAAAGGCATATTCATGGAGATCTAGATGCAAATGACGAACCTTTACAACTTGTTGACACAAAGTTTTATCCGTCAATTTGCAGACGTTCCCGTTTGTCGATTTTCTCACGTTGTTATGGATTGTTGTAACTAGCTCAATGTCTAGCTTGTAAATGGGAAGGCTTTGTCTTTGCTCCTGTATTGATAGATTTGATCGCTGGCCAAATGTGGTTGCCTTACCAAATGCATACTTCTTCCATTACAACATGTCATGCCTAGAGAGTCATCACGAGGTTCTTGATGAGCGAAATACTGATCTCTTATTTCTGGCATGGGATCTTTGCAAGGAGGGTTCAAATCCTTTGGGATGGAAGCAAGCATGGTCATTTTCTCATTTGTTGATGCTCTCGCAACTCTCTCCTCTCTTTGGTTAGAGCAGATTTTGTCTCTAAGGTGAACCATCTCTATTTGTTTCAATCTTCACAGGTGACACATCAATGAAGTACCATGTTTGTCATATTAAAAAAGGTTGGTTCATCCTCACTCGCAAGCTTCTCTTCGACGCATTCATCTTTTTACAAGAGTCCAAATGCATTGGCATCATAATTGTGGTAACCCCTGCCTAAAAGAGCCATTTTCATCCTTCTTTGTGATGATAATCCTAGAAAGCGTTTTGCGAGTAGTTGAAGGTTGATTCATATAAGAGGGATTAGATTCCTACCCAAAGTGCTTTTTTTCATTGGTGGAAGATCTTGCCTTGTCTTTTGCTCCACATCTCTCATGGTTGGAAAGGCTAATGGTATTCCAAGTCATGGAAACAACCTTAAGGCACACCTCTTCATCACAACATCTTTTGCATTAGCAATTTTACGTGGCAATTTGCAACACATGTACAATCCCTTCCTTTGGATTAGGAAAGCTTGCAAGCTGCAAACCATTCATGATCCATGACACACGAAACCCCACCTCTGTAAACATTGAACAACTCAAATTCTTGTGGTTGATGCCCTTTTGAAGAGCTGGGGTTCCTATCATCTCCATCCTTCCTACTTCGGTCTCTACGTGCGCATTGTCGTCGTCACTACCACCATGTCCATTGTATATACCCTTGTGATCATCATGCTCTCTTTAAGTCCTTTCTTTGCTTAAGTTAAGCAACACTCTATACACAGTGAGCTTTTTTCAAGAATGCAATATTAGATTTTTCACATCCATCGTGTCTGTTTTCAGATCTCATTACAAACTGGTAATCTTCTACTTCTACTCTTCCATTTAATTGCTTGCATTGCATGATTGGTGATGGTTATTGATGGGCTCCTCTAGCCTAAATATGCTTGTTTGAGTGGTTTAATTGAAGTACTTTTCACTAATTTGTATCAAAATAGGGTTAGAGAGGTATTGCTACACTTTTAGAGGACTTTTGTGCTAATTTTGAGGACCCTAAAAATGCTAGGTCATGATTTTGTGTATGCTTAGATTGACACTCTGCCAAGACCAGTAGGTGTTTTAAGGCTATTATAATGACCCGCTTTTGTTTCATCGCATTCTAAACTCATTTTCTCATCAAAACATCTCAAGCTCTCTCTCTCTCTCTCTCTCTCTCTCTCTCTCTCTCTCTCTCTCTCTCTCTCTCTCTCACACACACACACACACACACACACACACACACACACACACACACACAAACCCTCTTTTGCACCCCGGCTCCCATGAACGGCCATTCATGGGAGCCGGGGTGCAATCAAGGGAGGATGCAATAGCATTGCCAAAAGCTCGACTACAAGGAGTGGAGTAGATTAAGGTTAGTTTTTTTCACCCCCTCCTTACCCTATGTTTGAAATGTGCACATGTACAAAGACACACACACACACACACACACACACACACACATTGTTTGGAATGCACACACACATACATTGTTTGAAATTCTCAACGTTTGCATTATGCCCTCTTTTGTTTGCCCCCCAATCAATTTGCTAGCATCGATCTGCTTGTATTATGCGCTCTTTTGTTTGCCCCAAACGATTTGTCCTTGGTGTTGGATTCGAGTGAAAGAGAGAGGAAATTAGTGTGTGATTAGTGTGTATGAGAGGGAGAAAAGAATGTTTGACTAATTAATGTATGAGAGAGAGAGGAAAAATGTATGAGGTAGAGAGGAAAGAGGTAGAAATAGAGAGGAAAGAGAGAGAGAGAAGAAGAAGAAGAAGAGTATTTTAACATCGTAGAGAGAGAGAGAGAGAGAGAGAGAGAGAGAGAGAGAGAGAGAAAAGAAAGAGGGAGAGAGATAGGGATAAAAAGAGAGAGATAGAGAGGAAGAGGAAGAGAGAGAGAGAGAGAGAGAGAGAGAGGAAAAAGGAAGAGAGATAGAGAGGAAAGAGGGAGAGAGATAGATAAGGATACAAAGAAGGAAGAGAGATAAAGAGGAAAGTGGGGGAGAAAGAAGGAGAGATAGAGGGGAAGAGAAAGAGAGGAAAGAGGGAGAGATATATATGTGCGTATATGCATGTATATAGGCACTAAGCAAGGGAGCATAGCACCCAATGGTTGAACACTTCCTCTTGGGTATATTCCCTTTTTAATCATGGTGTTACGGTATTCAATCCACTCATGTATGGAATAGCGCAACATACCCTTGGTTTTACCACGATTGAGATTGTAATGATATCTAAAGAGGTGCCACTAGAATATCGACAGTACTAGATCTAATAGTATATGTGTGTGCATGTAGATACATATCTACATGAGTGAGTGTGTATGTGTGTATTTGTGCAAGTGTGTATGTGTGTATATACATGTATGTAGACACTAAGTATGTTTGTATATATGTATCTATGTGAGTGAGTGAGTGTGTGTGTGTGTGTGTGTGCGTACATAGATATATGTGTGTGTATATGTATGATAGAGCTTGCGTGTATACATGCTAGGTATGTAGATTAGGTATAGGGAGAGTAAAACCGGCTAGGTCCTAATACTTTCCAAGGCATCTCTTGTAGATGTTGAACGAGAGACAATCTAGTGGGGAACAACCATTGCATTCTTTCTTTGGTTGGTTCACGTCTCCCAAGTGGGCGCCTATCCATGGTGGACATTGCCTCTAGTGGACTCGAGTCTTAAGGCGGTACATCCAAACAATGGATTTAAATTTATTTGTAGCTAGTTTTTTGTGAGCATGAGTATAGATTTCTTTATGTATTTTGCATGGCCTTTCTACAGCTTTAGAGGTGTTGGTCCATCCACACAAGTTCCTCCATTGGTGGTAGATCTAGTTATCTAGCGCACGTTGTCTTTACATGAGGAGTACCTACGTTCGATGCAGGAATTGTTTGGCCACTACACTCCACAATAGCTTGTGGCCTATGGTCTTTCATAGCAGACCACACCGTGGGGGAGCCAAGTAGGGACTGCATAGGTCCAGAGCCTCAAGGAGACGGCACCGGATTCTACTGTACCTTCCTATTGCCCCACCCCCCTTCCATTGCAGGGACCTATCCCCTTGCATCACTGGGCCCTACACCATTACGTTCGACTCTTGCTTTGCTCGAGCCTTGTTGACAGTCCATAGGTGTTCAATGAGTGTCTTCTAGCAGCACACGATGGCGTTCGTCTTAGGGTAGCGAGCATAGGTACAACAATGGGGGCTCCTATTGGGATACTTGTTTTAGTGGTGGACGAGGAACGAACTCACCTATTTCAGAGCGTGCCGCTCCAACCGTAGAGGACGAGGACATTGATGCACCCGTGCCAGACACGCATGGGCTCTACTATAGAGTAAAGTCTTGGGGGGTCTGCTTTGGGACTGCAAAGGGCAGAGCATTTTGACACCATTAACATATTCTTATACACTCAACGTATAAGAATTGTTTCATAAAATTCAAAATGAAAAACTGGGTTCCTCGCAACTGGGGGAGCCCATCCAATGTGCAAGAGCAGCCAGCTACTCTGCAGCTGTTGTGCTGTGTATGCATGGAGAGGCACAAAGGCGCAGCGCTCATCCCCTACGGCCATACCTTTTGCCGCCTCTGCCCCAAACAGCTGTCCGCCTGCCCTCTTTGCAAAAGCCTCATAATCCAAATCCTTGACATTTTTTAATCCCTTTCCTCACAAATATTACTGTGTATTAAACATTCCTCACAAATATTACTGTGTATTAAACAACTATGTTTTACCTCCACTAGTTGAACTCCCTAGTGAGTCAGTGCCTCCTCATCGACATTGCCCACAATGCCCACGTAGCAATTATTATGCAATGTTAACGCCATGCTTAGTATCATTTACTTTTTTAAATGGTCGCACTTGCATCAGTTAGGTACCCCCACAAGCCTCCGCAATATTTGGTAGGGGCGTTCTCAAATGGGATCAACGGTTGCTGCAGATTCACATGTGTGGTATTTTGACAGTGGTGCTACAAAGCACATTACCTCACATCGTGAATTGTTTACCTCTCTCGAGTCTGTCCCTCATGGGAATTCAGTCACTTGTGCCAACAACGCCTCTTATCCAGTTCAAGGAGTTGGAAAGATTGTGCTTACTGCTGCTAATGGCAGTTCCTTCACACTTGTTGATGCACTTTATGTACCTGGGATCAAGAAGAATCTCTTGTCTGTATCCGCACTTGCTAGACTTGGACTTGTAGTCAAATTTGTGGATGACAAATGTACAGTTCATGATCTCATTTTTGGTGATGAAATTGTTGCATCTGGGCTTTTGTGCCGTGGGTTGTATAAGCTCACTTTGTATGACAAGTGTGGACAAAATTTTGCAAATGTTGTTGCAGATTCAAGGGCTATTTCAGATGCAAAACTTTGGCATGCACGTTTTGGTCATCTGAATTTTACCAGTTTGCTGCGTTTGCAGAAATCTGATATGGTTGCTTCTTTGCCACCTCTTGAAGCACCTGTCAAACATGTTTGTGAAGGCTGTATTTTGGGTAAGATGCAGCGTTCTAAGTTTCCAAAGGATGGTTCAGTTCGGGCTACATGCAGGTTGCAGCTTGTGCATAGTGATGTTTGTGGGCCCATGCAAACTCCGTCCTTGGGCAATTACCTGTACTTCGTGACTTTCATTGATGATTACTCCAGGCATGCATGGGTATTTCCGCTTAAAGCGAAGTCCGAAGTTTGTATGTGCTTCAAACAATTTCTGGCTATGGCTGAAAAATGTCTCGAAATGTACTATGGGCACCCTCCATTCCGATCGAGAGGGGGAGTATATGTCTGATGAATTTAATGCATTTCTGGCTAGTCGTGGGATAAAACACCAATGTACAGTGCCTTATACACCTCAGCAAAATGGTGTTGCTGAGAGGAAAAACAGGTCACTGAAGGAAATGGCATGATGTATGGTCAAAAGTCAAGCTTTACCGCATTCTTTTTGGCTTGAGGCCATCATGTGTGCCACTTATGTACTTAACAGGTGTCCTACGAAAGCTTTGCAGTCTATTACTCCATATGAAGCATGGCATGATAGAAAGCCTTCTATTGAGCACATGCGTGTTTTTGGCTGTTTGGCATATGCTTTGGTGCCACAAGTGCAACGCAGAAAATTGGATGATAAGGCTGTCAAATGTATTTTTGTTGGTTATAGTGCTGAAAAGCAAAGGTTACAGGTTGTATCATCCGAAACAAAACGTATTCTGGTTTCAGGGGATGTAGTGTTTGTGGAAGATTCAGTTCAGCCCTTGCTGTCATGTACCAGAGACAATAATGTAAGCTCACAGGACATTTATGACACTTTGTTGCCTCTTTTCAGTGGTGGAAATACGAATGTAAGTTCCAATGAGGCAAATGTACAGCCTATGGGGGTTTCTGAAAATGTTTTAGATCAGCCTATTACTGATGCAGATGTACATGATGTACTTGATGAGGAAAGGGCTGAAAATGAGCAGGCTAGAGGTATGCCAAAATGGCTGGTGCACACTTTGCGTGACAGTAAATTGGATGCACCTTTGTCTAGTCGTACTCGTTCAGGATCTCGCCATGCATCTTATGCATTAGATTGTTATGCTTTGGCTGTGTCTAGCTTACATGATGTTGAGGAGCCTCTGACTTTTGATGAAGCACAAAATTCAGAAAATTGGATGGCTGCCATGCAATCAGAATATGATGCACTTATAGAAAATGACACATGGACTTTATGTGATTTGCCTCCTGGCAAAAAGGCCATTGGTACGAAGTGGGTTTACAAGTTGAAACGCAAGCCGGATGGTGAGATCGATCGCCATAAGGCTCAACTTGTTGCAAAGGGTTATGCACAGCGAAAAGGCATAGATTATGAAGAGACTTTTGCTCCCACTTGTCGTATGACTACTGTGCATTTTCTATGTTCATTGGCAAGTCATTTTGGTTGGGATGTACATCAATCAGACATTGTTACTGCTTTCTTGAATGGTGACATATTTGAGGAAGTTTATGTAACGTAGCCTCGCGGTTTTTTCATAAAAGGACAAGAGGACAAAGTGTGCAAATGTAACAAGGCTTTGTATGGGTTGAAGTAATCTCCTCGTGCTTGGTATGATAAAGCTGACACTCATTTGGTCAAACAAGGCTTTCGTAATAGTCCAACAGAAAGCACATTGTATGTAAAGCGTGAGGGTGATGTACTTCTCATTGTGGTTCTTTATGTTGATGATTTGCTTATCACTGGACCAAATGAGAGACATATTGCTGAATTTAAGGCTGATTTGAATGCTACTTTCAAGATGAAAGATTTGGGGATGTTGCATCATTATTTGGGTATACAGTTTAAGCAGTGTGATGGTGGTATTGCCTTGTGTCAGAAAAGTTACATGGAGACATTGCTATGTAAGTTTGGACTTGAGGATTGCAAACCTATTGCCACTCCCATGGAAACAGGTTTGAAGTTGAGTCTACATGATGTTGGTGATCCTGCTGATGTCACTCTTTACGAAACTGCTGTTGGCTGCCTCATTTATGTATGCAACACGAGGCCGGATATTCAGTTTGCAGTCTCGCAGGTCAGCGGATTTATGAATAGCCAGGGTCTAAGCATTGGTAGGCTGTCAAGAGGATTTTCCGCTACCTTAGTGGCACTTTACATCTTGGCTTGTTTTATCCCAAGGGGGGATCATTGCCACCAGACTTACATGCTTTTTCGGACTCAGATTGGGCTGGTTGTTTTGACACGCGAGTGTCCACAAATGGTTTTTGTTTCATGCTTGGCAGTTCATGTATATCATGGTTGAGCAAGAAGCAGCCTACTGTGGCCACTTCGAGTTGTGAGGCTGAGTACAGGGCAGTCTTCACAGCTATGGTTGAGTGTGTATGGCTCAGACGCCTTATGGCTGATTTGGGTGTTGGACAGGACACTGCCAACACTATCTACACAGACAAGCATGCATCATGGACAGCAGGATTGTAAGTGCACTCTGCGCTAAAAGCCCATTCTGCATCAACATCAGCATTACAGTCTCCTTTCACAGAAGACTCAACAATGGCTGCATTTGTAGTGGAACCACCATTTGCAGTGGAACCACCCTCTTTCTTCTTAGCCTCTTTGGCCTTCAACTTAGGACACGACTTGATCAAGTGATCATTGGCTTTACAATAATGGCAACGCATCTTCTTTTTGCCCTTATCACCAGAATTGCCAGACGAAGCACTGCCAGCAGAAGCATGAGGAACAGAATTTTTTCCACTCGCAGCAGAACCATAAGAAGTGGCTGCATTACTGTTACCACCCTTTCTTTGAGAAGCAATAAAAGCCTGTTCAATTGCACGCTGCCTAGTCCTGTTTTTTCTAGAAAGTGACTCTTGCAACAGCAATGTGCATAATGCATCAAACTTGACAACTTCAGGATTTCCTTGGGTCATAAGCCTCCAAGTACTAGCAAAAGTCTTGTAGGAATCTGGTAAGGAATCAAGAACAGTCTGCACAAGGGAACTGTCTGAAATGACTTCACCTGCAGAAATAAGCTGCTCATTGATATCCTTGACACTAGCAAGGAAAGTGTCCATATCATCTTCCTCATGCATAATCTTCGACTCCAGCTCTTTACGTAGCAAAGCAATTTTAGCCTCATTGCGGCTTGCATAAAGACCTGCTAAAATATCCCAAGCATGTTTTGCAGATTTTGCTGAACGGATGTGAGGAACAATGGTGCGCTTCACAGACAACGCAATCAATGCATGAGCCTGCGCATCCTTAACATCCCAACGAGCTTGTTCTGTCATAGGCAAAACAACTCTAACAGCTGCAATCCTTGCAGCAAGACCTGCAACATCCTCAACATCGCCTACATCCTCAGAACCAGGACGTACATCAATGCCCTGCACAATGTTCCAGACACCCTTTGACACAAGAACATGTTGCATCATATAAGCCCACATAGGGTAGTTGTCCCCATCCAACCTGTCCTCATCAGCAAACATCTTGAACACATCTGTGTTGTTGTTGTCAGCCATGGTAAATGTTGCACCTGATGTGAAAACTGCCCGAAAATAGGAGAAACGGAGCGGGAACAACCTGTGCTATATAGCACAAACCGTAGAAGACTATAAGGAACCTGTTATGCAGAAAACGGCACTGACGGAAATTCTGCACAAAATGACGAAATAGCCTGTGCAGTACTGTCTGTAGTGGAAACGGAGGCCGAAATGAGCCCAAATCAAAATTATGAGCAGACCAAACTCTTTGAGCTCACCCAAAATTTTTGTCGACCTACGAACGCTTGCCAAATCTCACTGAAATCGGAGACAGTGAGCAGGCGATTGCTAGAGCAACTGGCGACTAAGCCCGGGAGGACGTGACCTGCTATGATACCAATTGTTGGAATTAAGGTTGCAGAGAAACACACACAGCTTGGAGAAGACGAAGGAAGCTCAAGGCACACAATAGAGAGTGTGTTACTTAGTGTGCAATGGAAAGATAGATAGCCCTAGAGTGATGGACGTATATACAATGCACGGGGGGAAAAACCTCCTAAAGAGGGAAAAAATGCCCCGGCGGTCCTAGTGTGTTTACACACATCACTACCACATGTATATGGTAACATTTTGGATTGTCTTGCAAGATGTGGTAGCTTGGCAACGGAGGGCAAGAGTCTACAACGACAATGCGTCAACATTGAGAGAGATTACAAATTGTTTTTCTCACGTGTTCAACCGTAGCAGCGACTTTCTAGTAGTCTAGGGTTGACTCTTCATGTGGGTGAGGTATCACGTTCAACACAATCACAGCCATCTTCATTGCCTTTACCATGTCACCAGGAGTCGATTATAATGTCTTCTCCACCCTCAAGTAGACCTCCAGCTATAGTTCTAGGTTGGCCAAGCCATGATCAATCTTTCTACAGGCCACTATTTTCCACACTACCATGTGACCCCCACCTGCACACGCCCCAGTAGCACAATTGCCACAAGAATTGCATCCACCAGGAACCATTAGGGAAATTTTGGACTCTCAAATGGGCCCTATAAGGACTTTAGCTTTCTCCCTCTTGTCCAAAACGGGCGCACGGTAAAATTTTTACAAATGAGATCAAAACTTGTCAAAACTTCTAGATTTATAATGTTTGAGATCTATCCATTGATATATAGCATGCCATTAGAATCCTTATATTCTAAAAGATTCCATTTTTTAATGTGACAACTCCGTCTTATAAATGGAATCTCTCCCCACATTTCAGCTTCAATGGGGAGGCCATAACTTCTACAAATCAACTCCAAATTTGTCAGAGTTTGGGAATTTAGAACCTACTTTCTAAGATCTTTGCAATGATATGTTGGTTGATAGGGTTTTGACAAAGAGCTTATGTACTTCACCAGGTTGCCCACTTTGGACAAGAGAGGTGCAGTCAAACCTCCTTATAGGGCCCCTTTGAGAGTCCAAATTTTCCCTAATGTTAAATCCCAATTTGTAATGTTTACTTCATATGAACTTATTCTCTATGTAATGGCACATCAAAACTTGGTATTGGTTGTTCATACTATGTTTTATTTTTTTATGAGTATCGTGTACTATGTGCTTGCCACTATGTTTTAATTTTTGAAGGCAAGTTAATCAAAGGTGTTTAATCTTTTAGTGAGATTTATTTAAAATGTTTTTTGAAGGCAAGTTAATTGAAGGTGTTTAATCTTTTAGTGAGATTTATTTTAAATGTTTTATTTTATTTCAAAATCTTATGGAGGACATGGTGTGGATGATCTTGGAAGTAAAGTCACTCGGGGTTCTTTATAAATAGCCAAAAAATCACTAGCTTCATTCATTCATTCACTAGCAAGTTTCTCCAAGTTTTTTTCCCACAAGATTCTCTTTTAATATTCTCTCATTCACATATTTACCATGTCAAGGGAAAACTGCGAATAACGTAATCAATGTGGGCCACCCACACAACACGGGCATGGCCCTGAACGTGGTCCCCCCCTCCCCATGTGACCCCATCACATTCAGAACAATGTGTATGCAATGAATAATTTATGCACATCACAAAGTGCACGCAACTACACGGAGGCTTTCCATGCAGTCAATGATGCCACAAAATCCCTATTCAATGCAATGTATGCCCTTGATGTAAATGCACATCCAATTGAAGGGGATATTGATCAAGTTGCAGCTATTGCCAACAATGAAATCATGATTTGGGAGGAACATGGTTCTTGCACCTCACAAGAGTGTATAGCCTTTGAGCGACATTTGGATGCTGGGGTAGAAGTGTGGATGGCATACATTGCTACACAAGGATAAGCCAATGGAGCCAACAATGACACTAGCGATGAGGACAACTAGATTTCACCTTTGTTCACCAGTGTTAGAGAAATAAGCCCATGAAACCATATGAGTATATTGTAGTGTTTGTTTTGCTCAATATCTATCTTATTGTAGTTGTTGTTTTAAGATGTGTACTTTCAATCCTTTTAAGAGTCAAACTGGATTATTATGGGCTATAAACCATTGAAATTGGCTTGTTATTGCAAACGATTCGTGTGCATGTATCATTGTCCGATTGATAGCTAACCTTGTTGCACGGTGTATATCATGATGTTTGAAAAGAGTGTGTGTGCTCTGATCTAGGTATATTTTAGTGTTTATATACGAGTGTGAATGTGTATGAGTGCACACAGGTGGGACAAAATAGAGAGAGACTTATCACGACAAAAGTTGTTTTGCATTATTTTGAATTGTAAACCCTTAAAATTGAATTGTTGTGAATGAGTCGGATGTAAGCCTTAAAGCAAAAAAAAAGACAAAGATTTGTATGAGTGTACATGAAAGAGGCCAAAAAAGAGAGAGAGATTTGTAAATGATGGATGTTTGACCGAGGTGTGTTCACCAAGAGATAAATACAATGTGTGTGTGTGAGAGAGAGAGAGAGAGAGAGAGAGAGGGGGGGGGGGGGAGAGGGGAGAGAGAGAGAGAGAGAGAGAGAAAGAGAAGAAGAAGAGAGAGGATAATTTTAATGTCGTAAGAAACTATCACAAGAGACGTTAAGACGAGGAGAGTTGAACTCTAGAATGGTTATTCAAGAGGGAAATGGCGTAGCCAATCTACCACACTTGGGTGATATAAAGGTTATACCATTTTCCTCTTTTTTTTAGAACACATACATCCACTGGCACAACACACACACACACACCTGAGAGGAACACACACAGAGAGAGAGAGAGTATATATATATATATATATTATATATATATATATATATATATATATATATATATATATAGAGAGAGAGAGAGAGAGAGAGAGAGAGAGACAGGGAATATTTTTGAAATGTGCTCGCCAGATTCCAAAAAAGGGTTCGTTGAAAAATGCTCACCAAAAAATTACGTCCAACTTCAGCTAATTGTATTCAAATGTGCACCAAAATCTACTAGCACATGAATAGGTAACATGTTGCCTCCTAACTCTGTTGAGATGTAAGGACATAAACCATCTTTGTCCTCCTTGATGCTCGTTAGTTGGTAAATCCAAATAGCTTTTTGCTTTTTGAAGTCCTCCAGTATTTGTTTTCTCTTTGCAGCTTATTCTTTGGCTTCTTGCTATGCCTATTGAATGACTTTGTTATGCTTGTTGTTCTTAGCTGCATGTGCCCTTTCAAGCATTTTTTGAGTCAATGGCAAGTAATATTTTTTAAATCCACAACCACTAATCCAATCGGGCATTTCTTCTCCATCCAATGTAGCAAGTTTTATGGCCCCACGTAGTGATATAGAATGAATAAAAAATGGTCCCATACATCGCTTTCTCAAATTTCTTGGCTTTTGTTTAAGAGTATCTAACTCTCGTGTTACATCATCATCCATTTTCCCTTCATGATCGTCGGCTTATTCTTGAATCCCGTTTATCATGCAAAATGGAATCAAGTCCAAACCATTTTCGTACAAAATTTTGTTAGGGTAATGTCATTGACACACACATCTAAGGTGGCCAAAATTTGAATCCACTCCAAGGGTTCCATACTTTATTTTGGGAAAGGTTCAGGTATATAATCACAATCTTCAAATGACCTATCCCCTTTACACTCCTCTTTTACAAGGCTATCGTAGTCAAAAGCTCCACACATCCATAAGTGAGCTTTAGAATTTAGTCATGCTGGTATTTTAGATTCCGCAGCTGTAGCCAAATCAAATTCTTTTAGCGGAGTCTTACGTACATCTGTGCAGTTATGGTCCCTCAAGTTGATCCGTGTAGTGGTCTCCATGTGGTACAAGTAGATATAGTCATAGCCCCAGTCTTGAACCATTTTAATTGGTGCATGAATGGTCTTTCTAAAATAACATCTTAGTTATTCTCAATACCAAAATCTACTATTGCAAATGTATGTTCATACTCAATTCCACAAGAAGCCATTACCACCTACTCCAAAACTCCAATAGGCTTTGCAATGCTAATGGTAATTTCATCCGTGTTTGTCTAAGGGCAGGTTTTTCTCATTCTTTCCAAATGCATTTAGTTGTTATGGCAACACCTACACCACTCTTTAGACTAGCTATGGTTTTGTTTCCTTGGTATTCTAGGTTGGTGTTTCCATCTTCCCCTTCGCAATAATCACCAACTTTGTTTATGGGAATTGGCTCAATATCCTTTTTGAGTTTGTTGCACTTATCCAATCCACCGGTGAGTTCTCTCATTTGAATTGTAGGGGGGGATTTGTGTATCCCACCTTGTATTTGGGGTATTTTGTGTTCCGAACCCTACTTTATTCCAGGGAAGGTTTGTGTGCCTACACCCTATGTGGTGTCAAGGGAAGGGAAAATTGGAAATCTACCCCCTTGTGTGTTTTGAGGGGAGGAATGTGTGTGATCAATGCAACAAAACCCACACGGGGAGGGTTGTTGAGGTGTGGGGTTTGTTGCACTATAAGAACTCACCCTATCCATGTAGGATGCCATGTGTGTAGAACCATGTGACAACCCATGTGTTGACATGTGATGTCTCAAGAGTCATGTGAAGAGCCAAGTGGCATCTTTCCCTTTCAAGGAGAGTCAAGTGACCTTTAATGAGGTGTAAACATTATACGATATGCCTATATAATAAGCTTTGTAATTTATTAGTAGAATAATCAAGTTACTTTTGCCTATACTCTAGTTTATTGTGCATTGAGTTAATCTCTCTCTCTCTCTCTCTCTCTCTCTCTCTCTCTCTCTCTTACTTATCACATGTATTATCAATGAATGCTACATTACTCTATCCACCATAACCTTTTATTGTGCCTGATATTTATAGGCGAGTGGTTGTATGGGACCATAAAAGTCCATCGTCGAGCTGCACAATGATAATCATTTGCTCCCCATCAGTTGGTCCTGACCCCTCGGCAAATGGGCGTCGGCCCAGTAAACATCCATGGATATCACACTGTTTTGAGACAGGGATCGGGTTTGTCTGTCCTATAGGTACTTGGGTGATTGCCGATGAGAGGCGCATCACATATCTCATTTGATACTCTTTTTACTTTAACCAACCATTGTGGGCGCCCATGTGTGAATGGGTTACACTCTTATAAAAGGTCTATTTTGACCTAAAATCCTTATTCGGTAATGTGTAAGCTAAGAAGTGCTCTTGCTCCATCCCTGTCTCCTTCTCCCTCATCTGCTCATGGGTGTGTGTGTGTGTGCATGCACACGCTTGAGAGAGAGAGAGAGAGAGAGAGAGATAGAGAGAGAGAGAGAGAGAGAGAGAGTGAGTGATCGAGCATTGGGGTGGCATCGGCGGCTGTGAGGCGGTAGAGCGCGGGATTGGCGACAGCCCTTCTTCTTCGCAGCACAGGATCCTTCACGATGGAAGCATTGAGAGGTGAGTGACACACCATTGTTTCTTTGAGCTTGCTAGGACTCTTTAGTTGTGTGTTTGCAGCCTTTTGAGGCTTGCACATGGTGCACAGGCAAGTTCCCAGCCTTCGACACGTACGACAAAGCGTACATTTTTGGTGACGTTGCCGGGGAAGCCTTGCATTAAGCTTGAGGAGCACTCAGTGCTACCTCGGGAAGCCTCTCTTCCATCTGTTTCCTGTGTTTTGCTCTGTTGTGTTGACTGTCTATGAGTGTGCAGAGTACCGTGTTTGACAGAGTGTTAGCAAAGGTAGTTAGTGTTAATTAGTTGTATTTCGTTGTGTTAGTTGAAAAGAGGCTAGACAGAGTTCGTAGGAGGTGTTGTGTGCATGTGGGAGCTCGACGCCCACGCAGCCATATTATCCTCACAAAAGTTTTTTATGTTTAAAAAAAAAATAAATAAATAAATTCTTGGGATATTTGGGACTAAAAAGATATTCTCCATTGAGGAAAGTCGAAGAGCTAAGAATAGCTCGGGGTCTCCATATAGTTTGGACATGATGGTGGTTCTAACTTCTGAAGCCATGAAATCCATCAATTTGGAAATATTTAACGGCACCTTTTGGCTTCAGTCCCTTTACGTGGGGAAGATGGGATCTCCATTTCTTCAATAGGGTCAAGTAGTTCCTCTGTAAACATTCTTTCCAACGAGAAGGGAGTACACCCACTTTCCCATGACTTAAAGTCGCTTTCCTCTTGGATGACACTAGGTATGGCTAGTGGCTATGGACGTTGTGAGGTTGTTGTTGCGTAGGGAACATTGTGTCTGTAATCTGGATCTGCCTAGGTGATGGCTCTAGATCCCTTTGGGTATCTTCTATCAAACTCCTTAATTGCTTGACTCGCTCGATCTCCTGTGTAGGGTTTGGGTAAGTTCCTATCTTCTTCTTGGGTCCTGGCCATTGTGGCTCATGACGATCTTCCTTGTCGTTTGTTTCTTTTCTAATGGTCGTTTTGGTCTCCACGGTTTCACCTGAATCAGAATCCTCTTCAGCGTCGTTCATATATACAGGGTCATCACCAGTCCCTATGTTGGTCTTTGAACTGGGGTCTGACTTCGCTGCTTTCTACGATCTCTTCCTTCGTGTTTTCTTCTTTTTCTGAGATTGGGCAATTGATATCGTGTCTCTTTCTTCAAGAATATAATTTTGTTTTTGGAGCATTGATCGTGTGAGTACATTTATTGGTACCACATGTGTACTTTGTGATGGCTCCTTGGTAACCTCAATCAAGTTTAATGGCGTGATCTTCGGTGCATTTGGATTATTCGAACATTGGGCAATCAAATGATCTATGCCACATCGGTTACACATGAGTATCGGCATTGTAGATGTGCTTACTTGATTGGTTTGCATTAGTGTAGCATTCTTTTGTGGCCTAATAGGACACTCGGCTACACGATGTGGACCTCCACACTCATAGCATTGAAGAGGTGGTCTCTTGGCAATGTAATTGATCTTTTGGCCTCTTGTAGCAAGAGCAGCTACTTGATAGACAGGTTTGACTTGTCCCCAATAGTCCTCCATGTAATATTGTGGACTTTCTTCAAGTGCATCAATTCCATAGGCAATATTAGGGTCTATATCTTCCTAACAGCCTTCCAAACAAGCAATAGATTATTCACAACCCACTTGATTCATAGAAGTGATTCTCGGACGTAGTGGTTGTGGTCCTAGCACTAGAGGTGGTAAGGGTAATGTTTGAACAACATTTTGGGCCCTAGGGACCATGTGTTGTGACGTTTGTTCAAGAGGTGGGACTGGCATCAATGTAGGCACTCGAGATGTGTCTATCCATGCTAAGGTTGGTCTATTGGCCATCGCGCGCTTAAATACTATGCAATCCTTAGCTTGATGACCATACCTCCCACATACATTGCAATTCCCATTGAATTTTACTCTAAAAGTAGGGTATTCACCGGTACTATGCGGACCATACCATACTGAGCACCATTGTTGATCCCTTCTTGGATACATATGATTGTTTTGCGGAGCACAATTGTCTCTAAGACTCTCTTGAATGGCCTTGGTGAGATCTGCTAAAGTTATCTCATATATCTTTGGCTCCTTAGCAATAGGCTTTAGGGTCATTGGCTGATGCCCCAATGCTTGCGGGCTAGTAGATTTAGGCTCAACCGACACTCTTTCTCCTTGAATCATTAAATTATCCTCCAATTGGATCGCATTGGTGGTGACTGCTTTCCAAGTGGTGATATCTCTAATGACTAGGCCATTGTAGATATCCTCATGTCGTAATCCCCTAATGAATCTATCAAGCAATTGGTTATTATTGAAACACTCATTATTTGGATTACAACAAGAATTCAAATTCTTCAAGCGACTAATAAAGTCTTTCACTGACTCTCCTTCCTCTCGTTGGGCTTTCTGGAGTTGAGATGCTACACCCCAAAGTACTCCCTCTCATATGTATTCTTTCAAGAACAGTCTCCTAAGAGTATGGTAAATCATTTTTTTCCACCCTTAGGGTTCTATACCAATCCCAAGCCTTCCCACTTAAGGTTAGGCTTAAAGCATTACTCTTATGCAGGTCATTGTGTTCTCCTAGAGAATCGCATATTTGTTCAAACACTTCGATATACTTTCTCACATCCCTGTCTCCACTAAATTTTTGTGTGAGCTTGGCTATTTGTACTGCCTTACTTCTAGGCTCTCTATCCGGCGTGTTACGCATATTCTCAACAATAGATCGATCGATAGCTTGACAAATGTTGCCAAGTCACCTAAGTGAGCAGGCACCGTGGGTGAAGGCACTCCAGAGACTACGTGTGGAGTAGGTATTGGCATTGGGCTTGGCGCATAGGAAGCCCTTGGGTTCCAAGTTTGGTACAATGTTGTGCCATGTTGCGGCCCAAAGTTCATATATGTGGCCCTAGGCATAGCAGACGTCGGATGTGACATGCTAATGCTAGTCGGTATGGTCCCATTGAAATAAGAGCTTGGGTGTTGTGGTTGTGGAGCATAGGTTGTTGAAACAATGGGAGGGGTAGGAGCTACATGAGTATGAGGACCCATAGGTGTATACGATTGGTACACACTTGTAGGTACTGTTGCAGGTATTGAGCTACCATGTAGGGATGATTTACTAACAAATGAGGTCCATGGCGTGTTTCTTGGCATGCCCATCATTGGGGTAGGCATGGTAGTCGTGGTTTCATCAAGGGAAAGATGAGCTAGACTTGGAAAAGTAAATCTATCACTTGTGGGCTCAGATTGCATTGAGACCCATAGCAAAACAACATATGGAGGATCCATCTGACTTATCGAGGGAGTCTCCATTTGCAATAAGGTTGGTTGTTTAGCCTTCCTTGTATCCAAGAATCTCATGAGACTCGTTGAAGGCATGTGGATCCCCTTGTTCTCTCTCTGTAACTCAATAACCCTATGGATGACCTCACAAACTCTTTGTTGTTGATCCTCTACACTAGTGGCACCCGTTGTGGATTATAAGATATCTAATCAACCCACGTGATAGGTGTGACCTGTGTATAGGTCGGTTAAAGTCTCCGTTTGTAGTTCATACTCCCAGTTTTTGTTTAGGAACGCTCTATCTAGGATTGAGGTGCTAGGGGTATCCTTTGAACTAGAAGCAATATGACTCTCTATGGGTTGACCCTTAGTGGTCGCTAATTCAGGAGCACTCGATTGATCGCCTGGCATGGATGTTGACATAGGGGCTTTCACTTTTAACTCTCTCCTTTGCTCTGCCCTATGTAAGCTCTCGATTTTCTTTTCCCTAGTTGCAATGATATACTGCTCAACCTCTTGCTCTTCGGCAAGGCTTCTACCATCAGGTAATATAACCTCTGAGGGGAATAGCTTTGAAGAGTCAGGGGGTGCAGTGAAAGGAGTATTCACGTGCACATCCTCTAGGAGCATGAGATCCACGTTGGTCATGAATGGCGAATTTACTTCCCCACCCCCCTTATTTACATTGTTAGCTCCATGTTTGGAGCGAGTGGCTCTACTAAAGGTTTCCTTCAAGCAGCTAAAGCATGCTCGGCCCATACCATGGGCCCATGGCATGCATGTCTTGGCTTGAGCTATCGGGATTCGGCATTGGGTAACCCTCCATGACGTCGTCGTTAGAGGAAGAGTCACTAGACGCAATATGCAGATCCAGAGCGGTAATGCCTAGGGTTCCCGCTGAGGGCCTAGAGCCTATGGTAGAGGAATAATGAGTGCCCACGTAAACGAAAACACTCTCGATGTGCTCGTTCTCTAGCACACAACTAGAGCATAGGTGCATGTGACCTCAATACTCTAGAAGTGTTGGTGAGTGCCCATGAAGGCCACTTACCTAGTTTTTTATGTGTTTACAACCCAACTTTTTAATGGAAGCAATGGAGTATATGATGGTCCAACAATAGTTGAGGAAATAGAGTTAGCAGACCCAGGTGAGGAGTCCAAACCTGTCTTCATTGACCAAGATCTGACAGAGACTGAGGAGGATGTACTTAAAGAACTTCTCAAGGAATTCAGGGATATATTTGCTTGGACATATCATGATATGATTAGTGTTCCACCTTTCGTGGTGCAACACACAATCCCCATGAATAGCATGGCTAAACCAGTTCAGCAACGACCCTACCCAATGAATCCTAAGTATGCAAAGATCGTTCAAGAAGAGATTGAAAATCTTGTGAAATGTAGATTCATATACCCTATTGAGCACTTAGAATGGGTGTCTCCAATAGTGATTGTGCCAAAAAAGAATGGGAAACTCAGAGTGTGCATGGATCTCAAGAAGGTCAATGCCACCACTAGGAGGGATCATTACCCCTTGCCATATTCAGAACATGTGCTGGAAAGAGTTGCAGAAAAGAAAGTTTATAGCTTTTTAGATGGGTACTCTGGATACAATCAAATCACAATTGCACTAGAGGACCAAGCTAAAACGGCTTTTATAACCGAATTTGGAGTGTTCGCATTTCGTGTTATGGCTTTTGGCTTAGCCAATGGTCCCGCTACCTTCCAAAGATTAATAAACACCGCTTAGAGAATATTTGAGGGAGTTTTGTGAAGCTTCTTAGATAATCTTTGTGTTTACTGTTCTTGGAAAGCACATATATCATGCTTACGAAAAGTGTTTGAGAAATGCAGCTTGTATCACATCTCCTTAAACCTTTTCAAATGCCACTTTTGGATTAAACACGGAATCATTTTAGAGCATATAGTGTCCAAAAATGGGATTTCCACAGATTGAAGCCATTGCAAAATTTCCACCACCTAGAATATAAAGGAGTTCAAAGATTCATGGGCCATGTTGATTATTACTGGCAGTTTATTTTAAACTTTGCCGAGATAGCTCGTCCTTTGTACAAGCTTCTTATTGAGTTCCATTGGACCGCGGAGTGTGACCATGCTTATGAGTCATTAAAAAAGACCTTGACAAGCGCTCCCATTTTATGAGTGCCCGATTGGAATATAATTTTTCATGTGCATATTGATGCATCAAACTTTGCTATTGGGTGTGTTCTAGCTCAACCAGGAGAACATAAATTGGACTACCCCATTAGCTTTGCAAGTCATCAATTGAATGATGCTGAGAGAAACTACACCACTACAGAACGGGAAGCTTTAGCTATGATTTACGTAGTGAAGAAATTTCGCTACTACCTTCTTGCCAACAAGTTTGTTTTCTATGTCGATCATCAAGCATTGTTGTATGTAGTAAATAAACCATGTTTCACGGGAAGAATAACACGATGTTTGTTGATTCTTCTTGAGTTTGCTTTTACTATGGTGGTGAGACTTGGTAAAAGACATGTGATGGCGGATCATTTGTCTCGCATGCCCAATGGTGAAGCCCCTACTGGAGTCGATGATGAATTGCCCAATACTTCCTTATTTCTAGTCGAGACCATGCTTGAATGGAGAGAGAAGATTGTGAACTTTCTAGTTAATGGTTTTCTACCCAAAGAGCTTCGTAAGGACATAGCTCGAAAATTGTTAAATGAATGTGAACCTTATTCTCTCATTGTAGGAACTCTCTATGGGACGAGATTCTTAGACGTTGTGCCCATAAGGATGAGTATTTATACATCTGCAAGAAGCCCACATCGGTATAGCTTGAGAACATTTCTTAGGGGAACTATCTGCTAGGAAGGTGTTGCAATCAGGCTATTCTTGGCCTACCTTATTCAAGGATGCATCACTTTTTGCCAAAGGGTGTGATGAATGCCAACGTTACAAGATCACACAACGAAAGGATAAGATGCCCTTACATCCTGTTAAAGTGACTCAACCATTTGAAAAATGGGGTTTAGACTTTGTAGGCCCAATTAGTCCGGCAGCTCAGAGCACTCAATCTCGATATATTATCGTTGCCACTGACTATGTGACAAAGTGGACGGAAGCCAGGGCGACACGTAAGGCTGATGCAAGGTCAACTGTGCCAAGTTTCTCTTTGAGAACATTATTACAAGATTTGGTTGTCCCTTTGAGATTGTGAGTGACAATGGTACTCGTTTTATAAATGGAGTGATAAAGGAACTCATGACAAACTTCATGATAGCCCACTATAAGTCCAGACCTTATTATCCACAAGCAAATGGCCAAGCTGAGAGCACTAACAAGACCTTAATTTCTATCTTGACCAAAACAGTCGAAGCTCATCGCACAGATTGGGATTTGAAGCTGACATCAGCCCTATGGTCTTACTGTACTTCTTACAAAGTTGCTATAATTGTACACCATTCAAAATGGTATATGACCAAGAAGCAGTTATGCCATGGGAATTTGTAATTCCTAGTGTGCGTGTAGCTTCACAAGAAGGTTGGGATGGTAACCCTTTGGTTAAGCGTTTATATATCCTTGAAAGGTTAGACAAGGAAAGGCAATTGGCTATGAAAAACGCACTTGTGGAGCAAGATAGGAGGAAGAAATGGTTTGACCGTCATCTAAAGGACAAAGATATCAATGTTGGTGATAAAGTCCTTATGTATAGAGTGCGAAATGAGAAGAAAAAGTTGAAATATGCAAGAAAAGGACCATATAGAGTATGTGAAATCACCCCACAAGGTACCATTTGTGTGGAGACTCTTGATGGAGTTGAAACCATTGGATTCCTCAATGGGAGCAAATTTAAAAGATACTATGATCCCTTAAGCCAAGCGAAAGTACGTGCCATCCATAAAAAAAAGGCAGCCAAGGCACAAACAAAATTGAAGAAGATACAAGCACAAGCTAAGGCTAAGGAGCAACAACAACGTATAAGATGCCAACGAGAGGCCAACCTGGGAGTTACACATGCATTAAATAGAGGATGATTGGTACTCCGACACACCTCTACGATACCCTATTGAGCTAAATAGCGCCTATGGAAAAGTGCTATATAATGCCTTGTTAGACACGGGTGCTAAATATAATATGTTATCATATGGGGTGTGGTGTCAGTTAGGAAAACCATCTCTATCTGAGAGTATTATCCAAGTCAAGGGTGTCAATAAGAAAAAAACCACGGTTTTTGGAATCTGGCACACTTATGTCAGTTATGACAACGAGGTTGTAGCTCAAGACTTTTTGGTCATGCCTGCTAGAACTATGGAGGGTCATATAAACCTAGGACGCACGTGGATGATAGCGACCAAATGCACTATTGATTGGGGGACTGGGGGTGTCACAACACAGAACCAACTCTTAGCCCTGCCCCTCAAGCCATAGTCCCTGAGCTATTACCTCCCCAGGAAATAAAACCAAAAACATTGCATGTCCAGGAGGTTGAACCATATGTCCCTATAGCCCAACTCTCTAGAGCTTCAACTTTTGTAGTTGAAACAAAGCTTAAGACACACAAGACGCATCCTATATATAGCAAAGAAAACATACAAGTGGGTCCCTAAAGCTTCTTTAGCGACCATGGATGATGCTAAAAAACAGGAGCCTTTTAAGAAATGCCCCACTCGCTCCCGAAAATGTAGGAAAATGTTGCATTGGATTCCTAAACGACTATTGGAAGCCCAAGGCTACTATCAAAGAAATGATCAAATCTGGGTGCCAAAACATAAATTGTGCTCTTACCTATCACCTGACCCATGTGAGCCCAATCCTGTAGCTCCAAAACAAATTGAAGATCACGGAAAGGAAAATATCACGGAATGCTACACACCCGCTCCAGAGCTAGTTTGGGTACCAAAGAAAGAACGATTTGTTCCACCTAGCTCAAGAACAGGGAATTCAAATGAAGCTTCTTTCTCTTTATGTAGTTCTTATACGGAAATAGAAGCTTCGACACACCCTTCACCTACCATTGTACATATCCATACAAGCAAAAAAGAAGTTGTACCTCCCGTTGTAAGTTCACCACCTACAACAACGTTGCAAATAAAATCATGGGAGAGTACCTTACCACCCTTGCAACTAAATGAAACGCATAGGGCGGTCGAAAACTATTGGTTAAAGCTTTCACCCATAACAACTTGGAACAATTGGTTTCAAAGGGTGAAAACATCGTTCCAAAAGGTATGATCTACCCAAGGAAGGGGGGAGTGTTTGTTGACAGTCATCATTCACTCATTCCACTCTCAGCCTTCCTCCTTGACCTCTCAATCTCCCAATCTTAGGGAATGTATATGTAAAGCATTATACTCACAAAAAACAAAAAAAAAAAGTAAAAGGATAAGAGCCACCAAAAAAAAAATCTGGAAACCTACAAGTTCTCTACATAACACAAAATCATAAAAACACATTATGCACAAGGACACGACCTTTTGACACGACCCTTGTAATATTTGCACTCTAACCATCATCTATATGTAGTATAGATATGGCTAATACGATAGAGTCATCCACTCCTACCTTGGGTGAGAGGTACCCTCCTTACTTTGCACAAGTGTTTCACATAGTCTACCCGGTGCTTGCATATGAATGGGATTTGGTAGATACGCTAGCTTGTGAGAGGAATTTCGAGGAGTTAGAATAGCTGATACGTCTCTTAACCATGACTGATTCATACTTAGTAGAGGACGTCTCTCTGATTGCACAAACTTACCCTCTTGACCAAGCTGACTTTAGATGTCTAGTGATGTGGTCAAGATGACTATAGATGTCTAGTGATGTTCTCAGTAAACATTTGTGCCTCTAATGATGAGGAAGAGTTACATGATTACACGGATGGCAGATACGGTCTCACAAATGATGACTTTGTTTTTCTCGATGATGACGAGGATAGGGGTTTAGCCTTAGGGTTACCTCCCAATCTCTACAATATTCTATTCCCTCAACTCTCTAGGGGAGTGTAAATAATTAGATTAGGGTTCCTTATGTTGTTTGATTGTGTTCAATAAGAGTTGGTGCCTCTTCCCACTAATGTGCCTCCTAGAGGTATTCTTTGTGTTTCCTAGTGTGTACAGGAACGTGATGCTATTGTTAGGATTTGGACCTTCATAGAATCTTTCTCTCATTCACTCTTCAATCGAGCGCGATCATCAACATGAACAGGTGTTTCTTGTCCATTAGCATTAGCTCTTATTTGTTTTTGCATCCATGATTGTCTACTTTAAATGTGATTGGTAGCATAATCTTCAACGCATTTGCTTAGCTTAACCATTAGATTCTATATAATTTTTTGTCATAATCCCTTCTCTAGGTTTCAAAATCAAGAAGTATGACTAAGCTAGTTTGACCAAGTTAAGAGTTAGGGATCCTCTCTTAATACCATGGGGAATGCCTTCCTAATAATCAATGGTTACTTTAAGTTCTTAATCCGATTTAGGCAGCATTGTGTGCAATGTACTAGGGCTTTTTAGTGGGTTTAGTCCCTATTGACCTTTAGCTTAAGTATTGTAAAGGGAGTTTACTAGTGTGATGAGCCTGTCGAGGGTAACAATGTTATATGGCCCCCCCAAAGTTACAAAATTAAAATGCTGAAAATGAACAAACAAAAAAAATCAAAAGTGCCACAATGTAAAATCTTAAGCTGGAAGAGAAATCTCAGCTTGGTTTGGTACTTCATTCACATGTATCGTCTATGGTACTAGAGCCCTAAAGGTTCCCAGCTTGGGCGCTTTTCCTTGAAAATAAAAAAACCCAAGGCATACAAAAATAAGCACACACACATCAAAATTATATCAATGTGAAAACACCTTGGGGGGGTCAAAAAAAAAGGAAATAAGTCAGGCGATGATTTCATGCGAAATTCCTTTTATCGTAGCTTAACTACAAGGTCTTCTAGGTATAGCCTCTAGTCAGCCAACATGAAATACTTTGCTCTCGCAATTAAACAACTCAATTGACCAGAGAAAATTGAGAAGCTTGCACATGGTATTAATAGGTGACCTCGAGTGTCTTTCGACCGTTAAATTAGCATCCCCAGACTTGTTTAGTTTTTGACCTTTACAGCTGCTTATGCGTTTGATTATATTACAGTTTAATGTTTTACTGTAAACAAATTGTTTAATATTCTGTTACCAATCAATTTGTGTGCCTACAACTGCATATGCTATTTTTTTTAATATGAGAATGCGATTACTGTGCCAATTTTGGTTGATTTTACAGTGATGCTGAAGGCTAAGGACATTCAATCTCAAATGCTCTTCCACCTCAACGAACGGGCTTCATCTCAATAGCTTTTTTTTTAATACGAGAATGCAATTACTGTGCCAATTTTGGTTGATTTTACAGTGATGCTGAAGGCTAAGCACATTCAATCTCAAATGCTCTTCCACCTCAACAAACGGGCTTCATCTCAATAGCTTCTGAGGACGGAATCTACATCAGGAAGGGGGGCATGGTAACCGACAAGTCAGATAGTGGAGTCAATACTGGGCGAATAGGAAGCTTGGGGACTACCCAACACTCCCTATTGCCTTGACCTTGGTGTTAAATCCATTACAAGCGACAGTAAAAACCTTGGGACAATGGAGTCACTACTGGGCGAATAAGAAGCTTTGGGACTGCCCAACGCTCCGTATCACTTGGTGTTGACCTTGGTGTAACCGGCAATTGAGACCCTTTTGGTGATGAGATTACAAGTCATGTAGTGGAGTCAATATTGGGTGAATAGGAAGCTTGGGGACTACCCAACGCTCCCTATCGCTTGGTGCTGACCTTGGTGATAAAGTCATTACGTGCGACAGTGGAGTCAACACCGAGCAAATAGGTGGCTTGGTGACTACCCAATGCTCCCCATTGTTTGGTGCTTACCTTGGCAAATGGGCGTTGGCCCAGTAAACATCAACGTATATCACATTGTTTTGAGTCAGGGATTGGGCTTGTCGGTCCTATAGGTGCTTGGGTGATCGTCGATGAGAGGCGCACCACATATCTCAATTGATATTTTTTTTACTTTGACCAGCCATTGTGGGCACCCGTGTGTGAATGGGTTAAACTCTTATAAAAGGTCTATTTTGACCTAAAATTCTTATTCTGTAAGGTGCAATCTAAGAAGTGCTCTTGCTCCATCTCTGTCTCCTTCTACGTCGTGTGCTCACAAGAGTGTGTGTGTGTGTGTGTGTGTGTGTGTGTGTGTGTATGCTTGAGAGAGAGAGAGAGAGAGAGAAAGAGAGAGAGAGAGAGAGAGTGATCGAGCATTGCAACGATATCGGCGGCGGTGAGGCGGTTGAGCATGGGATCGGTGGCGGCTCCTTCTTCTTTGCATCACAGGATCCTTCACGATGGAAGCATTGAATGGTGAGTGACACACCATTGTTTCTTTGAGCTTGCTAGGAATCTCTACTTGTGTGCTTGCAGCCATTCGTGGCTCGCACACAATGCACAGGCAAGTCCCCAACCTTCGACACGTACGGCAAAGCGCACATTCAACCATGATAGTTTGTGGTTAATTATACCAATATTCCTCTACTATTACCACACTAGATGAACGAGCTTCATTGCATGGTGTAATTGGTACTATGGCTTGTTATTCCACTTATCCTTCATGATGCATATACTTGACTTCTATTGCATTGTTTCTTGGTAGTGATAGTTGTTACATACCTAAAATGGGTTGTGAGGTCCCCATAGCCACGAGTGGCTTTTGCATTTAGCCCATGTTAGATACATGTACATAGGTTGACCCTGCGGTCTCATTGGCATATAATGAAGATTTTAGTCATACTTTGGTTGATGATAACAATCGCTAGTCTCATGATTTGTCCACTTGTCCTCGATAGCACACCATGTAGATGGCCTCATTGGTCCCACGGGTTTCCCTCACGGTGGACCTTGTCCTGGCCTCACATTGGCATTCTTTGCATGTTGCTCATCATGTCATTCATTCGTTTCAGCATATCCTCTATGGAATTTAAAGGAGATACCATAGTCTCTCCTACTTGTGCTGGCAAAGTAGATGTAGTTCTCTCATCTTACAGTGCTCTCTTAGTTAAAGATTTTCCAATTTTTTCCCAAGTCTATTGCACCAAGAATGCATGCTTCCAAGGTTGTATGTTTCTTGCTATAAAGCATAGCATGCAATTCTTTATTAAGTAGACCTTCTAGAAATAGTTAAACAAGTCTTTCCTTAGGTGGAATTTTCAATTTTTGGCATCTGTTAATGTATTGTCTCATTCTACTCACACAATCTCTCACAAACTCTCCTTGTTTTTTATTAAAGTTATAAACTTATGCTACCGTACTATGCTTGATTCCCATTTTTGAACAAGCAACAACAAATCTCTTGAACAATGTGGTTATCTGTAATCAATCCAGGAGGTATGATTTGAAACCAAGTCAAAGCCTTACCCTCTAAGGTCATTCCAAATCCCTCCTTTTTGCCCTTAACTCTTTCGTCAAGCTTGCTACGTGGTCATATGGATCCCCAAATCCATTATATTTTTTGACCCATTTTTGAAAGTCTATTGATATGACTCTTTGATTATGATCCACACCTACTCTTCTAGACCATGGTCCTCCATCTAAGCCTTTGAAACATTTGCTTGGTAAAGGTGACTCATGCAGCCCTTTAATAGCTCTAGTGTCACCGGATTTTCCATTGTTTAAGGTGGTTTTTGTTCCTCTCACCCAGTTTGCATCCTTGAAGTGAGTTCCATGGCCATATCACCCATTGATTATCCATATTGCCAAAAGATCTTTTCATTGGCTCATTTTTTTAATCAGTTTCAGGCCCCATTCCCATGATCATATCCTTGATCGAATAGCCGTGTTGGCTTATCATAACAAACTTATTGTTAAGAGGTGTACACTAAGGTTTGATGTACCTTTCTCCCTAATCTTGAAAATATACATGATCTTCAAGGGTGTTAAGTGTCTTAATTTGGCATGACCTTTTATAGCAAGTCTCTAGCATTGTTTTCCTCCCAACAATACACTCCTAGTTGTAGGTTATTAGTTGATATACACTTTAGAGTCTTTATATCAAGCTCATCCTAACCTTCCAACTCAAGCATCAATGGTACATTCTTGGTGGTCATGTTTGGAATTAGTGTATCAACTACCAATCCCCATTTTTCTACCACAATGTCAGAATTCACAATTCTCAAGTATTGCATTTTGTTTTCATCTATGTAGAAGGTTTCTTGCTTATTGGCTCTAGTCTCCTCTTTGAGCTCCACGCTATGGTCATCAATTCTCACCACATACTCCTCATTAGGGTCCATATAAATATGAGCTCCATGAGTATTAGTTTTGTAAAAAGTCAATATGTGTTTAAATGGTAGTGAGGTTCCAACACACGAATGAGTGGAACAGGAATACCTATTTGAGGTTGAGTCATAGTAAGTGTCTTGCACTTCTTCAACTTTAATATCTAGTGGTCCCCCTTGGTTGACACTCTCTTCAGTTGACACTATGCACTGTTTCTCGATTAAAACCCTGATTTGCTAGTACACAACTTGATCTAAGCTACATAAAGACCGACAATGCTTAATGAAATTAAATACCTCATCATTTGAACTAGTATCAACTCGATTTAGTTGTCACAATTCTCCCGGTATCAACTACCTCTTAGTTTCATCTTGATTTCACCAAGTCCTATAAAATCAAAAGATCTACTAGTCAATCTATTAGTCGCAAGTATATACAGTGAATGATTGCAAAAAATTTCAATCCCAAATGGAAGAAATGGCCAAAGGAGCAACAATCCACAGCCTTCAATTTCTAAAACTCAGTTTCCAAATGACTCCAAATTTTTGAGTTGTTTGTGGGTTAGCCGCTTTACCCTTGGCAACCAAAAAAATTCAAAAATTCTCTCTCTATCTAACATGAGTTAATAAATCTACTGGTAATAAAAAATATTTATTTGCAATTTTGGTGATACCCATTGGTTAAGGATGTGGTCAAGGAGCTTTGAATCAATTTCAATAAATTTGGACAAGTGTTGCTCAAATTTTCACTAGTTTTAGTAGTTTACGGACTCTAATACCACTCACTCTCAATATTCAACTTTCCCAATCACTTGAAATTTGAAACATGCACTTTATTACCATCATAAATCAAAACCCCTTCGAGAAAAATTCAACAAATTTAGTTTTAGGATAGGAGATAATAAGCGTGATTATCATCTCTGGGTGTGAAATGAAGAATTTACAAGTTATTTATCAAAGTTTCCTGAGCCTTTTGGAACTATTTGAAGTTTCTAGCCCACTTTTTGTAACTACTATTGGACTTCAAAGAAAATCAGGTTTAACTAGAACTGTAAAGCTTCAAATGACTCCAAACTTGAATCATATGCTCAATACACTATGATCTAACTTGTGGTATGCTAAGTAGTTGAAAATTTTGCATTTTTGGGGGTCGGAGATAATAACCGCTATTAATTTCTATGTGCCTAGTTTTGCAAGATATTTGACTTTTGATGTTTCCCACAGTTAGTACATAGTATTTTAAGGCCTATCAAGAACAACAACTTTGGATCGGTTTTGATATACTTAACTTCACTTACCAGTTGATCAGAGATGGAAGTAGATCTCGTATGAATTTTCAAAACAAATGAATTCAAGACTTCGTAGGCCTTCACAAAAGTTCTTTTACGTCACCTTGATAAGACAACTCTTGACTCAAAGTCCATTTTTAGCCTTAGGCCAAAAACACGATTATTATCTATAAGCCTGGAATTGCACTTTTTTAGAATTTTGATGCCAATCGGGTCTTTCACATTGTATTGCAAGCACTATTGGGGGGGGGGGGGGGGGGGGGGGGGGGGAAGATTTGCATACATAAATCACACATGAGATAATAATCTCTTTTTGTTGCAAAACTTTGAAAAATTTCTCTTTTTTTTTTGTGACTTGAGGATCGACTCTAACATAGTTTAACTCATCAACCATTGAAAAACAACTTACTTTATGCCTAAAAGGTTCTCAATAAGTACAACTACTCCCAAGACACCTATACACAGCTGAAGATGATACTCCTCAATTGTGCAATTATTAAGAGATGATGTTTTTTTTCTACGTAAACCTAGAGGAAGTGATGGACAATGATATCCAAGAGTTGAGGTTTTCTCTAATTTAGGTCACTTAGTCCCCAACAACGACGCCAAATGTATGGTTGGACTGCCAAGCCTCACTCTATCTTATTGCAGACATAGCAAGAACCATGCATATAATTGTCAATCCGTGGACGTACCTGCATGACTAGTACATGGAAGCTACAAGAGGTTGACAATCTCTTGGAAAACACACTCAATCCCAAACTACTCAATGCAACACTCAATTGTATGTTAGACAACAAAAGCTAGTCATCACATTGACAAGCAAATCATGACAGTTCACCAAGCTACCGAGCTCCAAATTGTATGAAACTTATAGGACAAGTAGATAGAGCCTAATTGCACATGCCTAAGTCTCAAATCCAGTTTTTGGCCACTTGCAAAAAAACATTTATTATGAGAAAGGCAGATTTAACCTGGTTGATTTCGGTCCATAATGCACCTAAAAACTTAGCTTTGGTGTCCCAATACCCCTCCTATAGCTAAAATGAAGTTTCTATACTTAAATCTTGAGCTATGAGTTTATTAGCAAGAAGATTAGTGATAATAAATTCACAAAACCATTGCAAGAGACTTACATTGTTACGTAGAGCTTTCACATGTGAACACATAGAAGTAGGAGGCACTTCAAACAAACAATCCATGAGGAAGATATGGGCATCAAAAGAGAGAGGGAGAGTACACAATGTTCAAAGGTAGTGATGTACGATTTATTATCCAAAAACTTGAAAGGTTTTTACCTTCCAAGGTTTAAAAGTGACAATCCAACCTAGACTTGGGATAGAATGGGATTGGAGATCACCTTTGGGTAATAATTACTTTCAATCTGGAAGCTCTTGCACCAACTACCAACTATACATTTTCTTATGAATAAAAGAAGGTACAAGGTTTGGACTCAACAAGATTTGCATCCAATGATAGAGGGAAATTACAATCCTTGGGCTCAAAAATTGGTAGCTCTATTAGCTTGGTGTTAACATATGGACGCATGTGAGGGCCCTCCTTCCTTGTTGCTTGGATTTCATTACTGTACAAGGACAAGGTAGAACGGAAAAAAATAACCGTCTTGAAGTCCATTTACTAGAATGAATTTTCATGGTATAATGCAAAATCTACATAACAAAATAGGATTTTGTCCATCTATTTCCTTGTCATGGGTCAACGGTCTCCTAAATGTTAATTCTTTTTGTGATTATGTTAATTTTCTTAGACAACAACACATACAAGTCCCCGTCTATCTCAAACTAGTGTGCCATGATTACTTTGTAGGGAATAGTATGATTTCACACTCATGAAGTAAATCACCATTGAATGTACTCCGATGGAAGCGTAGGTACATACCTATATTTTGGGTCAAAACTTGGTTTCAAAGCACGTGTACACAAGTTATGAATCCTCCAAACCTTGCAAGGATGGAAAATTAGAAGTTAATAGATGTCCATGGCAACAAAAAATTTATAGACCTCGGTTGCAAATACATAAGTATGGTAGGGAGGTGGCATTATCCTCACCCAGTTATTATAAAGCATAGGGAATGTGCCCTTCCCCATTATACTTGTTTCCTCCTGCTATATTGAAGGGTTATGATATGCTTCTCCTCCAGTGTTGAAGGGTCATGTTTACTTCTCCTCTAGTATAGGAGGGTCATCTTTTGTTTGGGATTTGCAATGCATCGGGAGGAATTCATTACCTTCAATTTTTTGGAATGTCAATCGTGATTGCAATCTCCATCATCATCTTCTACCATCGGGTTGATTTTCATGCTCACTTTTGTACCAGCTCTCTACTTTTATACCTTCTTTTATGCCGATCGCGATCTCCACAACTTTCCACATGTAACAATCTCATTTATATTGACCCCTATATACGGGATTCTCCATTGTAAAAGCTACCTTTTTGCCAACATATCCCTTCTTTAATGTCGATCATTTTTTATAGGAATTCCATCATCATCTCTTTTGCAAATTTTTCCATCGTACCCATTGTTGCATATCCCTAAGTCTACCATCTCCATCATCATGTCAATCGTCTACTGTGTTCTTCATCATCATCTCTTCTACAATTTTTTCCATCGTGCCCGTTGTCGTGTATCCCTATGAATACCATCATCATGTTGATAATGTCTATTGCAATCTCCATCAACATCTCTTATGCGACTTTTGTCATTATGTCGACTATCGTGTATCCTTGTGGCTATCATCCCTTATATATTCCTCCTCTCTATTGTGGTCTCTTTGTACTTTATACCTTCTCTCATGTCAATCATGTTTACCATGATTGTGCAATGGTCTCTTTGTCTATCATAGCTTCTTTCATGTCAATCATGTCTATTGCAATCTCCATCATCACATCGATCATGTCTACCATGATCTACATTATCATTGCTTCTGCGACTTCTACCAGCATGCCAATTATCACATTCACTTCGGCTGTCATGTCTACCATTACCACTACTTTTGTGTTGTTCCTTACTACTTGGATCTACATCATCTTGTCATGGTATGTTTGTTTTTCATACCTTCTCTCATGTCAATCATGTCTACAATGATCTCCATAATCGTGTTGATCGTGTCTATTGTGATGTCATCATTGTTGCTTCTGCGACTTCTACCATTGTACTGGTTGTCTCCTCATTCACTTCGGCTATCATTTCTACCATCACCATTGCTTCTGTGTTGTTCCTCTTCTTTCGACTTAATTCATCTTGTCATCTCTTTTGCAACTTTTGCCATCGTGCCGGTTGTCGTGTATCCCAGTGGATACCATCTCCATCATTGTGTCAATAATCTTTACTGCGACCTCCATCAATTTCTCTTCTATAACTTCTGCCATCGTGTTGATTTCCATGTATCCCTATGGCTATGATCCCTTCTATATGCATCGTCTTTGTCATGGTATCTATGCCTTTTATACCCCCTCTCATATTGATCATGTCTACCACAATCTCCATCATTGTGTGATGGTCTCTTTGTCTTTCATACCTTCTCTTATGTCGATCATGTCTCTCAATCTCCCATCGTCATGTTGATCATGTCTATATGATCTCCATTATCATTACTTCTACAACTTTTGTGATTGTGCTAATTATTGAGTTCTCTTCGGCTATCATGTCTACCATTACCACTGCTTTTGTGTTGTTCCTCTCTATTGCTATCTCCATCATTTTGTCATGGTCTCTTCTTCTTTCATGCCTTCTCTCATGTCGTATCTACAACAGTGCCGCATGAAGCTTGATATTTTCCTTTTTTCAATATTTAAAGTACTCTCTGCAAGCACAAATTTCTCGCATGCATGTTGGTCAGAGTAGTGGACCTAAGGTCTTCATGCAGGCTGCATGAGCTCGAAACCTACAGGAACTCAAGTTTTACTCCTCCAGCAAGGCCTAAGAGGTGGAGGAATCCCCATAGATTCTAGGCAATAAAATTTGAACCTGCTAGTAGGTGGAATTGTTGTCCGTGCATGAGGACTTACCAAGAAGGAACTGTGTGTGTGTGTGTGTGTGTGTGTGTGTGTGTGAGAGAGAGAGAGAGAGAGAGAGAGGAACTGTGTGTGTGTGTGTGTGTGTGTGTGTGTGTGTGAGAGAGAGAGAGAGAGAGAGTCATAAAATCTAATATCTAACCACCCCAAATGATTTTCTCATATTAAACTGATCATTTAATGTGGGAGAATAAACGGTAACAAGGGTTAGGATACAGACATGTGCTTATAGATCTATCTCAACATGAGGCCAATGGTAAAGAGGCCCAAATGAGAGATGATCTACCAAAGAGCAAGTTAACTAATGGAGCTTAAAAACCTTAGGGTTAGCCTCATTAAAGACCTCCAAAGGTTAGTGTAAAAGTCCTTTGACCTTAGGTAAGCTAGGGTTCAGCTTGAGGTGGGAACCCAGCCTAAGCTTAAGGTGCTTGAGGCGCTTGATGACTAAGGTGCTTGAGGTGCTTGCCGTGCTTGCTGACTAAGGTGCTTGAGGTGCTTGTCATGCTTGCCGACTAGGGAGCTTGAGGTGCTTGTGGGAACACCACCCAAGCTTGAGGTGCTTTGTCATGCTTGTTGACTAAGGTGCTCGAGGGTAAGGAGGTGTTCAAAAGTCAACATCAATCCCTACAAGGAGGGGGCGAGCCCTGCAAGAGGGGGGATGAGAGAGAACACACACTCACACAAAGCATGCTTAGTACAAAAAGAAAGCAAAAGGGACACTTGTCAAGTTCCTCCTCATGCTACCCTCATGGTGTGCTTAAAGCCTATTGGTTGGCCTCCCAAGGGGTCCAATGATAAATTAGTTAATTTGATTAATTTTTTTAGCATTTATCAAGTCCTCTCTCTCAAAGGGGAAAGGGGGACACTTGTCCCAAGACTAGTATGCCTGCTTGGTATGACTCTTGCTTATGATTGGCTAGGCCAAAGGGGTCCAATGAGCTTCAAGCATGAGCTACAAGGAGGGGTCGACCAAAGCAAGCAGGTGACATGCTTGAGGGGTATACTCTCCCACACACACACATTCTCATTGTGTGAAGTGCAAAGTGCAAGAGCTCCCTCTCCTTCTCCAAGAAAATAGAGAGGTTGAGAACCTACACCAACACTCTTGGCTATGGAGTGCAAATCCAACCAAGAGCCATGCTTCAATGCTTAAGCTTGTCATCTCCTCCATCTTCATTACTATGCTATTATGTATGCTAGAAAGAAGAGTGATGATCAGTGAGGAACTAATTCTTTCTCCTATGAAATGTTTCTTCTTCCTCTTCCCTACCCTCATTCCTTGCTAGCTCTCTCCACCTTCGGAGGTGTTTGAGGTCTTGGGATAGTCATGCTTTCCACAAAGTTTACGTTATGATCGTGATGCATGAAGCTTTCCATATTCATTGCATCACCTAGGTCATAAGGAACACAAAGATTCTATTGTAACAAGTCTCTCTTGATGGGGAAAACTATAATACAAATGCTTATTGGAAGGGGGACTGGCTCCACATAAATCCGGTCCTCAACTGTTGTCACGTTCTCTAAATTCCCTCTCTTGCAAAAGTATTGTTCATGCCAAGTTAACTAATGCTATGTTTATGTTGCTACCATCAATTATGTTCACCCGCTATGCTCACAAAGTAATTTCACAAAAGTACTCTCTCTAATTTTCGCTACTCTCAAAGTTAATAGGCCAATTCCATTACATTGGTATCAGAGCATTTGTTTTCTATTTTCTTGCTTAAGAAGAGAGGTCTTTAAGTAGACTATAAATGGTTGATTTTGTTAATTATATTAGGGTTAGTGGGACTAGGATCTATTATCGGTTTTGTTGAGCCCAGTATGTGGGATATGGTGTACACCTCGAGAGATTTGGACTTAATAATGGGGTCTTTTCAGACTTGTGTATGGCTTTACCATTATTGAGCCATAAGAAGTCTAAAAGGAGCTAGCTCTTGGCAATTCTACAATATTAGACCCACTCTACTACTCTCTATAATTAATCACTTCGAGCTGTGGGTGTAGATACTTAAGAGCCGATTTTCAAAGGCTAAGAGGAGTGGCAACTAAGGTTTTGAATTCCCAAAGCATACACTAAGTACGTACACAAATTTTGTTAACATGGATGACAATAACCAAGAGAGTAGAATGAACATTGATAGCTTTGATTTTGCACATGAAGGTGCTAATGATGATGCCCCCATGTTTGTCAATTATCTCGTTACTAGGTTGCAGCAAGCTATGGTCAACCCTACTTTGCAGGCCAAAGTTACTCAACAACTTCGTGCTTATGGGATTTCCCTTCCGCTCCAAGAGGAGAGAGAGCTTAGGAGGCCTCTTGAAGAGACCTTTAAAAGAAGACTCTCTCTCTCATACGAGACGAGGAATCCAAAGAGCAAGAACAACAATGAAACTTTAAGTTCCTCTAAAGATGTGGCTCCACAAAGACGACGGTCTAGACGATCACCAACTCCTCCCAAGAGGAAAAGATCAACACATAGTCCTCCTCCTCGCCATTTCAAAAGGGAAGAGAGGAAACAAAGGAAGAAAAGGGCAAGAAAGTGGTCACCCTTTTCTCCTTCTTCTTCACCTTCCTCCTCTTTCGACGAAAGCTATGGCTACAAGAGGGGAGGACATCATAAATCATACCCTGCATGGCGAAGGTCACAAAAGCTCAAGAAGTTCAAGGAGAGAGGAAAGAGTATCTCTTTTCTCACCTATGATGGCACCTTTGGTGCTACTGACAAAGTGTTGGCCTTCATCCAGCAATTTGATGCGGCCTTTGGACATGAGGGATTCACATAGTCCTCCAAGCTATGCCATGTAGCTATGCACTTCCATAAATCGACTCGTCAATGGTGGGCTAGCCTTCGTGGCAACGATGAAGCCCCAAAGACATGGAAAACTCTATGAGTTTCCATCATGAAGCAATTCCTTACAAGCAATGCAAAGGACAAAGTGCTCACTGAATGACGCAGTTTGAAGCTTCTCTCTCATGAGTCTATCCACAAATATGAAGAAAAGTTTCGGGATTTACATCTCAGGGCTACTGTCTTCCAAAAGATAGACTTTGCCGAGCAAAAGCAACAATTCTGTTCTGGATTACTTGAAGAGATAGCTGAATATGTCAACTCTCAATGGCCTACTTCTATCACCAAAGTAATCCATCACACCATGGTTACTTCACGCATCAATTTCCAACAGGGGGATAGATGGAATGTCAAGCCCATGGAAAACAAAGATAAAAATGATGCAAAGGGAAAAACCAATACCCAAAATTCTTCCCAAGGCACTTCCAACAACAACAATCGGTCCAAGGAGAAGGGAGTTTACAAAGGCAGAAGCAAACTCTCTACTAAAGAGCTTGAAGCTTTTCGCAAGGACCATAAGTGTTTTAAGTGTGGGGAGCAAGGACATGGCTATCGTTCTTGCCCCAAGAAAAATGTTCGCAATGAGACTCCTAGGGCTTCTACTATAGAATCTCTAAAAGAGGATGCTCATTGCAAAGGATCATCACTCTCCTATGCTTAGGGAGGTATGGGAGCATGATGCCTTTATCATGTTTGACCCTGGCTCTACTCACAACTTCATATCAACGGAGTTGGCCACCAAGTTGGGCATTCAAGATTTCGAGATGGGAGATATTGTAACGGCTGACATAGCTTTCAAGGGACAGCAATCCTACGTTACTCCCTTGATTGGGAAGTTGAGGCTTCATGTCCAAAGCTATGTCGACTAAGAAGACTTTTTCAGCTCTCCTCTCCAACATGAGGATGCTATCCTAGGGGCGCCATGGTTTGATCGCATGGCTACCAACATGAAGTTCCCTGAAAGGAGAATCTACTTCACCTACTACATGGGAAAGAACATGTATATAGAGGCTGGTACATATCGTATGTGTGTGGACTATTGAGCACTAAACCATATCACTATCAAAAACTGATTTCTCATGCCTCGGGTAGAAGATCTGCTTGATAAGCTACAAGGCTCTATCTACTTCAGTAGGATTAACCTTAAAAGTCGATATCATCAAATAAGGATAGTGGATGAAGATATCCTAAAGACCGCGTTTCGCACAACGTTTGGTCTTTATGAATATCTAGTCATGCCTTTTGGCTTGACTAATGCACCAGCCACGTTCAATCGTCTAATGGAGAAAAAATTTAGACCCTACTGTAAATTCACTGGAGTGTTCTTTGATGATATCATCATCTACTCCAAGTCTTTGGAGGAACATAAGCAAGAGTGCTTTATTTTTGGGAGCTTCTAATTTAGAGCTTTTGTAAAAAGATTTTGGTCTTTTCAAGTTGTGGGTAGGATTTTGCAAAATCTTGTAGTTGTACAAAGTCCTTCGACTTCCCAATGTCATGAGACTTTTCATTTGTTACTGTCAACATTAAGTTACTCATGTTCAACCTTCCAATTTTCCTATAAGCTTCCAATTTTCAATTTCCCATCCCACCTCTCAATGTTTTAGCCTAAAGTAACAAATACTTTTTTCCTTTTACAAATTGTGGAGACTTATTGAACTCTTGGAAACAAACAATCTACTCCCCTTATTTCATATGATAGATTTTCAAGTCAAGGGAAACCAATGATAAGTGCAACATGCTTAAAATCTACATAAAAGATTTCAGTCAAGGGGTCCACCTTTTAGAAATACCTAGTGTGTGCATTCAAGAGGTACTTATAAAGCCCCTCTACACACACACTTCAACATGAATTAAAACACTTCTCTTCTTCATAAATCTGTAACTTTCTTTAAGTTTTCTATTTTTAAACGCCTCTTGTAAATATAACTTTGTAACTACTTAATATATTAAAACCCCCTTCAAGGTGACTCCCATGCTACGCTTACATATATTGAATATGCACTAAAGTTGGTAGTGGGACTTTGAATACAAATGTCCAAAGAATCCATGATTTGATAATAACTTTGATTACAAAGCATAAAAATGTGAGGAATATATTGAGTACATGGATGTTGACCTTCATCTACTAACACAACCATATTCTTAGGCACTCCTTGTTTAAAGGGGAAACATAATCACTAAGGTTAGAGTCATCATGATTAATTTATTTAGTCTTTTGGCAATAATATATAACATAAGGTGGTTACAGAGTAGTTTTGTCACCTCCGAAGGCACCAAATTTTGGTTGCTAAAGGGATAAATTCTTTGTATAAGTAAGCAAATCATCTTAAATGGATATATAGTGTGTGAAGGTTGCAAACAAGGGGTAAGAAATTTCCAGAGAATTCCACAAAAATCCATTTGAAAAGATAGATATGGTGCAAAATTTGCATGCATGCTATTTTCAAAATTTACCACCTAATTAGATCACTATGGGATGGATGCCAACATGAGTTTGATCTCTTAGAGATACAAACATTTTGAGATTTTCAAATCTGCTTTAGATAGACATATCTGGCTATTTGAGTGCATAAAATAACTACTTGGTGTTGAAAATTTCTCCCTCCTTGAACCATGTCATTCCTTAGGAAGAATATCTTCCACATCCTCACTAACCATTTGTAAATATTGACAATCAGAACCCATAAGAAGGGGTAGTCTTACATATGCAAGGGATCCTCCAAAGTTGCCTTGCACCCAAAGCAGGTGTTTGTGCCAACCATTTGGCATATATACTATTCTAAGTAAAGATAGGTCGCCGCCACACCTTTCAAGTGATTCTCTTCATTGAGATTGGCCATTTCGCTTCCCAAGTGTCTTTTATATTTTTTAGCCACACTTATTTCATAATTTGATGAGCATAGTGAGGCTATGTGCCTTGTAAATTCTACAAGACTTCAAAGAATGTACTGGTTAATAGTGCACCTTTTATTTAGATTCAAACTATGTTGCACCACCAACGAGTCCACATCCTTCCAACAACAATTGTCATCATCAAAGAAGTGTGCCAACTTGGAGATTACTTTGTTATTCACCTAGAAATGTTCCAACTTGGAGATTTCTTCATAAGTCAGAGTACCACTTTGTTGCTCTTCCTTACTTGCAAAACAATGTTTGTGTCAAGATCCCAATGCGGCCTAGGTCCTTTGGTATCACCACCCATTCTCATTTCCCCCACTACCATGTGTTATTTTTTTGTAGGAATCCTTTGATGGAATTTAGAAATTCTTTCCAATTGCATGTTGCCATTTTCAATGTACGGAGTGATTAAGAAGTTAATCATATACACTTTTCTACGGAAGGGGAGCAATATATATTCCACTAGTGCTACATTGAGGTATCTCAACACTTAAAATTTTGAAATAATTCCCCTCCACCATTTGGCAAAGTCAAACGAGTCAGTTTCAATGAATGAAATCAATCTTGATTTTTTGATGTTGCACTTACGGGCTGATGCAATTGCAACCATTTGGAGGATCATGTGTGTTCTTCTTAACATGTGGGAGTTAGATTTTTTGAAGAGTAGAGAATTGGCAGTAACAATTTCACTAGCAATTGTTTGCCCCCTATAGTGAGAGTCCACTAATCTCCCCTTTTGTAGCATTGTCCTTGAGCCAACAACTTAAACATGTAGGTACCAAGAGCAAATCAACTTGTGAGAAAGTAGTTTTATCAAACAAGAAAAAAATAGTTCTCGTGCATATGAGACAATCTCATCCTCATTGCAAGGAAAAAGGGTTGTTGACCTACCTTTTTACTTGGATCAAAGCTTATCCTTTATCATGCATGTGCATGTAATCTTGTTTGATTCGCTTGGTGGGTTTCATCTCTCTCTCTCTCTCTCTCTCTCTCTCTCTCTCTCTATATATATATATATATATATATATATATATATATATATATATATATATATATATATATATATATATATATATATATATATATATATATATATATATATATTATATACACACACACACCATAGAAAAACTGATGTGTGGTGTTTCTGTGTGCCACAATCCCCAAGTGGATGATCTTGAGCGTCATGTTGTATCTCATCCATCCAATGGTTTGTGCCACCTATAACTCCCTGCCAATGGTCTCAATTGTGTAAAAAACATAAATTTTTTTGTACAATCACTTATTGTGCAAGGCACATAAAGCATTTTCTACAATCACTAGAAGAAAAAATTAGGACAGTGAGCACGCAGTTTGCCTGTGCATGCATTGACGCAAATTTCCTCTTGCCGGATTTTGCAAGAAAATAGTACGAATATGATGAAATGTAGTTTATATTCAAGAAATAGAAAGCTTTTTTAAGAGATAAAAATAGCCACGTTGGCAAATGAGCACACAGTTCGTCCGCGTACGCGCGGACGGACAGTGTGCTCATTCGCCAATGTTTTTTTTTGTGTCTTGAAACTATACTACATTTCTAGCACATTCGTACTATATTTCTTGTGATATCCAAGAGGAAATTTGCATTTGGCTTCCCTCTCAACTGATTCTCGTGAATTTCCAACCGGCTCAAGGTGAGAGCATTTTCCCCACCCCATGTGAATCTACGCTAAGATCGTTAGAGTGCTTCCATCTTGAAGATTGCCCATTGTTAACTACTGCCACGATTAAACGTGTTAATCCTGAGCATGAGCTCACTAACCGTCCGCGCGCGCAAGCGAATAGCGTGCTCATAACTCCTCGTATGCCCAGGCATGGTGCCGTTGTTTGGTTTTGCTGCAAGGCTTTTTATCAAGTTGAGCACAACACTCCTCGTGCGTGCTACACCTCCACGGCCCTGGCCTACCTCTTCCCTAACTGCAACTCCCGACACTTCTATACCATATGCGCATGCATGGTGCCTGGGGAATTTTCTTGGCATTTTGAGCAAATGTTGGCGAGCTCATTAGTGCTCTTCCCGTTGCAACCCATGAATGCCGCTACTACCAACAGATGATCGACCACTGTGCTCTCAGCCAATCGGTGCGTCCAGCTCCTGGTGACTGCGTGCTCTTGAAACCCTTGCTTAACCCTAGGAGACCGTCAACAGCATGCCTTGAGGGCTCATGTGTGATGATTAGGTTTGCTTCATGGAGAGGGAGCGGCTGGCTGAGAGAGAGAGAGAGAGAGAGAGAGAGAGAGAGAGAGAGAGAGAGAGAGAGAGAGAGAGAGAGAGAGAGAGAGAGAGAGAGAACTCTTATTCGATTTCACCAACATAGCTAACACCGGATTGTCATATGGCATGAGAAAACATAGCACATAAGACTTGAATTTTGGACGCTATGGGGCACGTTAATAGACACAATATGCAGAAAAAGGAGAACGGTTGTAGCTAAATAAACATTAATTTCTAAAATGCCTTGTCAGCATCGTTTAGCAGAGATGTCAACACAGTTTTTGCAATCTCCTGCATCAACAAAACTGGGAGCTCATGGGACATCACTATGTGGTGCCATTGTTGGTCTCAGGATATATGTGGATACTTTGCTAGACTGCATTTTTGTGGTTGGAGCTGGATGCAGAACATAACAAGATTGTCATATACTGAGGTACATGAGGCACATCAGTGCATGGAGCACCATAGTTAGAAAAACAATTCATGGTAGTGTTTCTATAGAGGCTTAATAAAGGTGCAGCCTTAAGCAAAAGCATATTGAAATTGTTTTATTTGGGTTTTGGGTGCCTATCATGCAATGCCTTGCAAGCATGAGCAGAAACATCTAGCGAATTGACTACATTACTAGGCACTTGCCTTAGTAATGCATTACATATCTGGTATTGGTAGTAGAATTGACCTGTTTAATTCTGTTACAAACTTTGAACCTGTCAAGTTCGTAACTTTGATTTACAGGTATGAGCTTTACAAGTTTACTGCCACTTGCACTAAGTGATGATGAGAGTGTATCATAGTACCTTAGTAAGAGCCTCGATATGTGGCCTTTTTCCCAGAAAGGAGCTTGGAAATTTGAAGGCCACGACTGATCAAGGCCTGATTGAAGAGGATGCGGGTTTGCATGTTTTGAAAGCCAGGCAACCAAGATAGGACAACAACAGGAGCAAGCACAATGAGCCCAATAATCAACTCACACCACAAGAAGTTTTGGACAAATTCTCACAATAATTCCCACATTGTGACTTACCTCAACATCATGAGCTTCTGTGAGGGAGGCACCGCATACCTAGCTAGGTATGATCGGGGGCAGGGGACTGGCGGTCCCCTGCCCCCGATCGTACCTAGCTAGGTATGCGGTGCCTCTCGAACAGAAGCTCATGATGTTATTCATTGTATGGAAACACTGGAAAAGACTCCGTTTTCCTACATGAGAAAATTTCTAAATCTTCTTATAATACAGGCGGGCTACCTCTACGACCACCTCCCACACAGGAGTTTCTTCCAAAATGAACTTAAATGCAGCTGCCATGCAGAGTAGTCCCCACCCTGTAGGTAAAAACCCAACATGCTAACAAACAAATCCGCGAATTGGAAATCTGTTAGTTCTACACACCATGATGGCCACCACCACACACGTCCATGACACCAAATACACCAGTATGCAATCTTGAGCCTGTACACCATTCCATACTGTATCAAAAAGAACCTAACACTCATTAGAATCTCAGTAATTCTCGCCCAAAATCCTGTGTCGTTCAAGTGGTCCTACTGCTCATTCCACCAAACTTCCCAGCTTTCCTCTGCCCTTGTTGAAACCCCTTGTCTCCGCCATAGCCACTCTTGGAAGTGCTTGTAGTCATACACTGTTTGCAACCAATCGAACCCTGATGGATTGAATAGAAATGGTGCCAGTAGCCATGCAAGTGCCAAGAACCAGTATGACACTGTCATCAGCGTGTATACTTTGCTATTTTGAGCAATTTCGCTGTATTTTGCATAGATAAGGAGGAGGAATTTTTACCAGGGAGTAATTGAAGCAATGGAAGGGGACGGTCCAGGAAAGCTGTTTTCGAATCAGCAAGGTTGGAGGGATCTCTTAAACTTCTACTAATGGGATTTTGTGGAGTTCTTGCAGATAGTCCTCAGACGGAGAAAGATCTTATCTTGGAATCTATAGATTTGAAGAGCTTCTTTGTGTAGAGCTCTAAGGTATTTAATAGTGGAGTTTGGTGCAATGTCTGCTACCTGAGGTGAGACACTCCACTTGCCATAACAGATTGCCATACGTGCACGCACACACACACACACACCTTAGCCGTTTCTTAAATAGCACATCTTGAGTTAAAAACTCATAAAGAGCTTCTTTTTGTGTGTAAGTGCGCTAGAGAGAGAAATCCTAAGTCCATTGTACTTCACTAGCAGATGAATGGGAAGGGAGAGCCTGGGGGGCCGCGCAAGGGGTGGGGGGGCTAGTCAATACTCCAGTTGGCATGCTTCTACACTTTTTGAGAGAGAGTGGGAGGGAGAGCGAGGGTGAGAGAAAATTGTTGTGATTCACGATTATAAAATTTATTTTCTACCATCCAAAAATTACAGTGTCTACCACCTTTCTCAATCCTCTAACAAGGCCACCTCTCCATTATATATGTATACACAAATGGAAAGGTTAAGCTCAACTTGTATGCACTTGTAGTGTACATAATGCATAGTAGGAAGATGATCGTTTCTTGTGTGGTCATTAAAAATATATGAGCATGCAAGGAGTTACAAACATAGGGGCTAGAGCACTTACAAGCTCTAGTTTTTTTCTACAAAATTAGAACAAGTGCTTCTCTCCCAATATGGCCATCCATGCTTGCATATGAAGACATGGCATTGTGTAAGTTACCCATGTTGGAAAAACAAATTCATGATGAGAGACTTGGAGCTATTGAAATAAGTATTGTCCTTCGTAGTGTTCTGGCTGACATGGATGTCAACTCTAGTATGGGATTGGATGGTAGAAGGATATGTCAACAAGGGTTGGCAAAGAAATCTTTGGAATCTATTTGGAGCTACGAAAAATTATAAATAAGCATCTCCCCAAGTATAGTTATATTTGTCAATGTGCTCAAAGCATGCAATCCATGCTAGCATAATATATCATTCTCCTAATGTGGTTCAATACTACACTCCATGAGCTGTGTCTACCCCATTTCAGTAGCTACTTTAGCATCATCTATGAGAAAGGTAGAACAACTGGGATGATGATCAATTTTCTATGCAAGATACAGATAAACAATAATTTTTTAGAAACAGTTTTCATTATGTAGTGCATTAAATCTAGCATTGATACACATTCAAATACCCTTTGACACTACAAATTGGCTTGATCTAGATTAGTGGAGCAATAAAGTCTCACCTTTCTTTTGTGAGGAGAAAGGATACATTGTGTCATTAGTAACCTTAAAGTTAACCATTATCAAGCAAGAGAAAAGACGCACATCTTTGTAGAAGAAGTATGTGAACACTGTTTTTGTGGGGTAGAATGGGTATGAATTTCTCATATGTGTTATGTATTAGCTTAAAGAATCCAAAAAATATTCTTGTTGTATATAACTTTGTACAAAACATAATATTTAAATATGAACTCTTAAATAAATAGCTATAAAATTATGTCAGAAAGTTTTACGTTTGGGAGCATTCTCATTTGATTGTCTATTTGAGATCATAATTAAAAAAGATCCAAATTTATGCCAAAAGCTCTAAGTTAAAAGTTTGCAAAATTATTATCCCCCATAAGCAACATCTCCAAGTGATTTTTCAAGCATTAAGGGAGAACAAGCTTTCCTCAACCAAAAGGAAAGCGAATTTTTCCTTCAAGAGATTCAATACTTAGGTCATATTATCTCTCAAGATGGTATCCGTATGGATCCATCAAAGTTAGAGGTAATAAAAGCATTGCCTAATCCAAGGAATCTAAGAAGCTTTATTGGTATGTGTGCATAATATAGACGCTTCATAGAAATATTCTCTCAAATAGCAAGACCATTACATGACTTAACAAAGAAGAACGTTAAGTATTTATGGATTGCTAAGGAGAAAAATGCTTTTGACAAGCTCAAAGAGAAGCTTACCTCCCAACCAGTCCTCATGCTTCCAGATCTCTCAAAGCCATTTGAGGTCCAATGTGATGCTTGTGGTGATTGCCTTGGAGCAGTTTTGCTTCAAGAAGGGAATGCCATAGCATATGACAGGCCGAAGGCTCAATACGGATAAACGCGTCTTGGGCATTTATGAGAAAGAGCTTTTAGCTGCTCTACATGTCCTAGACACATGGAAGCACTATTTATTGGGGACTCCATTTATTCTACGAACCTGCCACCAAAGTCTCAAGTACTTCATGACGCAAACCAAGCTTTCCGACAAACAAATGAGGTGGGCAAATTTTCTTTGGTAATTTAATTTCCATATTGCTCACATTGCTGGTAAGCACAATCAAGTGGCTGATGCACTTTGATGACAACCAAAAGTTAATGCGGTGTCTATAGCTGCTCACAATGATCTATCTTCTATGATAGATGAGTATGCTACTGACCTTGACTATAGAGACATAATGTTTGTCCTTGCTTTGGGAAAGAAAGAGAAACCGTTCACCTTGCAGGATGGTTATTTTCTCCACGGAAATAGGCTATGTGTTACCCACTCCCTTCGTGAGAAAGTCATGTATGAATCCCATGCTCCTCCCTATGCGGAGCATACCTACTCTCCAAGGAGTAGAAACGTACTTCTATTGGCCTACCATGAAAGTGGACATACAAGAGTATGTTTCAAAATGTGTAGTATGCCAAAAAACCAAGTATGACAGAGGGAAGCAACCTGGATTACTCCAGCCATTTCCTATCCCAAATTCACCATGGGAGAGTATATCCATGGATTTTATCTTTGGATAACCCAAGTCTATCCATGGAAATACGGAAATATGGACAATAGTCGACAGGTTTAACAAGCAAGCACACTTCATTCCTGTCAAAAAGACTATTAAGGCACACCAAATGGAAACTCTCTTCATATCACAGATTTTCAAACACCATGGATTGCCAACATCCATCGTGTCTGATAGAGATCTTAGAATGACCAGTAATTTCTGGAAAGGTCTCTTTGAAAATCTAAGCACAAGATTGAATTTCTCTTCGGCCTATCACCCACAAACGGATGGCCAAAGTGAGATAGCCAATCTTACGATACTCGATTTACTAAAGACTTATGTTACCGAAGTAGATCAACCCTGACAATGGGAAAAGTACTTACCTCTTGTAGAGTATGCCTACAATAATATTGTACATACTTTTACGAGAAAAGCACCTTTTGAGATCATTGAGGGAAGACCTAAAAGTCCCTTGCTACTCAAAGTACATGGGAAGATCTTCGCTGCCGATGAGTATAGCCGTGACCTACAAGAATATTTTCAAAGGATTAAGGAGGCTATATCCATCTCTCAACAAGGGCAAAAATTTGTTGCTGACAAGCACAAAAGGGCTGTAACCTTCAAAGAAAATGATTGGGTCTTACTTAAGTTTCCTAAGCCTCGATTGAGGCAAACAACGGGCAAAAATCCTACGGGCCATCAAAAGTATTATGCTAAGCTAGCAAAAAGATACTATGGTCCTTTCCAGATCTTGAAGCCCATCAATGAGATGGCTTACCAACTCAAGTTGCCCAACCATTGGCTCATACACAATGCTTTTCATGTGAGCCTACTTAAGCCCTACAAAGGAGAGCTACCAAGTGAACCAATCATCGAAGACCCTCCCGAAGTTGAAGACCAAGAAGAGGTGCCACAACCCGAAGCTATCCTTAAGCATGAAGACAAGGTACTATGACATGGTAAGATTATCCGACGGTATCTTATTAAGTTTAAAAATTATTCTTTTGAAGATGCTAAATGGATGCAAGGAATACAACTTAAGGGATAGTATGAGTCTTGTCAATGCTTACAATGCTACATTAGAGTAAGCAAATGTACAAATTTCTTTTAAATGACCAATTTTTTTGTCTTATAAGACTAGTTCTCTTTTTATTGTGCAGAAATTTAAATAGTTTGCATGCTTAGAACCATGTTTGTGATGACAACGTCTCTCAAACACCAAGTAGAATTTGTCACTCTACTTGGGAGAATGAAATGGACTAAAGAGCAGACATGCTTGCGGCAACTATGTCTCCCAAGCACCAAATGGATTAGTCATCCATCTTGGAAAGATGTCGTAGGGTAAAAAGGGATCCTCTACCCGCTATAGGAAAGATTGACTAATGACTAAGGCTTTATCTCTTCTACCTCATAGTCGAGGACGACTATGATTTCAAGAGAGAGGTAATGTCGTAAAATCTAATATCTAACCACCGCAAATGATTTTCTCATATTAAACTGATCATTTAATGTGGGAGAATAAACGGGAACAAGGGTTAGGATACAGCCATGTGCTTATAGATCTATCTCAACACGGGGCCAATGGTAAAGGGGCCCAAATGAGAGATGATCTGTCAAAGAGCAAGCTAACTAATGGAGCTTAAAGACCTTAGGGTTAGCTTCATTAAAGACCTCCAAAGGTTAGTGTAAAAGTCCTTTGACCTTAGGTAAGCTAGGGTAGAGCTTGAGGTGGGAACCCGGCCCAAGCTTAAGGTGCTTGTCCTGCTTGATGGCTAAGGTGCTTGTCGTGCTTGCTGACTAAGGTGCTTGAGGTGCTTGCCAACTAGGGAGCTTGAGGTGCTTGTGGGAACACCACCCAAGCTTGAGGCACTTTGTCATGCTTGCTGACTAAGGTGCTTGAGGGTAAGGAGGTGTTCAAAAGTGAACATCAATCCCTACAAGGAGGCGGCGAGCCCTACAAGAGGGGGGATGAGAGAGAACACACACACACACACTCACACAAGGCATGTTTAGTACAAAGAAAGCAAAAGGGACACTTGTCAAGTTCCTCCTCATGCTGCCCTCATGGTGTGCCTAAAGCCTATTGGTTGGCCTCCCAAGGGGTCCAATGATAAATTAGTAATTTGATTAATTGTTTTAGCATTTATCAAGTCCTTTCTCTCAAAGGGGAAAGGGGGACACTTGTCCCAAGACTAGTATGCCTGCTTGGTATGACTCTGGCTTATGATTGGCTAGGCCAGCGGGGTCCAATGAGCTTCAAGCATGAGCTACAAGGAGGGGTCGACCAAAGCAAGCAGGTGACATGCTTGAGGGGTATACTCTCCCACACACGCACATTCTCATTGTGTGAAGTGCGAAGTGCAAGAGCTCCCTCTCCTTCTCCAAGCAAGTAGAGAGGTTGAGAGCCTACACCAAGACTCTTGGCTATGGAGTGCAAATCCAACCAAGAGCCATGCTTCAATGCTTAAGCTTGTCATCTCCTCCATCTTCATTACTATGCTATTATGTATGCTAGCAAGAAGAATGATGATCAGTGAGGAACTAATTCTTTCTCCTATGAAATGTTTCTTCTTCCTCTTCCCTACCCTCATTCCTTGCTAGCTCTCTCCACCTTCGAAGGTGTTTGAGGTCTTGGGATTGAGGCTTGGGATAGTCATGCTTTCCACAAAGTTTATGTTATGCTCGTGATGTATGAAGCTTTCCATCTTCATTTCATCACCTAGGTCACAAGGAACACAAAGATTATATTGTAACAAGTCTCTCTTGATGGGAGAAACTATAATACAAATGTCGATTGGAGGGCAGACCCGACTCCACATAAATCCGGTCCTCAACTGTTGTCACATTCTTTAAATTCCCTCTCTTGCAAAAGAATTGTTCATGCCAAGTTAACTAAATGCTATGTTTATGTTACTACCATAAATTATGTTCACCCACTATGGTCACAAAGTAATTTCACAAAAGTACTTTCTCTAATTTTCGCTACTCTCAAAGTTAATAGGCCAATTCCATTACAGAGGGAGAGAGAGAGAGAGAGAGAGAGAGAGATCGTATTTGCTATGTAGAAGAGGTGATACCGTTTTTGAAAATGAATTTGTTAGCAATTTTTTGGAAGATACAATTTACGTTTTTGTTTAGCATGCACAATGTGCCATGTGTGTGTGTGTGTGTGGGGGGGGGGGGGGGGGGGGGGGGCATGCTTGCATGTAGCTCGCGACTCTGTCTCTCTCTCTCTCATCTTTTACCATACTGTGTTTGGCATGCATGACACCAAGTCAGTTGTAAGGCCAAGGGTAACCTAGGGGGTGACCGACCTAGGCCAAGGGCCTGAACGGCTTAGATGTGGAATGGGTATCCGTACTAGGCTAGGGCTAAGAGCCACAGAGCCTATATGTATATATGTGTGTGTGTGTGTGTGTGGAAAATGAAGATGCTCTTCTTGATTTCATTGAACCTCATAATGAACCGTGCTCCAGTCCAAAGGATAACTGCACCCATGAGGGATGCCACTACCCAAAACACTAGTGTTCTTTATGACGCTATCACCACTTTTGTTTTCGAGGACAAAAACACTTCTCCAAGGGGGGAGTAATGTAAGGCCAAGGGCAACTCAGGGGTTCATGTACCTAGGCCAAGGGCTTGGACGGCTTAGATGTGGACTGGGGATCCGTACTAGGCTAGGACTAAGAGCCACAAAGCCTATATATATATATATGGAAAGTCAAGATGCTCTTCTTGATTTCATTGAACGTCCTACTGAATCGTGCTCCAGTCCAAAGGAGAGTTGCATCCATGAGGGATGCCACTGCTAAAAACATTAGTGTTCTTTATGTCGCTATCACCACTTTTGTTTTCGAGGATGAAAACGCTTCTCCAAGGGGGGAGTAATGTAAGGCCAAGGGCAACTCAGGGGGGCACGAACCTAGGCCAAGGGCTTGGACGGCTTAGATGTGGACTAGGGAGTTGTACTAGGCTAGGGCTAAGATCCACATAGCCTATATATATGGTGGTAGGGAGGTGGATCTCTCAAGCCAGTCTCCTGGGTCCTTTCACAGCCCACCACCCCATCTTTCAGTGGTGTTGGGTTTACCCCTTCCCGAGATCACACCTTCTTCATCTCTAGCACTATCTAGTTTGCCTTGTTGCCCTCTTATGACACACAAGACAAAGTGCACATGGGGGACAACCGGCTTGTGAGCTATTGAACAAACATACCCAACGTAGCCTTCACAAAAGCATAGAAAGGGGGACCTGATTGGGAGAGAGGGCAGGCGGGATATACCTAGGTGGAGGGAAGGGCAGAAGGTAGAGGGGTAGAGGAGGGTTTTTTGTAGAGAAGGGAAGCAAGATAAGTGGTGGTTCGAGCTAGGAAGGGCGCTTGCAAGCAAAGCCAAGAAGGCATATGCAAAATTTTTGGGGGCGGCACTTGCAGGCATAGATGAGAATATTCAATAGAAATGATTTTTTACAAAGTAGAGCTATTATGTGAAACATCTGTAGATGCGATTTCTAGATTGAATAGGAAAGGGGAAAGGTGGTGGGACAGGGAGGTTGGAAACACAAGTTTGACGAGGGAGGTTGGAAACATTGGATGGAAATGTGGGCGAACTGGTTTGATGAGGGGAAGTGCTTGGGAATACTGGAATATATGAATGCTAATTTTCTTATTGTAAAGGTGTCGTGCTCGACCAACTTGTAGCGCTTGCTGGTTGGCATATGCGTCTTATCTATACTCTTGCACACCAAGGTTCAAGTCCCTTGACATCATGGCAATTTTTGGTTTATGGGTTTGATGTTGGGAGAATGTGTAGAGGAATCCGCGAAGACTCCAGCATTGACAGGTGCAATACTGAGGCGCAGGTGGCAACCAGTTAATGCTGGAGGGGCAGTGAGGCGAGGGAGCAGATGTTATGTGTTGGGCGAGGAAGGGAGCAGAGCTCGGACGAGCAGCAAGGGAGGGGAGAATCAAAATATCTTTTTATGTAGAGAGAGAGAGTCGTAAGGTTTGCAACTAGTTGTGCATGGTTGAGTGGTTAGCACAACAACTACCTCTTGCCACACGCGGTTGTATGCTCGATTCACACACCTGACTACAAGTTTTTGGAGTGCATCGAAGCCTCAAACTTCACCTTTTGAGGAATCTGAGGAGATTCGAAGCAATATGAACTGGAAGCTAATATGTCTGCACGATTTGCGAAAAGTTCCCATTAAGGGGAATCTTGCAAGATCCCGTGGGTAGTAGGTGCCCATTGGGGTTTAAGACTAACTCTTTTCTGGAGAGCTAGAAAATTTTAAATTTGACATCAGAGTGATGGTGCCTTCATAAACCATCTAGTTGGAAAAGCGCTTGCCACGGAGCTCAAACGCTTGGAAAGGAGTTCACTGAGTCACTGCTATCATTTAGAAAGCTAATGTCGGGCATGGCTACATTCAAAGCGAGAAGCGCGCAGGTGGGCTATCATTCGTCTCTCAATCCTTTTCGCATTATCAGAACAAATGCTCGTTTGCATCTATATTACGTCAAAGTACCATGCAAGCCACACACCCCTGACAGACATCTTCTCTTTTCGTTCTCCATCATTGACGGCAGCTCTTCAACTTTCGTCAGAGATGATCTTTAAGTGGGTTTTGCCTGTGCCAGTCGAAGTTTCATGCATGTCAGTTCAATTGCATAAAAGCTGGAAACCTCCTTAACAGCATCTTCATCATCCTCTCCAGCATTGAATGCATCTTTAGAATTCATGAAGTGATCTTTAAGGGTTCTTTTGTAGTGGCCCCTCCATTTTTGAGGACACTCAGCTGCCCTTCACATTTGTAGCAGCTTCTCAGCTATGGCTATCCATGTTAACATTGACCTGTTCTCACTTTTCATCCTTTTTGTATTCTTTGGCTCTTCGTTGACATGTGAAGGGAGAAGCACTGCCTTGTTTGTATTTGGGGACTCACTATTGGACCCTGGAAATGATGAGAAACTCATCACATTGGCACGAGCTGATAGGCCACCCTATGGAAGGGATCTCATAGACCATCATCCCTCCGGAAGGTTCTGCAATGGATTGCTCAGCTCAGATATTCTCGGTGAGTATGTTGACATCTTATATCAGAAATTTATCCGAATACATAATGTATCATGGAAGTATAAGCCTTACCTCACCTATTGTACTTGTGGGTCACCGAAGACGCATGTAAACAATTCACTAAGCAGAGGCTTGGTTTTTAAGATCAACTCATTTCAATTTATGATCGTTATATGCCCATTTGCTTGCTAGCATTCACTGTGTTCCTTGGGTTTTGCATAGGTTTTTGGTCACCACCCACTTATATACGAGTCACTATCCACTTATATATGTTTGGTGATTACTTTTGTTGATGATTGCTGATTGGTTTCCATTAGAAAAAAGGAAGAATAACAAAGTCAGATGGAATGTATCTCAACTTGTATGCTTACTGTATTGTTGAGTATCTTAACGAAGGCCCTAGCTTGATGGGGATGGAAAGAAAAATCCCCGGAATGGCTGTTATGTCTAGCTGCACCTAAAGTACATCTATCACTGGTTGCCATGTATTTTCTTTTTGCAATCAGACCTTACTTTTCTTTTTGGTTTTTGTTTTGCATGTAGCGTCCTTAGCAGGTTTGCCGTACCCACCTGCCTACCTGCTTGATAAGGAGAACATAATGAGTGGGACTAGCTTTGCATCTTCAGGTGCAGGGATTATGAACCTCACAGGCTATCAACTGGTAATGCTTGTACTTAAAGTGGGGTCCTTGTCAAATAGAATATTAAACTCTGAGTGGTTCAAAAAATGCAATGTTTTGGCTTAGAAAAAGAGATCTAGTCAGGAACATGAGTGAACGGTCATTGGAGTATGCAAAAAGAAACTGATTGAAGTTATAAATCTTGTTTCAAAGTGTAGTGTATGAATGCCATCTTTTGGTTGTTGATGGCCACCATTCTTTGGACTCCCGGCTATTTTCTCCTCTGGCTTTCTTGCTTGTGTAGCAATGTTTGAACAAGCTACATTTGTAATGCGGAAAAGGCTTGTGCCTGTGTTCAGTCAAGAAAGCAAGCAATCAATCAATCTTGGTGACGAAAGTTGGTGAACATAGTGAGGAGAGTCCAAACCTCTGATCTATTGCAATGGATAGGTCGTCTCTGAGGTTTAATCTGCTCTTTCCAGCCCTGTCCATGTCATCATGGGCTGCAAACAGAGGTAAAACAGCAAGTCTATGGATGGGAAAAACAGTAGGTCTACAATGGATAGGTATTAGGTTGTCTCTAAGGTCTATTCTGTTCTATACAGCCTCATCCATGTCATCTGTGGAATGTAAACACAGAAAGACAACAAGTCTACGGATGGAAATGATCCAAACTTGCAGTGATTTGTGATGGAGTGTTTCTTTGCAGTGCTCCTTGGGTGGTGCTCCCACATCCATGAGCTCTATTGGGAATTCCGGTCGCTGACTACTTGTGGATCAATAATACATATTTTTGGCTCCAACCAAGCACTATAATTATGAGAGAAAATTGCTATGTTGATGAAAAGTCAACTAAAATTCAGGGGCCATTATGGAAATCAAACCACCATAACCTGCAAATTATGCACTGCCAAAACTGACAAAACAGCTTCATCATCCCTGACCATCATCTAATAGCTAGACTGCTCACCATGATAAAGTGAAATCCAATAAATAGAACCGCGGCTTGAATTTGAACAATGCAAATAATTACATATTTGGAGTTGTCAACCTGAAGTGCCAACGATTGATATACAAACAACCAGGTCGACTGGTCTATGCAATGGCCTGGTTGACATGCATTGAACGTCTCATTCTTTTGCAAAATTACTTGAGAGAAAAATGTTGATCACCTGATGACAGTTGTTCCCTTTCAGCACTAGAAATACTATAGAAAGGCTCTTCAATCTGTCATAAGCCAAGGGTGGTCATCCTGACATCAAAGGATGTTAATGGGAGGCTCTCTTCGTATAATGCTAGCATCCTCGGTCTGCCTAGCTCCATTGTTCTTTTGGTACTTATATGGCACTTACCTGTCTTGCATACTTGCAAGTTATTTGGCGTATTGTATGTGTATGATATGATGAAGCATACTTACCATGATTAATGTACATGGAAAATTGAAGAATCAGCTATGTTTGACTTTGATCAATAGCTAGTGGCATGAATAAGTTTTTTAAGCAGTGGCTATTAAGGTTTGGAAATGCAAAGTACGTATAGTTGGCACATGTAGCATGTTTTGTTTAGTTCAGTACGGTGTGCCATGTATAGACTTTCTTTGGAACCAGAACCACACTTTTTTAATAGTTCCTTACCCGTAGGTGTTTGCCATATGGAAGTACTATGCCTGGCTTTTCTTAGCTTCCCTCCACCTTGTCTTCTATACCTCTTTCCTTCGCTTGCCTGAGGCCGTGTATAGATTCTCTCTGAGTTCTCTTGCACTTCTGCCTCTGTAACCGGCTTGGCACTGAGAAGGTGGTAATCTTACAGCAACACACGAACATAACTGAACAATTTCACACTTGAACTTGAAAACTGGCAGTAGTCGCGAAACAAAGTGGCGGAGTTCCACTCCTAGATGCCCTGGCCCCAAAGTCTGGTGCCCCTTTGGGACTCTTTTAATATTGATGATTCACAGAGTACAATTGCTGGGGAGTCACTCTACGATCTTGCATCCTAGCTGATCTGACAAAAGTGACCCCCTAGGCACCCTTATAAAAGCCCGAGGCCTAAAAGCATTAGATACAAAAAGCTGTTGCTAGTCAAAAGCAAGTGCTAATGATAATGGGCGCCCAAAAGCCCTGTTCACACTGCCTAGGACATGCTGCCCTAAAAATTTTGACGTAAAACGTGGGTGCCATTTGAGCCCTAAAAATTCACTATAATTCACAAATACCACCACATCAGCAGTCCGTATGGGTTGGCCACGTCATCACTCTCTCCTCTCTTCTGCCAGCATGTGATTGCCACGTCATCACTTTGTGACATATCCTCCCCCCCCCCCGTCAGAGTTCAGGCATCTCTGTGGATTCGTCCGGTTGGTCCTAGTTTCTCTCATGGACAGGTTAGGGAGTGAGGGCTGTTTTGTGGTTGTGCCTGCCAGTGTGCGGTAGGTTTCTCATGTCGGGTTGTGCCTAGCCATGTTTAGCCTTGGGGTTTAGGCGTGGTTCCATGTCCACTTGGCTTCTAGAGGCCTGGTATATTTTATTCCAGTCTCCCCCTATTTTTCCCCAGGCATCTGGTGCCCCTCCCCTATTTCTCTCCCTATTTTCTAGGTCGTGGAGCTTGGAGGCTGGGTCGGGCAGCGAGAGGCAGGGAGTATATATGCTGTATGGGGGGTCACCTCCTGTGGCATGCGCCCTCTCATGGGCACCCCGGGGGCAGCACGTGGAGGTCAACTGCAGATAGCACTAGCGTTTTCCTGAGCATGCAGGCCCAGCGTTTTCACCAGCGGCCGAGTGTTTTTTGCCTGGCAGCCCTCAGAGCGTTTTTGGTGGGCAGCCAGGGCGGGGTTTGCTGACAATGACGGGCTTCTTGTGGAGGCAATCCCTTGCTAGGAGAGATGGGCAGCAGACCTTCCCCTTTGAGTTATTCTCTCAGGGCAGCCCATCCCGTGGGCATTTCAGTCAGAGGCTTAGCACTATTCTTGTGTGCCGGCCTAGGAGAGCAGAGATCCAGTTCTCTCTCTCTCTCTCTCTCTCTCTCTCTCTCTCTCTCTCTCTCTCTCTCTCTCGCTCCAGTTCTTCCTTGATGCAAGGAGGTGGATCAATGTTGGGGTCGTCGCCCATGTTGTCATCATGTCAGTGGTCTCATGTGCAAGAGTAGTTGGCAGTGTCAGTAGCAGTCGCAATTGTGTGCACCTCGGCGCTCACCAGATCAGTCTCCTTCATAAACCGCACATGGGAGACAGATATGCTCGCATTGCACTTGAGTCCTCTCGACAGTTAGCCAATCAAGGAGATACAACATGCTGGTATGGGGAGATGGCATCATGGTTTCAGGCGCATGGGGTCAGCATAGACAGGCTGCCACCATTCCAGTACTCATTGGATGCACCCATCTCTCACTCTTACACAGTCAGATCACCAAGCTCATCCGCCAAGACCTGACCCAACTAGACACCAGGAGGATATGGATACAGCCAGCACAGGAATTGGGCACGAAGATGGCTTTCTACAGAGACCACCTTCTCCAGCTTACGGAGGATGGTTTTGTGACGAGACCCAGATACATGGACACCCACTTGTCTCATGGGATACAATGTGCTATTGGCCAGTTACGCACATCTTCTCACCAGCTGCGGATTGAGACTGGGAGATACAGCGGAATACCAGCAGAGTCCAGGACATGCCCCTTGTGTGACATGGAGCCTGAGACAGAGTTGAATTATACATGCCGCTGCCCCGCCTACTACGAGATACGAGGCCGCTTCCATTGCTTGTTCAGAGAGGGTTTTGGACCACTCTCACGAGTCATGGGATACGAGGATCAGAGATGCCTGGGTTTGTTCTTGCTCGAGCTGCGCAGACACAGAGATAGCCTGATGAGTGGCGAGGCTAGCCAGTCTCAAAGACGGATCACAGACTTCTTCAGAGTAGACACGGGACAGCCGCAAGAGCCACTCCCACAGCAGAGCTCCCCTCGTCTCACACCAGAGGCACACTGATCGACCGAGTGACTGAACTGGGGAAATCCAGGCGCCCACGATTGCGGAGGACTACACAACATCGACGGAGGCTACGTCAGAAGATTCGGGGCACTTTGGCTAGGCATACACGACGCCCGGTCAGACTACTAACCATGGAGGAGATTGATGAGATCCGCCAACGACCGATGCTAGATCTCCTGTGATTCAACTATCCCAGCAATCCGCCCATTTTTGCTTAGTTCACATCGACCAGTCTAGGATCCCATAGTATATATCTTTGTTTTGTATTGTTGTTATTTTGTTACTCCGACCTTGTATCAGATCCACCACCTTGTAACTTTCTGGTCTCATAGGTCACTATGACCTTTTGAAGACGTTAATATAACATTTCATTTCATTCCATTTCTCTCTCTCTCTCTCTCTCTCTCTCTCAGATGTCCCGTCTCTTTCTACCTTAGTTATCTCTCTTCTCCACAGGTGTGCCTTGTTCATGTGTTTGGCGTTGCAGGTGTTCTAGATCGAAGTTGAGGTGCCCACCGGATCACGAGCCAGTTCTTGTCTTCATTGCATCTTCCATTGCCACCTTTGACATGGTATCAGAGCCTTAGGTGTCACGACCACCATGGAGGCTCATATATGGCTATCCGGTACCGTTTTGGACATGATTGAGAGAAGAAGCTTGTTATTTTTTTCCTGTTTTTCTCGAAGTTTGGGGTAGATTTTGGTATGTGGAGGCCTTGGATCCTCGTCTACGACTTCCCCTCTTTATCCTTGATTACCCCGACCTCTCTTCACCTGACACGTGTATGAAAAGATGGAAGAACTTCTCCAGAGACCCGAAAGTTGCGAAACACCTGAAGAATGATCCGATTGATGAGATTCACTTGAGATGGCGTGAGGCCATTGATTCTCCTCTCAGGTCGAGAAGAAAACTGAAAGGACAGAGGAGTGCAGAAAAGAAAAATGTACTCGCAGAAAGAGCTAGGTAGAGCTCTTGATAAGAAGATGACCAGATAATGAAAGGCTCGAAGCACTCTCGGAAGAAGAGAAAATTGGTGGATTTCCTCGATTAATTGGGCCGGAAGTTGAGTTTTGAGGTGGAAAGCAGATCCAAGAAGCGTGCTCGTTTCGAGGACGACTCAAATTTTTCTTCATCTTCAGAGAGTTCCGACAGTTCGTTGTCCTCTAGTTCCACAGAGGATGAGAAAAGATGGAAGAAGCAAGAAAAGTAGATTTCAAGAAAAGTCTAGAAGGCATGGGAGGCTATCTAGCAATTCAAAGGAGGAGAGCTCGTCCTCTTCTGATAGTCAACATATGAGCAAGAAGACCAAGGAGTTCAAGGAAGGGGAGTCAGGCCGTCAGGTTTGAGACGTCTTCAGGTTATGAGGACACCCATCGAGCCCTTAAGTTTGTGCAGCAGTTTGGCGTCGCCTTCTCTGAAGGTTGGTTCACAGAACACTCCAAGGTGCGAAGGGCAGCAGTCTACTTGAAAGGAATTGCACATGCATGGTGGTCTACTTTGTTGTTACGGAGAGAAGCACCTGCAACGTTAAAATTCAAGAAAATTTTCACGTCAACTTGGATATCAGAGGAATATGAAAGAGATTTCATCACGGTTTGGCATCACTTGAAGAATGACTAAGAAAGATACATTGGATGACTATTGCCAGAGGTTGTGGGATGCTAATTTGCCATTGTCTTCCTTTCGGAAGATTACTTTGAGAAACCAGATTGAGCGGTTTTGCCTAGGTTTGCCAAAAAGAGATTCGAGAGTATTCTCGAGAAGAGAAGTCTGACTCTATCTAGAGACTTATGGGACAGACTAAGCAAGGATTTGCAATGCATGCCGGCTCATTGACTTATCCTATGGACAGGATAGTATCCATTCTGGACGTCTTTTGAATTGTACGAGTATTTGGTGATGCCTTTTTGTCTCACGGATGCTCCTACAACGTTTAACAGGATGATGGACATGTTTTTCAGAGAGTCTAGGTCATTTGTGGGCACAAGAATGAGGTAGAACATCGACACCACCTCCTACAGGTCCTCTAGGCGCTGAGGCAACATTGGTTGGTGGTGAATGGGAAGAAGAGTGAGTTTTTCTTACCCGAGATTCACTTTTTGGGACACATCGTCTTTGTGGAGGGTGTCGAAATGGATCCGGCCAAGGTTGATACCATTAGAGATTGGCCCGATTTGAAGAATGTTCATGAGGCTCGAAGATTTTTGGGTTTGTATTCTTACTATCGGCGGTTCATTGGAAAATTTGCGGACATTGTTTCTCCTTTGACACAGAAAGGGGTTCCTTTTACTTAGGGACCATTTGAGATGGTAGCCTTCAAGAATCTCAAGGAGAAGTTGACGACTGGCTCAATATTGGTTTCGCCAGACTTGCAAAAGCCATTTGAGGTATACTATGACGCCTGAGGCCGCAGTCTGGGAGCGGTCTTAATGCAAGAAGGCCATGTTGTAGCCTATGAGAGCAGAATGTTTTCTAGATCTGAACGGGTTGCACAGATCTACGAGGAGCTGTTGGCAGTTATCCATGCTGTTACTTAGTGGCGACACTTTCTACTTGGAGTCGATTTTACAGTGTTCACGGATCATCAAAGTTTACGATATTTCTTGTCTCAGAAACAGCTTTCGGACAAGCAGATGCGGTGGGCAAACATTTTGTCACAATTTCACTTTCAGATTGTGCATGTTCAAGGACAGAAGAATGTGATGGCGGATGCACTGTCTCGTAAGCCTTTGGTTTTGGCTATTTCGGCAATTCATCATCACTACTTCGAGGATATGGTGGATTAGTACGTCACAGATCCCGATTTTGCAGACATCTTTGACCAGGCAGAGTGGGAAGTAGTTACGGGCTATTCACTCAAGGAAGGCTATTTGATGCGGAAGAATTTGCTGTGTGTTACACAAGCATCGAGGAATAGGGTTTTGACAGCGTGCAACTGTCCACCTTTTTTGGGCCACCGCGGCATAGAGACCACCTTGAAAGGTGTGGAACGGTTTTTCTATTGGCCGAGGCTCAAAAAGGATGTGGATGAGTTTGTTCGTAGTTGTTTGATATGCCAAAAGGTCAAGTTCGACAGACATAATTAATCTCAATTGAAGAATCCTCATGCTCGATCGCTGCTCGCTGCTGCTCCCGCGTGCCCCCCCCCTCTTCCACCCCCCCCCCCCTCCCTCCCGCCTGCTCCTGCCTCCCCCCCTTGCCATCGCTCCCCTCTCCCCCCCCCCTTGCCCTTGCGCTGCGTGCTGCCCCTGCCGCGCACTGCCCCCGCTTTCTCCCCTGCTTGCGTGCTGTCTGCCCCGCGAGCGTTGTTGAGCTTGCACTCAGCCAGCACGCAGCCTAGCCAGCGTGCAGTCCCGCCCGCTGCCCTCTCTCGTTCGCTGCCCGCTGCCCACGCCATTCCAGTCGTCCTTATCCTCTCGCCCCCCCCCTCCCCCCCCCCCCCCCCACCCCCACCCTTTGCGCAGTTTCGCCCCCCCCCCCCCCCCCCCCCGGCTGCCCCGAAGGCCTTGCCTGAATTGCCTTGCAGTGGATTCATCGTTGGATTCTTCTTGCCGAGTTCTCAAGCGATAGCCTTCTCGCCCTCCCTTTTCCTTCAGAGCTGCAGACACTAATGGAGGCTCATGCTCCGCTCCAGAGGGACTCCTCCGAAGCCCCCTCGCTCGACTCCGCTGAGCCCACCATTCGACTTGCTCTTTCGCCGACAGAGCAAGCGAGCCTAGCCGCAGAGGTAGAGCGTTTGCAGGCGACTTCGGTCATCTGCAAGATTCTCGGCACCCGACCTAGCAAAGGAGAGCTGCGTGGCCTTCTCCAGGCCCGCCTTCTCACAGAGGTGGGCAAGATTTTGGACGTACAGAGTCTCGGACGAGGTTACTATCAGATCGAGTTTGAGACCTCCGAGATGGCGTCCAAGGTCATCGCCATGAGTCCATTGACCATCCGAGCAGCACGTGCCCACTTTCGACAGTGGAGACATGGTTTCGACCCTGCTTCGGATGTTCTAGTAGAGGAGGCATACATCCCTATCTCGGTGTGCTTTCCGGGTTTGCGGAGGGAGTACTTACCACTTTTGTCCAGGATTGACTCAGCCATTGGGACTGTCCTGGAGACACCTCGCACAGCAGCCTCAGTAGCTGCCAAGGCGGCTGGCATTCCCTCAATTCGTGTTTTGGTCAGAGACACCCACACGCTCCCGAAGGTTATCCTTCTGCCTCGGGTGAGTGGGGGTTGGTTTAGACAGAGTGTGGAGTATTCGGGCCTCCCGAACTAGTGCTTCATTTGTCGACAGATGGGCCATCAAGCGAAGGCTTGTCCACGGAGGAGGCCTCGACCTACACCACAGCCTCAGCCCTAGCCTACAAGGGCTGGCCAGCAGACACAGACAGAGACACCGCGCACATGCAGAGCCACCCTCTGAGCTTGGGGCTCTAGCGGAGGAGGGATGGCAGCAGGCCCGTGGTAGACGACGATAGGGGCCACAACGTCAGCCTGGTACTCAGAGTGGTCCTCAGGCGCCTACTCAGCAGCAGTGGGTTCCCACGGGGAACTGTTTTGGTCCTCTTGAGCAGGAGGAGGTCCCTGCTCCAGCCCCCACCCCAGCTTCACCCTCGACAGCCCCTCCCCCCCAGAGTTCCCCCCCTCTTCCTCATCCTTCCCCTCGCCTCCTGCTCCCCGCCCCTCTTCTCCGCCGCTCCCCCCAGCTCCATCTACCCCTCTTCCTGCTCCAGTTCCACAGTCGACCCAGGGGGTAGGGCCATCTCCGGCGGCTAGGAGATCTCTTGGCAACACCTTTGCCATGAGTTGCCTAGCAAGAGAGGGACAACCTTTCTTACGCCCCCCTCTGCAGGTACAAACATCTTGCCTTGCAGCTATCCCTCGTGGTCTGACGAGCATTGACATCCGGCGCCGATGGGACTTCTTCGACTATGGCTTCACTCGTTTTCTTGGTGACCCCTCAGCAGACCATGAGGCAGCCTGCTTCAGGGTCCATTCTCTGTTCCTTGCCGCTAGGGGGACAGAGGCCTTGGACTCGGCAGTTGGTTTCTCCTTCCTCCTTTGCGGCAGGGCCCAGACAGAGTGGACTCTGGACTCAATGTTGGGATGGTTGCACACACAGGTCCTAGAGTTCTCTCACCACATGGGAGAACTAGGAGTTATAGACATGCTCCAGACTTTGTGGCCATTGGCCAAGTTTGCGATGACACCTCCAGACTCAGCAGGATGTAGGCACATTGTGGTCTACTTCTTTGCTGATACATAGTGCTTGCCATGCTATGTATACATTCATGAGGACTCTTGGACAGAGGAGGTTGCTTTACGTACGGCTCGCTCTGCTTGGGCTTGGGCCAGGCACTCATTGCAGTCACGCCTTTCTAGAGGACGCTCGGATGCGGATTACTCCCCATCCAAGCAAGCCTCGAAGATAGCCCGTCTAGCTGCTGCGGCAGCATCTGTTCTCTCTGGCTCCCCATGAGAATCGTCTCATGGAACGTGCAGGGACTAGGTGGGCCCCAGTTTTAGCGTCAGCGGGGCCGACTGCGTCAGGAGCTTCAACGTTGCCTTGTGGGAGGAGAGAGATCAGAGATTGATCTCCTTATGCTTCAAGAGCACCATCTGTGTGAGAGCCGCATTAGACGCTGTGGTCAACTCTTGCGTGAACGATATGATACTTTTTGGCAGCTGCTTTTGGACCTAGAGGCATCCAGGGTGGGGTATGTATGACTATTGCGGACTCTTTGCAGCAGGCCATTGTGGGCAGAGGGATTATTGTGCCAGGCAGGGCTTAGTGGATTACTATGTAGGTTCAGGGTGGCCTAGTGGGTTTCCTGAATATCTATGCGCCCAATGTGGCCAGTGCTCGTGTAGAGTTTTGGTCACAGATAGTTGAGTCTCTGCCGCAGGCAGAACATTGGTGCATAGGAGGGGACTTCAACATGTTGGAGGACCCTTCTGACAGGATTGGTGGTAGCCATGCTACTGTGCATGGAGTTGAGTTGGCAGCTTGGGAGAGGTTTTGTATGACTCTGAGGGTCTCGGATGCGTGGCAGCACTCTGGTTTTGTGAGGCCCCCAGACAGTCTTGCCTTCTCTCGATCGGACCGCAAAGTGGAAGGAGTGAATCTATCGCGGATAGATCACTTCTACACTAGTGACCACTTCAGTGACTTGGGAGGGTCAGTGGGCATCCTGGCAGGGACCTCCTTCTCGGACCATGCACCAGTGATCCTCACAGTGCCAGACAGACAGAGGAGTGGGAGCACGATGCTAAGCATCCCAGAGAGGGTCTTGTTGGACTCAGCACTCAGAGAGAGGGTAGAGGCTCTTTGGACAGAGGGCTTGGACAGGCAGGATTCTCCTGCTGACAGAGTGGCCTCAGGCCTAGCTCAGGTTAGCCTTTTTTTTTCTCCAGGAGTATCTGGCTCGCCGGGCTGCAGCGAGAGAGGCGGACCAGCGTCTCAGACGGGGCATTGCTTTGTTACAGAGGATGCAAGAGCAGCATCCAGACAGTCCTTGGTTGGAGGAGCAGTTACAACAGGCTCGACAGGAGCTTGCTAGCACAGAGGAGAGGCGACATGAGTTTGCTTTCCACCGACAGGAATCTCAGTGGACCTAGGTGGGCGACAGAGTGACTGGTGATTTCTTTGAGGCAGTGGGACCTCGGCACTCGCATGCCAAGGTCAGTCAGTTGAGGAGGCCCGACGGGTCAGTTGCTTCTGAGCCCGAGGATATGCGTGCAGTTGCTACTGACTTTTACCGTGAGTTACTGTCTGCAGAGCCCCAGTCAGAGTGTCAGGATGCATGCAGGGAGCAGGTTTGGGCACAGATGCCTTGTCTTGTGACTGAGGAGATGCGTCAGAGGCTTGAGCTGCCACTTCAGCTTGAGGAGCTGCACACGGCTCTTAGGGCCCTCCCCCGTGGTAGCTGTTCAGGTGAGGATGGGTTGACTCCCAGTTTTTTCTTGGAGTACTGGGACTTGCTTGGTCCATATCTCTGTAGTGCTTTTCAGTACATTTTACACACAGGAGTGATGCCTGATAGCATGAGTGAGGGCTTGATCTACCTCATTCCCAAGGAGGGTGGCTCCTTGGATGAGATTCGACAGTGGCGCCCCATCACCATCCTCAACTCAGTCTACAAAATTCTTGCCAAGGCTCTGAGTTTGAGGATTCAGCCACTTCTAGAGAGCCTTATACATGGGAGCCAAACAGGTTTTGTCAAGGAACGCAGTATCCTTAACAACATCTTTACTTTTTGGGAGGCTTCTGCCCTGGCACGGCTCCGAGGTGAGGACCTCGTGATTCTTCTTCTCGATTTTGAGAAGGCATACGACAGAGTTGACTGGGACTTTCTAGAGGGCACTCTACGCAGGATGGGCTTCTCAGATGCGTGGATTGGAGGGGTGTCAGCCTTGTACAGACAGGCTCATAGTTAGGTACTTTTGGTAGGAGGTAGAGGTGATCGCTTCATGCTTACACGCTCGGTCAAGCAGGGCTGTCCTCTTGCCCCCTTCCTCTTTCTGTTCTATGCGGAGGCGATGAGCAGGTTTTTGGTGTCGCAGCAGGTTGGTCTACAGGGCTTAGCACTCCCTATTCAGGGAGATGAGCTACTAGACGCTGAGTTTGCCGACGACTCAGCCTTGTACTTAGATGGCCAGGAGGCCAACCTTCACAAGTGTGAGCAGGCTCTGGGGACCTGTTGTGCATCGGGCGCACTGATCAACTGGAGAAAGACAGTGGCTTTCTCGGTTGGTAGTGCTCCTGTGTCAGATTGGATGCCAAGAGAGGGTTTTAGGTGGATTCCCCCAGGGACTGCAGTTCGGTACCTGGGCTGTCAGGTTGGTTTGGACTTGTCTCCCGAGCAGCAGATTACTCCCCTTCTCGTGTCTATCAGGAGAAAGTTGCTACATTGGAGCTCAGCACGACTTTCTTTGGCTGGCAGAGTAATAGTTGCCAACCTGGTGTTGTTGGCGACTATGTGGTACATCGCTTCTTGCTGGATCTTCTGGAGTTCTTGTATCAGCCAGGTAGAGAGGCTGATCAAGAACTTCCTTTGGTCAGGACGTGACACTTGGATAGCCCGAGCCAAGGTGGCTTGTTGGCAGGTCATCACTCTTCCTTGTTCACAGGGAGGGCTTGGGATCATTGATCCAGCACAGCAGAGCAGAGCCCTTCTTGGGAGGTTCATCGTCAGAAGACTTCTTCCAGGTGAGGAGCCTTGGAAGGAGTTCTTGCTACAGAGGCTTCGTGCTAGGGTGCCTCAGGCAGGAGGCCCTTGGCAACCCTCGACCAGATGGATCTTTACAGAGATGCGTAGAGTTGGTTTGAGCAAGAGACTGGAGGACCGCTTCGCTGTGAGTTTGCTTCGATCTTGGGAGCTCTTCTGGCGTGGCCTGGAGCTGAGACAACCTACGTGCACGGAGGAGCGCCTACGGCAGCCCCTCGTCTGGAACCCCATGGTTAGCACTTAGAGAGGCCACTTGGTTGGTAGTCGGCCTCATGTTTCCTGGGGTCCCATGGCAGCAGGTCCAACGCGCTCTTTAGGTGACTGGCTAGAGTTCACAGGTTTGTCAGAGGAGGTGCAGGATCTCTAGCTACAGGGCATGAGAGGGGTGTAGAGCATGTGTCGGGACATCTGAGAGTCAGTTTCAGCTGAGTGGCTCACTCCTCTCGAGCCAGTAGCACCCCGGTGGATGGGAGCCTTCACACGACTGGAGGTTCTCATCTCAGTCAGGGCCTGCTGAGAGACTGTCCCAGCCCTTTTCTACGAGCTTCAGGGTGGGGGACGCCTACAACGAGTTACAGTAGAGGCCCCGCAGGTAGCAAAGTGCTGTTTTCAGAGGATCTGAGTAGTGGGAATCTATGGGAGGACTTGTGTCATAGACCCTGACCCAACAGCTCTTGAGACTGGACATTGGAGGCTGTGGGCTTGGGAGTGTTGTCCACTGGCACGAGTACAGTGGGATCCTGGTGAGTGGCTATGGAGGGACCCCTTCTCTTCTGCAGACCACCCAGGAGTCCCTTTCTTTCAGTACACTGTTCGAGTGGGACGTCATATACTAGGAGCACAGAGAGAGGCCCGCCCCGCTGCAGCACCTCATTGGCAGGAGGAGGGTCTCACAGTTGAGTTCTTGGTAGCCTTTTGGGAGAGGTTGCGGGACTCCAGACAGCCAAGGCGAGTCACCTTGTTTCAGTGGCTGGTCGCACACAGAGCTACAGCAGTTGGGAGCTGGCTAGTGCATAGTGGTCTCTCGGCCGCATGTGCAGCTTGTGACCATTTGGTGGAGAGTCAGCGTCACTGTCTTTAGGACTGTCCCTCGGCCCAGCAGGTGTGGCTACGAGTTCTTCGGCTGATGCTTGCTCTCTCCACGGCTCGACAGTACACTTGGGGAGCAGCGGCTTGGTCCACCCTCACTGGCCGGCACTTCAGTTTGAGCTATCTTCCACCAGCAGGATGATAGTGATGCAGGAGGGGCGACCTACACTCCAGCCTGCTGCAAAGCTTACTCCATAGGAGTGCTGCAAAACTTACTTCACAGGAGTGGTGCAGTGAGAGAGAGGAGTGTTGGGAGCTCATCAGTGGCCTGACACTCTGGTTCATTTGGCGGGCCCGTTGCTTCCGCATCTTTGAGGCTCGCCCTGTGCCACCAGCAGAGACTGTTCGCGATTTTTGGCTAGAGCTGATCCATACTCTCAAAGGACAGCTCGAGGGACTCCAGGGCAGCTCCGGCTGCATGCGGGAGTGCCGAGAGGCTTTCCTTCGACTCTGGCGTCCTGGGCCTTTTTACACCATGGTCTAGGGTGTACTTCGATGGCATTACCGACCACTTGTGTGGCTCTTCCCTCCCCCCATTTCTTGATTTAGCCCCATTGTACATATATTGGTTTTTTCATTGGGAGAGTCTCCCATCATGGTTGTTGTAGCCCTCTCTTGAAGAGGTGGTTGTAGCCCTATGGGCAGTTTCAGTAACTAATAGAAGGATCTTAAAAGTTTGACAGACATAAGGCACCAGTTTTTTCGCAACTTTTATCTATACCTAGCCGACCTTGGGAAAGTATAGCAATGGATTTTATTTTTGATCTTCCCAACTCAGAGTGGGCACGATGGCATCTGGACAGTCATCGACAGATTTAGCAAGCAGGCTCACTTTATTCTAGTCAAGAAGACGGTTAAGCCAGATCATTTGGCTAGACTGTTAGTCTCGTAGATATTTCGACTACATGGCATGCCTCAATCTATAGTTTCAGATAGAGATTCCCGTTTTACTAGTTTGTTTGGGAGGGCAATCTGGGAGAATATTGGTAATCCGCTACAATTCTTGTCCTCTTTCCACCCACAGACAGATGGGCAATCGGAGATAGCAAATTGAGTGGTTCTGGACTTGTTGAAGTCATACCTCTTTGATCAAAAGGCTCAGTGGGAGAACTATTTGCCCTTGGTGGAGTTTGCCTACAACAACACAATACATACATCTACGGGAAAGGTGCCATTTGAGACTGTGGAGGGTGCAAGAAGGTTCCACCTACTCTAAGCACCAAGGATAAGATTTTTGAAGTAGATTAGTATATTCAAGATTTGGAGACTGCTTTTGCAAAGGTGCAAGAGGCTCTTGACAAGTCATAAGCAAGGCATAAGAAGGCAGCGGACAAGCATCGATGTGATTTGCAGTAAAGGAAGATGATTGGGTGCTTCTACGGTTTGAGAAGGCACGCCTACGAAAACGAAACGAGGAGCGACTTTGTCCATAGTTGATTATGTGATACTATGGCTCTTTCCAGATTCAAGAAAAGATAACTGATGTATCCTTCATACTGAAGTTACCAGATACTTGGAAGATTCACAATGCATTTCATGTGAGTCTGTTGAAACCTTTCAAAGGTGAGGTGTCAGTGGACAGGAAGCTAGAGGGGATGATCATAATTCTCATCTAAGATCTCGACGGGGATAGTGATGTGAATGTCATGTGAATGTTCAGTGACTGTCATCTTTGTGCAAGTACTGGATGTGTGTTGTCTAGTGCGTCGATACTTAAGAGTCAGTGTCTATTGAATTGGTTTCTAGCTTATGCTAGTTTTGCAGGTGTAATTGAGGGCGATTACATTTCTTCGGGGGATATGTCACAAAGTGATGACGTGGCATGACCCAGACTCCAGACAGAGAGGGGTCAGAACCCTACAAAGATGGAGAAGAAGTTGTATCAACTTGCAGAATCAATTCAAGAGGCCAGAAATGAAAGGACATCAATTTTTAAAAATTGTACCAACTTATGGAATCTTGTCGGATGGGGCCCAAGGGACAAAAGGCTAAACGACGAGAAGGGCTGATGACGTGGCAGCAGTACGGAACCTGCGAATTATGCTGTTGACGTGGCAGACCGTATGGACCTCCGCGATTTGCGCTGCTGACGTGGCACCTAGACAGATTTCCGCAAAAAACGCACTGATAGCCCCTAGCGCTAGCTTTTGGGCCAAGATGCTGTTCAACCTGATGCTTTTGGGGCTCCGCTTTTGGGCATCCCTTGTAATGTTTATAAGGACCCTTGGGGCCTCACTCTATAGAGCATATGGACGCAGAGTCTGAGAGCAGAGGACCCTCGGGAGTTGAACCTTGATGTGATCAATAATAAAGAAATTACCGAAATGGGCGCCAGTCTTTGAGGCCAGTGCTTCTGGGTGCGGAACTCCGCCGTGCCGTGACTCTCTCTCTCTCTCTATTAAAGTTCAACGATTTTGAAGTTTCTGTTCGTGTGTTGCTATTGATTTCTCGCTTGGAGTGTCCAAGCCTGTGATAGGGAACCCCATGGAGGCTTCAAGATGTGTAGCACTGATTGCTTTGGTTTTCCGAGATGGAGTCATGTTCCTGCAAGGGGAGCAAGCATGCGGTTGTTGGATCCAGAGGAGTTATTCATTTCCAGCTTCTTCTTCAGAGAGAAGTGTTTGGACAGCAGTAGGATCTTCTTCATCACTTTTGGAGCAAGTTTCTATGGCTGTGTTTTCTCCGAGGAGATGGATTGGCAGATTTGCTGTGCCTTTTGCAAATGTACGTCTTTCTTGGAATTGTCGACGGAGCTACCTATCCGATGGGTAGCAGGTTGATGATTCGGTTGCACTTTTGTATTAGATTGTGGATTATGGATGACAGAGGGGATCTCTTTCCTTCTTGAAGCAGAGAATGTTGAAACCGGCCTGTTCAATCCAGAAAGGGCGGTAGACTTTACTTTAAACCTTGATTTAGCTTTCACCCATTATTAGTCGTCTATTTTACCTGTATTATCAAGACACAACAAAGGGGAGAGGGATACAGGCTGCTAGATTGCACCTGTATGAGTGGACAGACACCAGATTGGCCCCTAACTTAGGCGCCCCTTTCGGTATTTCTTTATTGTTCAAAAGAGGGAATAAACGCTGTGGTTCCTACAAGCTGCCCCGCACAAACTCGGCTGAATTTCCACTGTTCCAGCCCGATTTCGGCAGCATAACTGTACTAGAACCCTTCACGGTCAGTATTCCCACGCATTGACTGACTTTCCCGACGCATACGGGCACTTTGCAAAACCTGGCGAGAATCTGCAGCACGCTGAATTCTCTGTTTTCAGCCCTGAAAATGCGCCAGATCGCCTGTACAACGGTCCCCTTGCGTCCCCGAACCTCCTGGGGGTATTAGGGTCCGTTTAGGGCCAAAACCCTAAACCTGCAAAAATACACAGCAGGCTGTAATTCACTGTTTCGGGCTCCGTTTCGCGTGCCGGTCGCATCCCTAGCAAGTCCTCGAGCTCCCGCACCTGTAGGGCTACTTGCCCTTTGAATCGGACGAGATTTCTGGCGTGAAACCTCTCCGAATTCACCTGTACCTGCGGGGGGATTAGCCGCTAGCTAATCCAGTACCTGTGCAAGAGGCTCTTGCCTCGGCAATCGCGCATGAACCCACACAACTGTACATTGGTCAAATGAAAAGCCCACTAGAGGGGCATAACATACTGCCAAAGGGGAGAGAGAGGGCAGTGCGTAGCGTGCAGGGCATCACTCCTGGCACCGCACTGTGCATAAGAGGGAAAGCAAGCACTCCATAGCTCTTAACCTGTGACAAAATCAGCAAATGAGCCTCTCCCAGCTTAAAATTCAGCGCCAACTCTCTCTTGCATTAGAAACTGCACCAGAATGTGCCACTTGGCACATTTACAAGCATTTTCCCGTTTCGGGGTTGCCGCCTAAAAATATCCCAACCGGTTGCCCAGTTGACTTCACGGCAGAGTAAGAAAATGTTCCCTTTGTCATTCCGGAGGTAATGACGTCAACACATTTTCAGGTCCCAAAATAGCAGTTCCCTAAATTTTAGGAGATGCTGCCATTGTATCTTTCTAGGTCATCCGACCCTCTTTGTACACTGCGGCCACATCCAGAACTGAAATGTAGCCTCTGTAGCAAAGGATTCCACTTTGGCTAGTCAATGACCCCACTTGGCTAACCATAGTCCTTGTCCAACCTTAGTGCTCTCTTGCCCTCAGGCCTGGACTCCCTCTGGACAGTTCCACACTAGCTATGCAATGCAGGGCAGTTAGATTTCCCGAGGGGTGTTTCCAAAAAGTGAAAGTAAATAGATAATAAGAAAGAAATCAACAAAAAGGATAGATAGTAGTCACACGCTGGTGACATACCCCCCTCTTGAAATCTCAAACGTCCTCGTTTGCATCTATCTCGTACATGCTTACTGTCAACACTGATGTATTCAACACCTGTCAACACATATACGACACATACATGCTCATTGTCAACCCTCGTGTATTCAACACCTCGTCGACTCATGTATTGCTTGCGTGTGAACCCTGTCCCAATGACATAGTGGTAGCTTCGCACTCTGCCATTGCTTTGAGTCACTAACGTTCCAATGACAAAATGGTAGCTGCACATTTTGCCACTGTCTTATAGTACACGTTGGATCCCGTAACACTTTCGAGCATACCCAAACCGACAGTTTAAGAATGCAGTTACACATGTACTCTTTAATAGAAGCAATCACTGTATCCTTGACAAACTGACAAGAAATACTCACTTCTATAGCACTAACCAAACTTTTGGACATTCCATAAGAGCAATTGCCAAACTGACAATCTGTACAGCTCTAACATTCATGTAACAGGTATTTGATTTGAGCTCACTTTAAATACCATGTACATCATTTGTTTCAAAAGCCATTGTCACACTGACAATCCATGTAGCTTTGAAACTCAAGGGGTCAAGGTAGGTTGCAAATCGAAGGCTTCCAGGTAAAGTGATAACACAGTTGGTGAGTGTGCAAGTTCACCTTCTTCCATCCACTTAGCATCCATTGGTGGATAGTTTCTGAACTTTACCAAGTAACGCCTAGCAACCTTGCCTTTCACTTTCCTTTCTTTGTGTGCCAAAATCTGTTCAGGGACCAAGATCTCGTCAAGTTCCTCGACTTCCGGCTGATCTTCAGCTGGCATATGTTCTGGCACATCACCCACATAGGGTCTGAGAAGACTCACATGAAACGCATTGTGAATCTTCCAACTGTCAGGCAATTTCAGCCTATATGCAACATCACTGATTATGTCGCATACTTGAAAAGGCCCATAGTAACGCATGCTGAGCTTTGGAAAGAGTCTTTCCTTGCCCTTCATCTTCTTTAACCTTGCCTTTTCAAAGCGTAAAAGCACCCAATCACCAAGTGAATATAGCACTTCACGACGGTGACGATCAGCTGCTTTCTTTTGCTTTGCCTGAGTCCTTTCTAAGGCCACTTTGACCTTCTTGTACATTTCATCCATGTCTTGAACATACTTATTTGCTTCAAATATCTTGTCCTTTGTATGCAGTATGGGAGGAACTTTCTTGCCACCTTCAACTATCTCAAAAGGTGCCTTGCCAGTTGATGAATGCACTGTATTATTGTATGCATACTCCACCAATGGCAAATACTGCTCCCACTTTCCTTTATGCTCTGACACATAGCACTTCAGCAGATCTAGGACAGTAGAATTTGCCTCTTCTGACTGCCCATCTGTTTGAGGATGAAATGACGAAGAGAATTTGAGCGTGGTACCCATATTCTCAAACAAGCCTTTCCAGAACAAACTAGTCATGCGTGGATCACGGTCGCTAATAATCGACTGTGGCATGCCATGATACTTGAAAATATTGCTCATAAACAAGCGTGCCATCTGATCTGGCTTTATCTTCTTCCTGACAGGAATAAAATGAGCCTGTTTGCTGAATCTGCAAATAATGGTCCAAATACCATCATTTCCTGTCTGCGTTCTCGGAAGATCAAAGATAAAATCCATAGCAATACTTTCCCATGGTTTATCTGGAATAGGTAGTGGTTGCAATAACCTTGGTGCTTTTTGCCTGTCAAACTTGACCTTTTGGCATATTAGGCATTCTCGCACAAAGGCATCCACATCCCTTCTCAATGTAGGCCAATAGAAGAATGTCTCTACCGCTTTAACTGTAGCATCGATACCACGATGCCCTGCATACGGTGGGACATGACTCTCTTCCATAACTTTGCGTCGCAATGGCTTTGTGACACACAATCTGCCATGCATCATCATGAACCCATCTTTAAGAAGATAGTGTTCATGATGTTGTCCATCCATTAGTTGCTCGAAGACCCTTGCAAAATCTTCATCATTTGCATACTGTTCTCTCATATCATCAAGTTCATGATGATAAGGAATCGACACAGCTGAAATTTGTGGCTTCCTTGACAAGGCATCAGCCACAACGTTCTTCTTGCCTTCCACATGCACAATCTGAAAATGGAACATGGACAAGATATTTGCCCATCGCATATGCTTCTCAGATAACTTTGTCTGTGTCAAGAAGTATCGCAAGGTCTGATGGTCCGTTTGGACAACAAAGTCTGCACCTAGCAGGTAGTGTTTCCAACTTAAGAGCGCATGAATCACAGCCAGTAACTCTTTCTCATAGACCTGCATGGTCATCTCTGGCCCTTGCAAAATTCTGCTCTCATAGGCTACTACCCTGCCATCTTGCATTAGCACAGCACCAATGCTACTACCGCAGGCATCACATTGGACCACAAATGACTTCCTAAGATCTGGCAACACAATGACTGGATCCGAAGTCATCTTTTCCTTTAAGAGATTAAAAGCTGAAATCTCTTTTTGTGTCCATCTAAAGGTGACTGCCTTCTTTTGAAGAGCATGTAAAGGTGAAGCAATCTCAGCGAAATTTCGGATAAACCTTCTGTAATAGGAGCATAGTCCCAAAAAGCTTCGGACATCATGCACCGTCTTCAAATTTGGCCATGACTTGATCGCTTCAACTTTTGCAGGATCCATTCTGACACCATCCTTTGAGACAATGTGTCCCAGAAAGTGAATCTCTTCCAGAAAAAACTCACTTTTCTTTGCATTGATGAGCAACCTATGACTGCGTAGCTCTTTGAACACAATGGCCAAGTGATGCCTATGCTCCTCTTCATTCTTTGAGTAGACTATCATGTCATCAAAGAATGTACCAACAAACTGCTGGTGTGGACGGAAAATTCTGTCCATCATCCTATTGAACGTAGCAGGAGCATTTGTGAGACCAAAGGGCATCACTAAAAATTCGTAAAGGCCAAACGTTGTTCTAAAAGCAGTCTTGTGCACATCCTCTGATCTAATGCGGATCTGATGATACCCACTCTTTAGATCTATCTTGCTAAACATAGCTGCTCCTTCTAATTTGTCCATAATATCATCAATTCTAGGTATAGGAAACCTATTCTTGATGGTATTCTTGTTCAGTGCACGGTAGTCGATGCACATACGCCATGAGCCATCCTTTTTCTGCACCAACAACACTGGAGAACAGAATGGAGATGAACTGGGCTGAATCAGCCCCTTTTCTAACAGCTCCTGTACTTGGCCCATTATCTCTTTCTGCTGAGCCGCACTAACCCTGTACGGAGGCTTGTTTGGTGGGCTAGAGCCTGGCACCAAATCTATCGCATGGTCCTCGGGTCTCTCTGGCGGTAATTGAGACGGTAATGAATCGGAAAAACAGTCACTATACTGTTGTAAAAACATTGACCTTTCTTTATCTAGCACAGATAAATTTGATTCATCACAATCTGACACTTCACGTGCAAAAACCAAGTACGCAGAAAGATGCTTTTTCATTACAGAAGTAATAGCAGAAGCTGATACAGTAGGAATAGACTCCCCTTTAAGCTTTACATCCAGAATGTGAGTCTTTCCCCTGCTCTGTACAGTGATCTTTTTGTTGTAGGCATCCATGATTCCCTGTACACGAAACAACCAAGGAATACCTAACAACACATCACATCCGTCCAGTGGCATGATGTAAAATTCTTCAGCATCTACATAGGACTGGATATGTAGACGCAACTTTCCAATGATGGGTGTCACAGCCTCTGTATGGCCAGGACATGCCAAACCTGCCTCTGCTGTATACCCCATCTCTTCAGGTCTGATTCCCAACTTTGAAGCCAATTCTGGGGAAATAAAGTTGGCTTTGGCACCTGGATCAAAGAAGATAAGCACTGTTTGATCCCTAACCTTTCCCCATGCTCTGCAAAGCTCACTTGCATCTGAATTTGGCTTGTCGCCCACCATATCTGGCACTAGACCAGCCATGGGCTTCTTTCCCTTCCTGTCCTCCTTGTCTTCAGAATCAGCTGGCCTTTTCTTTGTAGGACAGTTGTAAGCAATGTGGCCAGGCTGCTCACATATAAAGCATTTGTTCTCTGTCCTTAGGACCTTCTTTTGCTCTTCTGACTTGCGAGGAAAACGTCTTTTCCATTTCTTTGCTGGTCCTTTTTCTGATTCAGCCGTAGCTTTGTCTTTCCCTGCGTTGGCCGACTCCTGAGTCCCTTTAGGAGCCTCATTGGGAACGTGCTTCTTGGCTGAATTTTTCTTGCCTGATCCTGCCTTGACGCCAGTGTTAAATTCACAATCTTCTCCCTTGAGCAAACCATTGCCAGTGTTTGCTACCTCGATAAGCTGCGTCAAAGTAGTGACTTTTGTCTTCGTGCAGTATTTTCTCAATCCTTTGGGTAGGCCACAACAGTATTTTTCAATCTGTTCTGTCAATGGCACAAACCTATAGGAAGTTACTGGAAGTAGAGCTTTCCAAAACTTCCGATTGTAATCATCCAGATTTCTGCAAGTGGCAGCATTAAGCTGGTGCCATTCTGTCATGACATCTGCTTCGAAATCATCAGATAACCATGCTGCTGCAAAAATCTGCTTGAAGTAAATCCATGTGGACGGAGCTTGCCCTTGAAGCAATAAAGTTGTCCACCATTGTCCCGCATTCCCTGTCAAGAAAGTGGCTGCCTTGCGGACCTTTGAAGCCTCTGTAAAGTTTCCCCCTGCATAGGCCTTATCAAACTGCTGGAGGAATGAAAGAGCCTTCTTCCTGTCATCAAACCCTGTAAAGGTCGTGAATGACACACCTTTGCCACCTTCTTTGTATGGAGTTGGCCTCTCCAGCGGCGTTAAATTGTCATATGGAAGTGACTGAAACATGGGAACACTATTAGGGTTCATCTGTGTTCCTTGGCCGCTATTAACTTGACCTGGAAATGCCATATTTGGCTGCTGATTTGTAATTCCAGCCATACCAAAATTTGCTTGTGGCATCCCAAATTGTCCCTGAGTGCTTTGAAACCCTGGTTGCATACCCATGACACTGTACATGGGGTTAGGCATCATCGTTTGAGCACCCGCAAACACTGTTCCTGGCGTATAAAACTGATTTCCAGGTGCATGACCAGCCATGCTCTGAAATACCGATCCACCTCCAAAATAGCCAGGGTGTACTGAAGGTGGTGGGAAGACCTGTTGCATAGCCTGTAGGTTGCTTCCCTGCCCATTAGAACCAGCTATAGGTTGCTGAAAGGTGGCGGGCTGAATTGGTACAGCTTGAAAAACTGGCATCTCAGCCACCTGTTCTTGCACCGTAAGCATACGTTGTGGAGACTGCATGTTCTCCGTCAAGTGTACAGGTGTTTCCATCGACTGTGCGGTATGAATCACCTGTGCTCGAGCCTTAACAGGCTTTTGAATATGATCCAGTGACCCAACTTGCTGAGACGGAACAGGAGGTTGCAGAAAGGCTAAAAACCTCGGATTCTGCATTACTTGTGTAAACATAGCCACAGCAGTAACCAACTGGGTCCTGAATATATCATCATCAGTCTGTGGTGGTCTTGAGGACTCACCCACTTCATGTGTCTGTTGACCCTGTGAAGAGGAAACCTCTTCAGTCACATCATCTGGTCTGTCAGCCATAATTGCAATTCCCTGTGTCTGGTCTATGATCCCCTGTGTCTTCAAGCCCAAAAACTGACCAAGGCTCACTTCTATGGGAAAAAGTGATCAAATCCCGTCGATGGAACCATGAAACCGGCCTGTTCAATCCAAAAAGGGCGGTAGACTTTACTTTAAACCTTGATTTAGCTTTCACCCATTATTAGTCGTCTATTTTACCTGTATTATCAAGACACAACAAAGGGGAGAGGGATACAGGCTGCTAGATTGCACCTGTATGAGTGGACAGACACCAGATTGGCCCCTAACTTAGGCGCCCCTTTCGGTATTTCTTTATTGTTCAAAAGAGGGAATAAACGCTGTGGTTCCTACAAGCTGCCCCGCACAAACTCGGCTGAATTTCCACTGTTCCAGCCCGATTTCGGCAGCATAACTGTACTAGAACCCTTCACGGTCAGTATTCCCACGCATTGACTGACTTTCCCGACGCATACGGGCACTTTGCAAAACCTGGCGAGAATCTGCAGCACGCTGAATTCTCTGTTTTCAGCCCTGAAAATGCGCCAGATCGCCTGTACAACGGTCCCCTTGCGTCCCCGAACCTCCTGGGGGTATTAGGGTCCGTTTAGGGCCAAAACCCTAAACCTGCAAAAATACACAGCAGGCTGTAATTCACTGTTTCGGGCTCCGTTTCGCGTGCCGGTCGCATCCCTAGCAAGTCCTCGAGCTCCCGCACCTGTAGGGCTACTTGCCCTTTGAATCGGACGAGATTTCTGGCGTGAAACCTCTCCGAATTCACCTGTACCTGCGGGGGGATTAGCCGCTAGCTAATCCAGTACCTGTGCAAGAGGCTCTTGCCTCGGCAATCGCGCATGAACCCACACAACTGTACATTGGTCAAATGAAAAGCCCACTAGAGGGGCATAACATACTGCCAAAGGGGAGAGAGAGGGCAGTGCGTAGCGTGCAGGGCATCACTCCTGGCACCGCACTGTGCATAAGAGGGAAAGCAAGCACTCCATAGCTCTTAACCTGTGACAAAATCAGCAAATGAGCCTCTCCCAGCTTAAAATTCAGCGCCAACTCTCTCTTGCATTAGAAACTGCACCAGAATGTGCCACTTGGCACATTTACAAGCATTTTCCCGTTTCGGGGTTGCCGCCTAAAAATATCCCAACCGGTTGCCCAGTTGACTTCACGGCAGAGTAAGAAAATGTTCCCTTTGTCATTCCGGAGGTAATGACGTCAACACATTTTCAGGTCCCAAAATAGCAGTTCCCTAAATTTTAGGAGATGCTGCCATTGTATCTTTCTAGGTCATCCGACCCTCTTTGTACACTGCGGCCACATCCAGAACTGAAATGTAGCCTCTGTAGCAAAGGATTCCACTTTGGCTAGTCAATGACCCCACTTGGCTAACCATAGTCCTTGTCCAACCTTAGTGCTCTCTTGCCCTCAGGCCTGGACTCCCTCTGGACAGTTCCACACTAGCTATGCAATGCAGGGCAGTTAGATTTCCCGAGGGGTGTTTCCAAAAAGTGAAAGTAAATAGATAATAAGAAAGAAATCAACAAAAAGGATAGATAGTAGTCACACGCTGGTGACAATGTTCTCTTTCCCTTGTCCATCTAAGGATAGAAGTTCTAGTTCTGGCTTCAAGAGACCCTTGTTCATCCGGTATGTAGCAGTTACGGTGCATGTGTTGAAGTTGGCTTTGACAGGTAGAGGGGGATACTTCTATCTCCTGAACCACTTCTTGTTTGATCATCCGACTTCCTTGGATGAGGTTTAGAGGTGGAGTATGTGGTGCTAGACCCTTAGCCAACAATGACAACAATTCGAGGAGGTTTTGTTGGAGTGCCGATTTCTCCTATCTCCATGTTCTCTTCTTTTCCAGTGGTAGTGTGACCCTACAACTTTGGTCATTTCTTTGCCCTTTTGTGAGCTTGTCAATATCAATTGTGGGACAATTTACTTGTGAGCTAGTCTACACGAGTTTTGGGACAGGTTTACATGTACCAAACTGTTGACGTGTCAAAGCCCTGAAAAATGGAGTCAACTTGCAGATGCGGACCGAGGGGCCTAAACCCTAAGAAGAACAAGTAAGAGAAGAAGAAGTTCTACCAACTTATGGGGACCCCGTCCGATGGGGCCCCAAGTGACATAAAGGAAATAAAGCAGGACCCACACACACACACACACACACACACACACACACAAGAAATTGCGTAGCTGCTGATGACGTGGAAAATTTTCGAAAATTACGTTGGCTGATGACGTGCTGGCTGTACAGATTTTCGTAAATTACGTTGGCAGCTTTTGGGACCAAAAGCTTTTGAGTTTGAAGGCTTTTCATGTAAACTGCTTTTCATAGGCCAAGGGCCTTTAAATATGTGTTAAGGGCTCTGGCATGCTTCCTGGAGAAGGTGCAGAGTCTGGAGTACCGGCTTGTACAGTGTTGATGCAATATAAATAAATACCGAAAGGGGCGCCAAGGTTTGGGGCCAATACTCTCTGGGGTGGAATTCCGCCACTCCATGTCGCGTGTCGTCTCTCTCTCTCTCTCTCTCTCTCTCTCACTCTCAGTTCAGTTGTTATTGAAGTGCTAAAAGTCTGTTCAGTCTGTTCTTTCCTATTGGCACGTGGTGCTAGTCTTGTGACAGTGGTATCAGAGCATCAGGTGTGTGCTTTTCTGAAAGCATACCGGTCCTTCCAAAGACCAGACAGAACAAGATCGCACTTTCAAAGCTTATTGGAAATTTTATCTTCGTGCTCCGACCCCGAACTTATTAGCCACCCCGAACTTATTAGCCACTCCCATATCACACATCGGGCGCGCTCTCGTCTTCACCGCTCATGTCTTACAAGGCATAAGCCATAAAGATCACTTGCAACAGAAGGATCCAAGATTTGTTTCGAGTCACTGTTTTTCTCAAAAGCAGTGCCATGCAGATGTTGATGTCTATAGCTACCAAGCAGCATACTCCAAGTACTTGGCAAGCTTTCAAGAAAAAAAAATAAAATTTGCTCAAAGTTATATGGTTTCTGACATCTTCCTTCGGAGTGAAACTTCTGGCAGAGTGGGGTATCCTGAAATTTTTGCCGTGGAAACCCTAGCGGATTATATCTTGAAATTTCTCGACATCTCTCAGTCTATGTCTCTTCTCGAGTTGATAACCTTGGAGGTTCGGTGCGATTGCTATCTTGGGACTACCATCGCCGCCAAAGAAACACTGTTTGTCCAAGAGCTGACGGACAATGCTGTGCTCGGCCACGACCCTATGGAATGAACCTAACCCTAATTTTTTTGGTGTAGGTTTCAGGATGGAAAGTCAGTCGACTTTTCGAGCTCGATTGATGTCGAGATTGCTTTTTAATTTTGAAATCTATTTGAGAACTTGTTTGGTGATCCTGTTTGGAATTTGTTTGAAATGGATGGTATCTGTTTTGAACCTGTCTTGGTGCCGATTTGAATTGTTTGACTCTGGTTTTTAATACTGGTTTCATTGATTGATGATTTTACTCCTGGGTGGAGAAGTGAGAAATACTGTTTTGGTATTGTTTGAACCTCGGAACGACGCAGGCCAATGCCTGGGGAGCGTTTCGTTGTATGTTTGAAAACCTCGGAACGGCGCAGGCCGATGCCTGGGAAGCGTTCCGTTGTATGCTAGAAAACCTCTGAACGACGCAGGCCAATGCCTGGGGAGCGTTTGGTTGTATGCTTGAACCTCCAAGCGACGCAGACTGCGGTCTGGGGAATGTTTGGTTGTACAGTCCTCTGAGCTCATGGCCCAAACCTTTTTAGGTTATTTGGGGGGGGGAGTGACGAGGTAGTCGTTGAGTAGCTTCATACCACAGACCGTTTGTCTCGGGGGAGTGCTCAGCAGGGCGCTGTTTGTTGTGTCTTGTAACATGCATATGTGAGCATTTGTGTTGCATTGTGATGTGCCAACCATTGAATATTCCTAATTGGATGAGAGTGCCTGGGTATGTAATTTTAGTGCATCAAGACACCCATGGGAGATCAATGCGGTCTAAGTGTGATGGCTAATTTTACTATGCCGGAATATCAAGAGTTCCGATCTGGATGAAAGGAGAAGCTATCTCCTTGATCAAAAGAGCTGAAAGGAGAAGCTAACTCCTTGATCAAAAGAGCCAAAAGGAGAAGCTAACTCCTCAACAAAAAGAGCAAACTGATTGCCCCTCGGAAATTTTTGAGCTAACTTGAGTTGTTTTGCAGATATGCTGTAATCGTGGACGATTACTCTCTTTCAAGAAGGGGAGATGTAACAAACTGCTGACGTGTCAAAGCCCTGAAGAATGGAGTCAACTTGCAGATGTCGGCCGAGGGGCCTAAACCCTAAGAAGAACAAGTAATAGAAGAAGAAGTCCTACCAACTTATGGGGACCCCGTCCGATGGGTCCTCAAGTGACATAAAGGAAATAAAGCAGGACCCACACACACACACACACACACACAAAAGAAATTGAGTAGTTGCTGATGAGGTGGCAAATTTTCGAAATTTACGCTGGCTGATGACGTGGTAGGCTGTATGGATTTTCGTAAATTACTCTTGCAGCTTTTGGCATTGCTTTTGGGACAAGAAGCTTTTGAGTTTGAAGGCTTTTCATGTAAACTGCTTTTCATAGGCCAAGGGCCTTCAAATATGTGCTAAGGGCTCATTCTCTGGCATGCTTCCTGGAGAAGGTGCAGAGTCTGGAGTACCGGCTTGTACAATGTTGATGCAATATAAAGAAATACCGAAAGGGGCGCCAAGGTTTGGGGCCAATACTCTCTGGGGTGGAATTCCTCCACTCCGTGTCACGTGTTGTCTCTCTCTCTCTCTCTCTCTCTCTCTCTCTCAGTTCAGTTGTTATTGAAGTGCTAAAAGTCTTTTCAATCTATTCTTTTCTATTGGCACGTGGTGCCCGTCTTGTGACATTACAATTATTCTTGGGCAGTTTTCTTGATGATCAATAGCAAACCTGTCGAGAATCTTTGGATGACAGGCTTGCATGTAGTGTTGACAGTTGGTGGAAACATCTAGTTCCTACTCCCGTAGTCAGTAACTTTCAGATGCTTCTTCCATGCATCCCTTTGGAGGGCTTCAACCTTAGGGGCAACTCTTTTGGTGCAGATTTGGCCATGGGTGGCTTGTCTAGCAGGTTCTTTTCCCTTGCAGTTTTTTACCCAGCTTCGTGGCATGTTACAGATCAGCCCCATCGTTCTACATGGGCTTGTTCTCCGAGCCGGTTCCTTTACTCTCCCTTTGCGTATTGGATATTGATTGCACAGTTTAGTTGTGGGTATGTTCTCTTCAGCACAAGTACAAAGGGATAGTTTTTGATGTTTTAAGGAAGCAAGTTACAACAGTGGGAGTATATGTGCTCTTCCGAGTTTGTATGGAGTTTGGCATATTGTATTTGGATTGAACCTACAGGGTTGATCTTGGTAGATGCAGAGAAGTGGTGGGGATTTGGTTTGATCTCAGGGAGTTTGCTTGAGTAGCTAGGTTCTTGTTGGACGCTGATGGCTTCTTTGGCAAACATGATCCTCAGGTGACGACTTTTTAGGTCTTCCTATTCTTCGCAGTCTGAGTTTACCGATGGTATAATTTATTTTGAGCCTCGAGTTCAATGAGATTGAGGTTTTGCTATTCAGTTGAGGAAGCAATTTTACTCCAGGTTGTCTCAGATTTCATTCTAGTGGTACTCGTTCTCTTTTCCCAGGATTGAGCGGGAGGGGGACTTCCTATCTTGGGGGGAGTTCTCAGCTTTGGCTCTGGAGCTTTTAGTGACAATGTTTGCTCTGTTTCTATGTGGGATTGCACCTATCAATGCTGCATTCAGTGGAGTACCATGCATGGTGTCTACTAATCCTTGATTTCCTTGCCCATTTCTTGTGGCTTTGGATGGTGTGCTTCAGCCCACACTGCAATTAGTATCTCGGCGGATGTTTTTCTTTAGCTATTTTGGCGGTTGCCTTGTCTTCGGATTTGTGGGGTGACGGTTAGTCTTCCGAGTGCATCCGAGCAGTAGTTCGTATGCCTCGTCTTCGAGATTGATCCCTAGAGGCTGTACCACTCACCCAGAGTGCCCCCCTCCCCCCCCCCCGCGAGAACCTTATAAAGAGCAAGGGATGCCCAAAAGCAAAGCCTTGAAAAGCATGAGCTCTAAAAGCTTCTGGTCCCAAAAGCAAGCCCAAAAAATGGTGCCCATGTTGCTCAAAATCAGCGCTGCCACATCAACAAGTAGGCCTGTTGCAACGTCGTCAATTTTCAGTCAATTTCTGGGCCAGCCCCTACGGTCCGTCTTTTCAGGGTTTATGTTAGGTGCAGCGGAAGGGTTTAAGCATTTGAACTTGGATCTAATGCTTTGCACAAACACAAGGTCACTTTACTTCACTTGAAAGAAACTGAACAAAATGAAAGAGAGAGGCAGAGAGAGGGAGAAGAGAGATGTAACCGCATGGTGTCCCAACCACCCTCAAGGGCCGCCTTGCTATGTTGCCAGAGCAAGTACTTGCTTTAAATTACTTTTACAAATGCTGAAATGCTGAATACTGAATACTTCGTGCTGATGCTAGTCTGATGCAAAACACTGAGGCTGATATGGTGCAAAAACGTTGGGCTGAACTGATGCAAAAACGCTCGGCTGAGCTGGTGCAAAAACGTTGGGCTGAACTGGTGCAAAAAGGTTGGGCTGAACTGATGCAAAACTGCTGGGTTGGCTGCCCATACGGTATTGTTGGTACTTGACTTGTGCTTGAGAAGTGACCCCAAGGTTCACTTACATATGCAAAAGAAGCTTGTGTCGAGCATGCAACTAGAGAGCCCCACGACTTCATAAAAATGCCCTTATTAATAAGTTAAAAACTCATTTTTAAGAGGTGCTTTGTATGCAGATATCTACCTAGGCCAAGTACCGTAAACTGTAATGGGAACACTTCCCAGTGCCTACACCTAGCAAACACTGGCTGTGCTCATGTGCAATCAGAGGGTATGTAACTATTCCAAAGTGCTTGCACATGCAGGTCTTGTGTATAGGCTCACAAGGGTGCATGTGACAATTTAGGCTTCTCGATCAGTGTTCTCCAAGTTTGTAGAGGTTAGGCTTTTAAACACCTAACTGGCCCCTCGGCCACATCTTCTCTGATCCTCTCGGTCGTATCCTTTAAGTTGGGCATTCCATGTCACAAACTTGAGACTCCCATCTTTCCCAATCTCTCTCTCTCTCTCTCTCTCTCTCTCTCTCTCTCTCTCTCTCTCTCTCTCTACTAATCATCTTGTCGATTCTCTTTATTATCTGTGGGCTGATCTCTAGTTTTATGAACATTAGTACAAGTTGAAAATTTTGTTTTTGTTGTCCATCATTGCCTGGGTAGTAGGCGAGCTCGTTATAGCTGTGGCCAATAGAAGAATCTCTGAACACCCTTAAGTGTCTCCCCTATGCCTTTGTGCCCAACAAAAGGAGGATTGTGACACTCTGGCAACACCTTCTGCCTTGAACCACGAATCGCACACACCATGGTCTTTCGCATGAAAAACCCTTCTGTGAGAGAATACCCTCAAACTCTCTCCCCATTCTATACTATGTTGAAGATCTCACCAAAATCCGGGTTTGTATCGTACTGCTTGTGTATTTCATCAAAGTCCTGATGATGTGTTGAAACAACAATGGATATTTGTGGCTTGTGAGACAAAGCATGAATGACTGCTAAGAGTTCCTTTTTGTAAATTTGGGCAACCCTCTGAGGCTTTGCAAAGTGTTGCTCTTAGTAACCTCCTACAGGTTTGTGCCACTAATAGAGCACATCCAGAAGTAATGTTGTGGGTTGCCTAAAGGGCTTCGAGATTACTGTACAAAGAACAGAGTGGCTACTCTCACTCAACTTATGGAAGTTGCCAACATCGGTCTTGCCTTGTTGAAGGGAGAGGACAGTGGGTTTTCGGGCAACGTGAAAGGGGGGTATCAAAAGAAAAATTCAGCGAAGAAGTCCTTTGTGAAAATGGCTTCTGAATCGTCACAAGGGTCAGAAAAGGTCAACAAGGATAAGGACTCAGCCGGGACTTCTGGAGTGTAGGCAAAGAAACAAAAAAGAAAGCCTTTTGTGCGTAAGTCGCTCGAGGAAAAGAAGGTCTTGATGGCTTAGAATAAATGCTTTATATGCGAGTAGCTTGGTCACTTTGCTGCAGATTGTCCACAAAGGAAAAGACCAGCTGACTCAAATGATAAAGAGGACAAGAAAGGAAAGAAGCCTAAGCCTACGGCAGGCTTGGTGCCAAATATGGTGGGTGAGAGGCAAAGTACAGATGCCAACGAGTTATGCAGAGCATGGGGTAAAGTGAGAGGTCAGAGGTCACTCATCTTCTTTGATCCAGGTGCCAAAGCAACCTTTATCTCACCAGAGTTAGCTCTGAAGCTGGGCATCAGAGCTGAAGAGATGGGGTACACGACGGAGGTAGGGTTGGCATGTCCTGGCCACTCAGAGTGTGTTACTCCCATTATTGGAAAACTGCGTCTGCATATTCAGTCGTATGTGGACATTGAAGAGTTCTATATCATGCCATTAGAAGGGTGTGATGCACTAGTGGGAATCCCGTGGATGTTTAGAGTAGATGGTGTGCTGGATGTCTTTGGCAAAATGATCACCCTTCAACATAGTGGCAAAACTCATGTTTTGGATGTAAAGCTCAAAGGGGAGTCTCTTCCTATTGTATCTGCTTCGGCTGTCATTTCTGTAATTAAAAATCATCTTTCTACGTACTTGGATTTTGCACGTGAAGTTTCAGATAATTGTCAGTCAAATTTATCTATGTTAGATAAAGAAAGGTCAGCATTTTTGCGAGAGTTTAATGACTGTTTTTCTGATTCATTACCGTCACAGCTGCCACCGGAGAGGCTTGAGGACCATGCGATAGATTTGGTGCCAGGGTGTAGCCCACCGAACAGACCTCCCTACAGGGTAAGTGTGGCGCAGCAGAAAGAGATTATGGGCCAGTTAGAGGAGCTTTTAGAGATGAAGACGGGAGCGCGCCCGATGCGCGATGAAGTAAGGATGGGAGTGGCTGATGAGTTCGGGAACGGAGGCTGAAGATACCTCAAATAAAAGAGTCCGGGAACGGAGGCCAAAGATACCTCAAATAAAATTTCAATAGCTCTGTTTGCTCTTTGGTAGGACCGGTATGCTTTCAGAAAAGCACACGCCAGATGCTCTGATACCACTGTCATAAGACGGGCACACATGCCAATAGAAAAGAACAGACTGAAACAGACTTTTAGCACTTTAATAACAACTGAACTGAGAGAGAGAGAGAGAGAGAGAGAGAGAGAGAGAGAGAGAGAGAGAGAGAGAGAGAGAGAGAGAGATGAAATGAAATGAAATGTTATATTAACGTCTTCAAAAGGCCAAAGTGACCTATGAGATCAGAAAGTTACAATGTGGTGGATCTGATATAAAGTCAAAGTAACAAGATGACAAAATAAAATACTATGGAATCCTAAACTGCTAGGTGTGAACTAAGCAACTAGTTGGGATAGCTAGATCACAAGAGATCCAGCATCGGTCTCGCTGGCGGATCTCATTGTTAGGTGCAGCGGAATGAATGTTGTATTTTCTCAAGATTAGTGATCTTTATTGCTCAAGGTTCCTTTTGGTTCTTTAGGCAAAGAGAGAGCTTTCCGTCTTTATGGAGAGTGCTATGATCATGAACAAAGTGAGTGGATATTGTGCGTGCAAGTGAATGAGACTGAGAGAAGGAGAGAGAAGAGATACGACACCGAGAGGTTGTAAAACCCTCCTCCGAAGGCCCCACTCTCGTCGGCAAGAGTGGTCTATTCTTTGATTGCACAAAGGTGTACAATGCGTATGCAATGGACTATGCAACTTGGTCTATGCCGACGACGACGACGACGACGACGATGGCTGAAATCTGAGATCTTCTAATCGCTGAATTTCGGGACTGTTTCGGTGGCTGAAAATGACTGGTTTGGCTGCGTTTTCTTGGCTGAAAAATGAGGTTTCTTAGGGCTGAAAACTGATGGTCTTTACGGGCTGAATCTGCTACACTTTAGGTGAATAATGCCGGTCTTAATTTGCTGCTGAAATCCAAAAACGCCAAGGGCTGAAATTGGTCCTTCTGTCACCGAGGTTCTGCAAATGCAAAAACGCTAGGCTGATCTGCTGTGTCGTGATGACGCCGGGGCTAATCTACTGTGCACAAATCGCCAAGGCTGATCTGATGCAAAAACGCTAAGTCTTCTGTGGAGAAAACGCCAGAGTAGTCGCGGGAGTTGGTCTTGCTGAGAAGTTGCCTGTTGAGCAAGGTGCTCTTGCTGCCTCTTTTGCCATTTAGTGCTAACTTGGGTTTGCTTATATAGAAACTTAGCAAAATTGCCCTACCTACTTTTGTTGGAAAGTCACTTAAAAATAATAAGTGAAAATCCCAATAAATAGAAAAATAAGCTAAATGCGCTGGAAAATTCCCCTAACTGATGCTAATGGATTCTGATGGGAATTCCGATGATCATGCTGTGTGCAACCGGAGGATATGCATCTATGCTAAGTGACTGGCATGCACGGTCTACGAATAGAATCACAAAAAAGTGCCAAATCACTGCTAATGTAACTTGATCGGACTGACTGAACCCTGCTATGGTGTAGCTTGTCCACGGACACATAGGGTTGGGATGTGTCATGTGACATCCCCTCCTTTTCAAAGTGAGGTACTGGTACCGAACTGTATGGCGTCGAGGGAGATCGCCAACAGCATCCGGAATCCTGGAAGGGACTCTTCGCCGGCCCACTCTGCTATGTGGATCGAGCGGTACTTGAACTTCATAAAGGTATGCAACGCTTGCTTCTTTGGGCCGCGCCGAAAGCGACACAAAGTCTTCTGTGGCTCCTTCAATGCTTCAACTTCGTCTAGAGTCCTGCTTCTTCCGTCTTCAAGAATCTCCATGGCTGAAAATTCCTGAAACCATCTCCAACACAAAACCATGAACATACCCATTCCATGTAAAGTGAAGGAAAAAAATCTTGTCTTCTCTAAAGACTGTGTATGCAATGTAGAGGAACATAGAGACGGAGTGACAACCCGTTCATCAAACACATGCAAACAATGTGCTCGAATCTTTGCGGTTTGATCAAAATAAATCAACTGTGGCAAATCACAATGGAAATGGCCATGCTTGGTGCTCATACTATCATGTGCTCTTTCAAAAACTGTGTCATGCCAAGGAAGAGACATGGAATGTGACTTTATTACATACAAACTTTTCAGCTTTTCATGAACAATCCGCATACATTCGTGCTCATCCATGAGAGAAACGTGCTCAACATACAATATGTCATGCCTAGGAAAAGGGATCACATAACGATGCTAACCAAAATACAGGAAACCTTCACGAATGAAACATTCGAACAATGCGTGCGTATCAATCATGCGAACACATAATACTTCCTGTGATGGTTCTTTGGACCAAGGCTTGAGAGCCAAGATCGCTTCTTTGGGATCTATCGGATCTTCTTGTGGGGGATCTGTGGACCTCGACTCGAAAGCCAAGATCGATTCTTGGTGATTGATCGAATCTACAACGAGGTTAGCTTCGCTAGAAAAAGCATCAACTAACACATCATCCTTGTGAACAATCACATCATCTTCATGCAACGCATCATGCTTGTGAGAAATCACATCTTGATCATGCAAATCATCATGCTGGTCATTGTCATCCAAATCATTATGCAAATCATTGGCATCTAAATCATCATGCTTATCATTGTGCTTCAAATCATCATGCAAATCATTGTCATTCAATTCCTCATGCTTCTCATCATGCAAGTCATTGTCAATTAAATCATCATCATGCTTCACACAATCATGCAAATCCTGTGTGTCATGCTTTGGAGAAGAAGAGACTGAGAGAGTCTTCTTTTCCCGATCTTGTTGCATCTGTACTTGTATTCGAGAAAAGAGTCGCAACATCTCTTGCATTCTTGCTTTGGTCTCGCGATCAAATCTTCCTTGACTTTCTCTTTCTTCCAAGTCGAACTGACGCTCTATGGCTGCCATTTCTTCTTCGTAGGCCTTTCTGTCTGCTTCTCTTGCTTGGTCCAACTCCTCCATAGGAGTTAGTGCAATCTTTGTCGTAGATGGGGAAGGGTCGGAAAAACCTCCTAGCGGGGAAAATTCTTCTTCGTCTCTCTCATGCTCATCACCTCCAGGCGAAGTATCCATTCCGCTTCGAGTGATGACCATTTTGCAATCGTGGGTTCTTGGGGTCTTGGGTTCTTAAGTCCACGAGGAACTTGGGTTCTTGCGGGGTCTTGGGTTCTTGAGGTTCTTGAGTTCTTGAGGTCCTTGATTCGTGAGAATCTAGGGTTCTTGAGGTGTTCTTCCGCTTGCAAATCGCGTTGGAGAAGGATCTTCTCTTCACTCGAGTTCTACCCTTTTCTGCGGGCGCACCCCTTGGCGGCCTTGCGCTCACACCAAGGTTGCTTTTTCCCACCTCACGTCGATTGGCCGGTCGCTAAGTGCACGGTCCACTCTCAATGAGTGAAAAGAGACACAAGGGGAGGCTGGACAAGCCCTTCTTTCTTGGGATTCCTGTCACTCTTCAACAAAACACGATTAGGAATCGCCACGCCCAAGTAAACTTGGGTTTGTGCGATCGCAACAAGCAAAAAAATTCTTGCGGTTCTTGTGGTTCTTTCCTTGAGTAATGCAGAACACTTCCAAAGCTCTGATACCAATATTAGGTGCAACGGAATGAATGTTGTATTTTCTCAAGATTAGTGATCTTTATTGCTCAAGGTTCCTTTTGGTTCTTTAGGGAAAGCGAGAGCTTTCCGTCTTTATGGAGAGTGCTATGATCACGAACAAAGTGAGTGGATATTGTGCGTGCAAGTGAATTAGATTGAGAGAAGGAGAGAGAAGAGATACGACACCCGAGAGGTTGTAAAACCCTCCTCCGAAGGCCCCACTCTCGTCGGCGAGAGTGGTCTATTCTTTGATTGCACAAAGGTGTACAATGCGTATGCAATGGACTATGCAACTTGGTCTATGCCGACGACGACGACGATGGCTGAAATCTGAGATCTTCTAATCGCTGAATTTCGGGACTGTTTCGGTGGCTGAAAATGACTGGTTTGGCTGCGTTTTCTTGGCTGAGAAATGAGGTTTCTTAGGGCTGAAAACTGATGGTCTTTACGGGCTGAATCTGCTACACTTTAGGTGAATAATGCCGGTCTTAATTTGCTGTTGAAATCCGAAAACGCCAGGGGCTGAATTTGGTCCTTCTGTCGCCGAGGTTCTGCAAATGCAAAAACGCTAGGCTGATTTGCTGTGTCGTGATGACGCCGGGGCTAATCTGCTGTGCAAAAATCGCCAAGGCTGACCTGATGCAAAAACGCTAGGTCTTCCGTGGAGAAAACGTCAGAGTAGTCGCGGGAGTTGGTCTTGCTGAGAAGTTGCCTGTTGAGCAAGGTGCTCCTGCTGCCTCTTTTGCCATTTAATGCTAACTTGGGTTTGCTTATATAGAAACTTAGCAAAATTTCCCTACCTACTTTTGTTGGAAAGTCACTTAAAAATAATAAGTGAAAATCCCAATAAATAGGAAAATAGGCTAAATGCACTGGAAAATTCCCCTAACTGATGCTAATGGATTCTGATGGGAATTCTGATGATCATGCTGTGTGCAATCGGAGGATATGCATCTATGCTAAGTGACTGGCATGCACGGTCTACGAATAGACTCACAAAAAAGGTGCCAAATCATTGCTAATCTAACTTGATCGGACTGACTGAACCCTGCTGTGGTGTAGCTTGTCCATGGACACATAGGGTTGGGATGTGTCACGTGACACTCATCAATCTCCTCCATGGTCTTAGTCTGATCGGGTGTCGTGCATGTCGGGCCAAAGTGATCCGAATCCTTTGATGCAGCCTCCGTCGATGCTGTGTAGTCCTCTGCAGTCGTGGGCGTCTGGATCTCCCCAGCTTAGTTATCGTCGATCAGTGTGCGTCTGGTGTGAGGCGCTAGCCTCTCCTCTCATCAGGCTCTCTCTGTGTCTGTGCAGCTTGAGCAAAAACAAACCCAAGCATCTCTGATCCTCGTACCGCATGACTCTGGAGAATGGTACAAAGCCCTCTCTGAACAAGCAATGGAAGCTGCCTCGTATCTCGTAGTAGACGGGGCAGTGGCATGTGTAGTCCAACTCTGTCTTAGGCTCGATGTCACTCAGTGGGCATGTTTTGGCCTCTGCTGGTACTCCTCTGTATCTCCCAGTCTCGATCCACAGCTAGTGTCAAAATGTGCGTATCTGGCCAATAGCACATCGTATCCCATGAGACAAGTGGGTGTCCATGTATTTGGGCCTCGTCACAAAACCATCTACCGTAAGCTGGAGGAGATGCTCTCTGTAGAAAGCCATCTTCATGCCTAGCTCCTGTGCTGGCTATATCCATGTCCTCCTGGTGTCTAGCTGAGTCAAGTCCTGGCGGATGAGCCTGGTGATCTCGAATTGTGTAAGAGTCAGAGAGGGTGCATCCAGTGAGTACTGGAAGGGAGGCAATCTGTCTATGCTGAACCCATGCGCCTGAAACCATGATGTCATCTCCCCATACCAGCATGCTGTATCACCCTGCAAGGCTAACTGTCGAGAGGACTCAAGTGCAAGGCGGACATATCTGTCTCTGGGAAGTTCCCACATGCGGTGTATGAAGGAGACAGATTTGGTGAGCGCCTCAACCACTAGTGGGGGGGCAGCTAGCTTTGCTCAGACAATAGCACCTGGTACTGAAGCCTTGGCTCTAATGAGCCGCGAGATCATAGAGACCAGAGGCTTCTCTAGGTCCCCCCATCCATCACTGCGGCCTGTCCTCCCGTGATGATCCAATGAAGGTTCCCAAATCTCAGCTACATAAAGCAATGCAGAAGCCACCAAAGTGTCAAAGAGCCAGAGCTTCGTCCGAGGCTCCTGAAACTGAACCTGTGAACACATCCTTTCCAATCTACCCAATGCTGCATAGGCTCTGGTCAATCTAGTCTCTATTGCCCTCCTCAATGAAAATGCTGGCCCACTAAAAACCACTCCAAGGTAAGTGTAAGCATCTGTATACTCCACTGTCTCTTGGCCGTATGTGAATGCTGGCGCTGACCTCCTGATCCACTGTGGGGTGATATTAAATACCATGACCTTGGTTTTACCAAGGTTGATGGACAAACCACTTTACTGAGCAAACCTATGCAAAGCATCCAAGTGACGTTGCATCCCCTCCGGAGAGTCGGAGATCAACACAATATCATCAGCATATAACAATATTGGAATCCATGTCCCTGCCAGCTGTGCACCTCTATCACCATCTCTCTCAATGTAGTCAGAAACCTCATCCACATACATACCAAATAGAGTAGGAGAGAGCGGGCAGCCCTGCTTCATCCCAATAGTGGAGTGAATCGGTGTGGATAGACCCTCTGAGGTGCGTACATGCCCCACTACTGACCTGTATAATGCCATGACCCCCCAAATGAGCTGTGTGGGTACTCCCATCTGTTGTAATCTACGCATCAATCTAGCTCTGGGCACTGTGTCAAATGCTTTGCGGAAATCCACAAAGCTACAATAGATGGGTCTCCCAAGTGATCTGCCCTCCTCAATGATGGCTCTGAGTGTCAAGATATGGTCAAGAGTAGAAAAACCCCTCCTGAACCCTGCCTGCCCGGCTGCACGTATCCCCTCCCTCTCTGCCCACAAGAGAGAGAGAGAGAGAGAGAGAGAGAGAGAGAGAGAGAGAGAGAGAGAGAGAGAGAGAGAGAGAGAGAGAGACGACACGCGACACAGAGTGGCGGAATTCCACCCGAGAGAGTATTGGCCCCAAACCTTGGCGCCCCTTTCGGTATTTCTTTATATTGCATCAACACAGTACAAGCCGGTACTCCGGACTCTACACCTTCTCCAGGAAGCATCCTAGAGAAGGAGCTGTTGCCTCCTATTTAAAGGCCCTTGGCCTAAAAAGCAATTATAGTGAAAAGCCTTCAAAACTCAAAAGCTTCTGGTCCAAAAGCAATGCCAAAAAGCTGCCAGCGTAAATCACAAAAATCCGTACAGCCTGCCACATCATCAGCCAACGCAAAACACGGAAATCCGTATAGCCTGCCACATCATCAGCCAACGTAATTTTCGGAAATCTGCCACGTCATCAGCAGCTACGCAATTTCTTGTGTGTGTGTGTGTGTGTGTATGGGTCCTGTTTTATTTCCTTTATGTCACATGGGGCCCCATCGGACGGGGTCCCCATAAGTTGGTAGGACTTATTCTTCTGTTACTTGTTCTTCTTAGGGTTTAGGCCCCTTGGCCGACATCACGGGAGAGGTCCAGTACGACTATTTACAAAGGCAGACATTGACGATGATCTTCAGTGAGACTGATGCAATACCTTCTCGAACAGCGCCCAAGGCCGGGCATCCTTGGGCATTGATGATGATGATGATTTTAGTTTTTTACTTTACTTCATTTTTTTTGTGTACCCAGACACTATTAGATCTACCAAGATTGTATCATTTTGGTATCATAGGTCATTTTGGCCTTATGAAGACGTTTAATATAACATTTCATTTCATTAATCTCTCTCTCTCTCTCTCTCTCTCTCTCTCTCTCTCTTCGAATAGATCTTTGAGGTCTCTTGGGATAGTTTCCTACGACGTTAAAATCCTCTTCTTCTCCTCTCTCTCTCTCTCTCTCTCTCTCTCTCTCTCTCTCAGTTCAGTTGTTTTGAAGTGCTAAAAACCTGTTCCAGCCTGTTCTTTTCAGTCGGCACGTGGTGCCCTCCCGTTACAGTGGTATCAGAGCTTCAGGATACCGGTTAACTTGAAAGCATATTAGTCCCTTCAAGAACAGACAGAGCAAGATGGCGCTTCTTGATAATACATGGTATCTACAGTCCTCCTTGAAGAATTTCGAGACATACTTTCGAGGCACCCCCCACAGAACCTCTTGATTCTGCAGAGTTTCAACAATTTCTGAACTATATGTTGCCGTCTCTGTTGTCTCAGGTTCTTCCTCCTTCGGCACCAAAAAGCACCAAGGCTTCTTCTCGACAACCCATCTATTCCGATAGGGGAAGTTTTCAGGAACATGGTGCAACCATCTGATTTCTACCCGATGCAACCACCATTGCCACCACCACCCGGATACAACGATTGGTCCGTATGCCTTTTCCTACTATCCACATCCTGGATTTGCACAGCATTGACCCAAGGACTTTAAGGATGGTAGATCTATAGTGAAATTTTTCACCTTGTCGGGAGTGAGATAGCAAGAAAGCTTCACAATTCGTGCAACAGTTTGACAATACACGGAAGAATCAAAGATCTCTCGAGCCGCTAGTTTTCTCAAAGATAATGATATGCAATGGTGGAGTTCTATAGCTACGAGGCCATACGCTCCAAGGACTTGGCAAGCTTTCAAGGCTATTTTTGCTCGGAGCCACATGACGTCCCTATTTGAAGCACAACTTTTGGTAGAATGGGGTAACCTGAAATGCTTGCCATGGAAACCATGGAAGACTACAACCAGAGGTTCCAAGATGTCTTCCTTACGAGGTCTTTCTTCAAGCTGATAGGACTAGTGCGAACCCTTTACCAATGGACTGTCATCACCTCTATAGAAATATTGTTTGTCCAACCAAGTTGCTACTATTCAAGAGCTTATGGACCATGTTGTAGTCATCTACAAGCTTATGAAAGGAAGATTGGAATTTTTCATGGAGGATCAACCGATCAACAACTAGAATCCTCAACAACAACGTACAAATTCTTTGGATTCTCGCAACAATTTAACTCAACCAGCAAGACCTCGTTTAACACTAAGCCAACGAGAGACTCTACGACAAGAAGGCCGATGTTTCGAATGTTTCCAAACGGGACACACCTCTTATGTATACCCCAATAAAGGAGAAGACTCCAGAACAACCTCCTGCTAAGAAAGCCAAAACTGCTACAAAATATTTTAGGCATCTCTGGGTTTTAAAGAATTGTACAGAGCATATGGAAAGATTAGTGGCTTCAAGGCACTTATCTTCTTCAACCCAAGAGCCATCGAGAATTTCATCCATCCAAAGTTCCTCAAGCAGATGGACTTTTAATATGATCATTTTGTTGGAGAACTTGGGGTCGAGTTAGCCACAGGGCAAACTCAAAAAGTTGTACCACTTATTTGTGCTCTTCCATTCACCATCCAAGGGAACCATGGTAAGGCAGATTTTCACATCATGAACTAAGGGCATTGCGACGCTCTTTTGGGCATGCCTTTGCACAACAAGAACAATGCTACCAATCAAATCTGGAACCGAACCATCACTTTGGTACAGAATGGAAAGCTAGTCGTACTTCGAGTTCGATTGACTGAGTCAAACCCAGAATGATTTTAAAATTGCTTTGTATTTAGAGACTTTTTTACCTTGTTTGTAATTTGTTTGAAATAGAATTCGTTTGTTTTGAACTTGTCTTGGTGCCGATTGAAATTGCTTGATTTTCGTTTTGATGCTGAATTCAAACCTATTTTGGAAAACCTCGGGATGACACAGGCTGCAGTCTGGGGATCATTCAGTCGTATTTAACCTGTGGATAACTCATGGCCCATACTTCGGTCATGGGGAGAGTATGAAACCTCTAAACCATGCAGGCTGTAGTCTTGGGAGCATTTAGCTGAACATGGAAACCTCCAATCGACACAGAATATGGTATGGTTGTACATGGCCTTTCAATTTCTCATGGCCCGGACTTCAGTTCTTGAGGGGGGGGTGGAGGGGGGGAGTTTATGTCTTTATGTCTTGTGATTGCATCTCTAATCATATGTGTTGCATTATGAAACATATACTTCCAAGTAAGGTGAGATTTCCCGGGTATGTGATTTTAGTGCACCGAGACACCCCTGTAAAGATGGCTAACTTTGCTACACCAGAATATCAAAAACTCCAATACGGAAAGAGAGAAATAAATGACCCTGGGATTGACCCTCGGATTTTTGACATAACGATCTAGTCGAGTTTTGCATGTGGAATTGCAGACGGTTACTCTTCTTTCAAGAGGGGGTATGTCATAAGTTGGTGGCGTGGCAGAACTAACCAACTTACACAAGACGACCGAGGGGCCTAAAACCTCAAACTGAAGACAAAGATGGTTAGGATTAAAATCTTGACCTTGTAGATCGTGGCCCAGGGGCCTAAAACCCTAAAGAAAAACAGTCAATTTGCATAAACTAATGACATGGCAGGCTGACGTGGAATTTGGGAAATCTGCTAACGTGGCACACTGTACGAACAGCCCATGTTTTGCGTTGACAGTCCCCCTAGCAATTGACGTTTGGACACCAATGCTTTTGAACGCATAACTTTTCATGTGAGATGCTTTTGGTGGCCAAGGGCCTTTAATATGTACACAGGGGTCTCTCTCTCGATTCTATCTTGTGGAGAAGCATAGCAAAGCCCCAGATTTTGTAACCAGTTTCCCTCTCTCTCTGTGTGTGTGTATGTGTGTGTGTGTGTGTGTGTGTGTGTGTGTGTAGCAGGGCGCAGCAAAAACAGCAGCAGATCGCGAAAGGTGGCTCGAGAGGCAGCCGGCAAGGCAGCACGCAAGCCTGTAGGTCAGCGCGTAGAGAACAGAAAACCCTAATCCCGCTGCAGTATGCTGCTCGAAACCCTAATTCGCGTGTCAGATTCCAGCTCCCGAAACCCTAAAAAGGTTGCATGAAAGTGGTTGCTGCAAGCAGCTCGCAAAACCAGACCTGGTGCAGGCGCAGATTAGGGCTTATGCTGTCGCAGCCTGCAGGTAGAGAAGGAACACAGAACAGGTTAAGCATTCGCTGAAAACAAAGCTTTAAAAAATAGTAGGCATGTTGGAATACAGATTAACATTTCTGAGAGACAAATGTATGCATTATTGAGGGAAAAATGTATGCATAATTGAGGAACAAACAGGGATGCTTATGTATGGAAAAACAGGTTTTCAGCTTTATTTTCATGTCATCCCGAACATCACCTATGGCAAGCAAACTCAAATATATTCTTCACTCCAAACGAATTTCCGCCATTGAATCGGAAATGAAGGCATGGAGAAAAGAGATGGAGGATTGGAGGAATGCGAAGATTATTTTCCTCCAAGAGAATGAAGAAAGGAGAAGAGGTGGAAGGATGAGAAGGATCACTTCCTTAACAAGATTGCCACATTGGAGAGTAGCGTTTTGGATCTCTACAAAGAGGTGGCGGAAACACGGTCGGACTTGAAGAGGGAGAATTCCAGCCGTCTTCGAGGGAAGAAATTGACAACATCAAAGAGCAGGTAAAGATGATTAAAACCGAGGAAGAACATAACAAGTCGGCAACGTCCTCATGGGCGCAAGTAGTCACGAAAACACAAAAGAAGGTAGATGAGGCGGAGAAATGGATTGAGGTAGCAAAGAAAGGGAAAGATGTGGCATCGACACCCACACCCACTCTCATAAACATGACCTTGGAAGAGGAACAATAAAGGAGGACGAGAGCCATGCATGTTAGAGTATCCGGTCTTAAAGATCAAGACAATGTGGATGAGGATGTGGCAAAGCTCATGGGTATGATGGGGATTATATCTCCCAACACATACAAGAGCTTGGAGAGTGGGAAAAAAGAAAATAGAATGTGGTGCATCCTCATCTAAAGAACATGCGCTCATATTATGCTTTCCCTCAATGAAAACCGAGAAAGAATTTTTGAAAGGGAGACCTACTCTAAAGAAGACGGGAGTTTTCTTAGGTGATGACCTCACCTTGACACAACTAGCACATATGAAATAGGTCATGCCAGAAATCCAAGCAGCAAGGGAAAAGGGAAGCTTGCTTTTTATAGGGATGGGAGAGTGGTGATCACCTATGGGACTAAAATCAAGATTTCCACATGGAATTGCAATGGGTCTATGAGATTAGATGTAGGAGCCTTTGAGGACACTTTCAATGGAAGGGACATTGTTTTTTACTCAGAGACACACCACGCATCCGGACAAGCGCTACCGCATGTTAGTGGAGCATATGCGATGGGCAAACATTCTTTCTATGTTCCACTTCTAGATTATGCATGGGGAAAGGCAAGAAGAATGTGGTGGCTGAGGCGTTATCAAGGAAGTTGTCACAAGACGGGCACCACGTGCCAATAGAAAAGAACAGACTGAACAGACTTTTAGCACTTCAATAACAACTGAATTGAGAGAGAGAGACGACACGGGACACGGAGTGGCGAAATTCCACCCCAGAGAGCATTGGCCCCAAACCTTGGCGCCCCTTTCGGTATTTCTTTATATTGCATCATCAAAGTACAAGCCGGTACTCCGGACTCTGCACCTTCTCTAGGAAGCATGCCACAGAATGAGCCCTAACCTCATATTTAAAGGCCCTTGGCCTGAAAAGCAATTACAGTGAAAAGCCTTCAAACTTAAAAGCATCTGGTCCAAAAGCAAAGCCAAAAAGCTATTAGCGTAAATCACGAAAATCCGTACAGCCTGCCACGTCATCAGTCAGTGAAATTTTCGGAAATCTCCTTGCTGTCCTTAGGGTTAGGGCTAGGGTTTCAAGTTTTAGGATTTTTGGCAGCAAAATTAGGATTTGTAGGTTTTAGGGTTAGGGTTTCCAGGATTAGGGCTTTAGTAGTTAGGGTTTCTGGCAAAAATTAGGGTTTAGGCCCCTCGGCCACATCTGTAAGTTGACTCCATTCTTTAGGCTTTGACATGTCAGCAGTTTGTTACATCTCCAGAGAGTAATCGTCCGCGATTACAGCATATATGCAAAACAACTCAAGTTAGCTCAAAAATTTCCGAGGGTCATTCTGGGGGACATTCCGAGGGACAATCAATTTGCTGTTTGTATTAAGGAGTTAGCTTCTTCATTCTGCTCTTTTGATCAAGGAGTTAGCTTCTCCTTTCGGCTGTTTTGATTGAGGCGTTAGCTTCTCCTTTCTGCTCTTTTGATCAAGGAGTTAGCTTCTCCTTTCGGCTGTTTTGATTAAGGAGTTAGCTTCTCGTTTCGTCCAGATCGGAACTCTTGATATTCTGGCGTAGTAAAATTAGCCATCACTCCTAGACCGTACTGATCTTCCACGGGTGTCTTGATGCACTAAAATTACATACCTAGGCAATCTCATCCAATCAGGAATATTCAGTAATTGGCACATCACAATGCAACACAAATGCATATGCATGTTACAAGACACAACAAACAGCGCCGCTGAGCACTCCCCCGAGACAAACGGTCTGCGGTATGAAGCTACTCAACGACTACCTCTTCACTCCCCTCGCAAATAACCTAAAAAGGTCCGGGCCATGACCTTAGAGGACTGTACAACCAAACGCTCCCTAGACCGTAGTCTGCGTCGCTTGGAGGTTCAAGCATACAACCAAACGCCCCCCAGGCATCGGCTTGCGTCGTTCGGAGGTTTTCTAGCATACAATGGAACGCTCCCCAGGCATCGGCCTGCGTCTTCCGAGGTTTTCAAACATACAATGAAACGCTCCCCAGGCATCGGCCTGCGTCGTTTTGAGGTTCAAACAATACCAAAACAGTATTTCTCACTTCTCCACCCGGGAGTAAAATCACCAATCATTGAAACCAGTATCAAACCAGAGTCAAACAATTCAAGTTGGCACCGAAACAGGTTCAAAACAGCTACCATCCATTTCAAACAAATTTCAAACAAGATTACCAAACAAGTTCTTAAACAAAAGTCAAACTTAAAAAGCAATCTCGACATCAGTCGAGCTCAAAAAGTCGATTGACTTTCCATCCTGGAACCTGCACCAAAAATTAGGGTTAGGTTCATTTCGTAAGCTCTTAGCCGAGCACAGCATGGTCCATTAGCTCTTGGACAGACAGTGTTTCTTTGGTGGCGATGGTAGTCCCAAGAGATATCAATCACACCGAACCTCCAAGGTTATCAACTCGAGAAGAGACATCTACTGAGAGATGTCGAGAAATTTCAAGATATAATTTGCTAGGGTTTCCATGGCAAGCATTTCAGGATACCCCACTTTGCTAGAAGTTGCACTCCGAAGGAAGATGTCAGAAACCATATAACTTCGGGCAAAAATTTTCTTGAAAGCTTGCCAAGTCCTTGGAAGTGTGCGACTTGGTAGCTCGAGACAACAACATCTGCATGGCACTGTCTCTGAAAAAACAGGAGCTCGAAACAAATCTTGGATCATTCTCTTGCAAGTGATCTTAATGGCTTATGCCCTATAAGACATGAGCGCGCCCGATGCGCGATGCAGTAAGGGTGGGAGTGGGATACCTCAAATAATAATTCCAATAGCTCTGTCTGCTCTTTTGAAGGACCGGTATGCTTTCAGAAAAGCACACGCATGATGCTATGATACCATCGTCACAAGACGGGCACCACGTGCCAATAGAAAAGAACAGACTGAACAGACTTTTAGCACTTCAATAACAACTGAATTGAGAGAGAGAGACGACACGCGACACGGAGTGGCAAAATTCCACCCCAGAGAGTATTGGCCCCAAACCTTGGCGCCCCTTTCGGTATTTCTTTATATTGCATCATCAAAGTACAAGCCGGTACTCTAGACTCTGCACCTTCTCTAGGAAGCATGCCAGAGAATGAGTCCTAGCCTCATATTTAAAGGCCCTTGGCCTGAAAAGCAATTACAGTGAAAAGCCTAACTTAAAAGCATCTGGTCCAAAAGCAAAGCCAAAAAGTTGCCAGCGTAAATCACGGAAATCCGTACAGCTTGCCACCTCATCAGCCAACACAATTTTCGGAAATCTCCCTGCTGCCCTTAGGGTTAGGGTTAGGGTTTTTGCAGTTTTAGGGTTTCTGGCAGCATAATTAGGGTTTGCAGGTTTTAGGGTTAGGGTTTCCAGAATTAGGGTTTCAGCAGTTAGGGTTTCTGGCAGAAATTAGGGTTTAGGTCCCTCGGCCACATCTGTAAGTTGGCTTCATTCTTTAGGCTTTGACACGTTAGCAGTTTGTTACAGAAGCCACAAATTTCAACTGTGTCAATTCCTTATCATCATGAGCTTGATGACATGAAGGACAATCTGTTACTGATGAAGATTTTGCAAGGATCTTTGAATAGTTGCAAGGTGGACAACGCCATGAGCACTACCTCCTCAGAGACGGTTGCATGATGATGCATGGCAGACTTTGTGTCACTAGGCCATTGCGACATAAGGTCATGGTAGAAAGTCATGTCTTATCGTATGCAGGGCATTGTGGAATTGATGCGACAATTAAAGCGGTAGAGACATTCTCTTATTGGCTTACTTTGAGGAGAGATGTGGATGTCTTTTTGCGAGCATGCTTGATCTCCCAAAAGGTCAAGTTTGACAGGCAAAAGGCACCAGGGTTATTACAGCCACTGCCGATTCCGGATAAGCCATGGGAAAGCATTGCTATGGATTTTATCTTTGATCTTCCAAGAACGCCGACAAAGAATGATGGTATATGGACCATTATTTGCAGGTTCAGCAAGCAGGCCCATTTTATTCCTCTCAGGAAGAAGATAAAATCTGACCAGATGGCGCGATTGTTCATCTACAATGTGTTTAAGTACCATGGTATGCCACAATCGATTTTCAGTGATCGTGATCCTCGCATGACGAGTTTGTTTTGGAGAGGATTGTTAGAGAACATGGGCACTACGCTCAAGTTCTCGTCTTCGTTTCATCCACAAACTAACGGACAGTCAGCAGGGGCTAATTCTACTGTCTTATCTGCTGAAATGTCATGTGTCAAATAATAAGGGCAAGTGGGAACAGTATTTGCCTATGCTTGAGTGCGCGTACAACAGTACGGTGCATTCATCAACTGGCAAGGCACCTTTTGGGATTGTTGAAGGTGGCAAAAAGGTTCCTCCCATTTTGCATACAAAGGACAAGATCTTTGAGGCAGATCGATATGTTGAGAACATGGATGAAATGTATAAGAAAATCAAAGTTGCCTTGGAGAAGACTTGGGCAAAACAGAAAAGGGCTGCTAATCATCACCATCGTGAATTGTTGTTTTCACCTGGTGATTGGGTACTCTTGTGGTTTGAAAAGACAAGGTTAAAGAAAATGAGGGGCAAGGAATGGCTGTTTCCTAAGCTCAGCATGCGTTACTATGGGCCTTTTCAAGTGCTTGATAAGATCAACGATGTTGCTTATAGGCTGAAATAGCGTGACACCTTGAAGATTCATAATGCGTTTCACGTGAGTCTTCTACCCTTCGTGGGTGATGTGCCAGAAGATATGCCACAGGAGGATCAACCACAAGTTGAGGAACTTGATGAGATTTGGGTACTTGAGCAAATTTTGACACATAAGGAAAGAAAAGTTAAGGGACAAGTTGCAAGACGCTATTTGGTGAAGTTCAAGAACTATCCACCTATGGATGCAAAGTGGATGGAAGAGCATGAACTGTCAGAGTCACCAATTGTATTGCAGCTTTATCTTGAGGCCTTTGTGTTACAGCCTACGTATGCCCCAACTCAACGTATTCAAAGGAGAGGTAATGATAGAGCTAGCACGTCAACTGTACATATGGATTCAATGTAATAAAGTGTGCATTGCTCTTCAAGTGTTAATGGTATAATAAACACTTCTATCATAGATGGAAATGACAAAAGTATGAAGGTCTCATTAAGTCATTTGTATCTATGTGTTATGACCTTTCTTGCGGGTACATGCGATGATAAAAGCGTGCTAACAACACAAGATCATCAATGGCATGTATATATGGCATGCAATCGAGGATGTTTGTGATTTCAAGAGTGGGGTATGTCACGAGGACATGGCAACTGCTAACTTTAGTTGTTGGTTTCTTTGCAATGATTTTTATTTAATTTTTGGGACCCTCTTTTTGAAGTTGCAAATGGCCAGACATTGTGTTGCCAGTGTGAAACGGCCGATGGCCGAGAGTTCACCCGCAGACAGGAAGGCCTTGTCGCCACGAGTTGGTCGGGCCAATCGGCACTGGAATCCGAGCAGTAGAAGGGTTTAAAGTCATTTAGGCCCTCTTGCTACACTTATAAGTCGGTGGGTACTAGGAAATTAACTCAAAAGAGGCAAAGTGGACACATGGCAGCTCTGCAGCAAATTGCCAGCTCCATCAGTTGAAGTGGGCGCCCATTTTTGAGAGGGGCTGATTTTGCACTTGAATGTGACTACATTGTGTGTGTGAGTAGTGGGTGCAGGTGATCATAGCTTTAATGGAAAGCTTGCCTTCTCCCTTGCTCTATGTAGCGCGACGATTTGCTCTCGCGCATCTCTCTCTCCCCTTTGGCACATATGGTAATGCCCCACTAGATGGGCTACTCAGTTGATCATGTACAGTTTTGAGGGTTTATGCGTGTTTGCCAAGGCAAGAGCCTTTTGAACAGGAACCGGATTAGCTAGTTGCTAATCCCCCACAAGTATGCACAGATCCATCGCAAAGGATTGTGAAAACGGAGAGTTTTCTCGCGTGGAAACTTGTCCGTTTCAAAGGGGAATTGTTCCATTGCGTGCGGGAGCAGCGTAGGCGTGCTCGCTCCGCCCAAAACGATCCAAAACAGAGAATTACAGCCTGTTGTGTTTTTCTGCAAGTTTAGGGTTTTTGTCACGTGACACATCCAACCCTATGTGTTCGTGGACAAGCTACAACACGACAAGGGTTCAGTCAGTAGATTTAGAAGTGATCTGGCACTTTTGTGAGTCTATTCGTAGACCGTGCATGCCCAGTCACTTGGTATAGATGCATATCCTCTGGTTGCACACAGGATGATCATCAGTATTCCCATCAGAATCCCTCAGATTTCATCAAGGGAATTTTCCAGTGTATTTAGCCTATTTTACCTATTTTTGACATTTTTCACTTATTATTTTTAAGTGACTTTTGTTGGAAGTAGGTAGGGCAAATTGAGTAAGTTTGTATATAAGCAAACCTAGACTAGCACTAAATGACAGAAGAAGCAACAGGAGCCAAGCTCAGCAGGCAACTTCTCAACAAGACCATGGCGGTTTCCCCCACCAAGCAAGAAGAACCTCCCCTTGCGTTTTCTCATCAACAGATCACCGCGATGAAAGCAAGCCCAGTGCATAGCGTTTTTGCGTCAGCATGATCGCCAGCAGAACCTAGCAAGCTATCGTTTTTGAAGACCATAGACCTAGCGTTTCTGACCCGAAGCAGCATCGCTAGGCAGCCCCAATAGCTAGCGTTTTTCCAAAAGTTACATCGACAAGCAAATATGCAGCCCTAGCGTTTTGGTCATTCCTAGCGTTTGCAGATTTCAGCCTTTGACAGATTTAGGCAGCGTTTTCAGCAATGAAGCATTTGCCTGCTCAGCCCCTCAAAGAGTAGCAGATTCGGCCCGGAAAGACCATCAGTTTCCAACCTTAAGAAACCTCAGTTTTCAGCCCTAAACCTGCAGCTTTTCAGCGACAAAGACCATGAGAAAACAGCCCCAAAATCAGCATTTTTGGACTAATCGCAGATTTCAGCCCATAGCGTTTTTGGACAGCAGATAAAAGATTGCAGATTTCAGCCCTTAGGTCGGTGTCATCATCCACGTCGTCATCGCCGACATAGCCTAGACTTGCATGAGTCACATGCATTCAGTTTGTACCAGTTTGTGCAATCATAAGTAGACCACTCTCGCTGACGAGAGTGGGGCCTTCAGAGGAGGGTGTTACAACGTCTCTGGTGTCGTACCTCTCTTCTCTCTCTATCTCTGAGTCTCATACACTTGCACGCACAGTGTCCATTCACTTTGTTTGTGATCATAACACTCTCTCAATAAGAACGGAAGGCTCTCCCTTCCATAAGAACAAAAGGAACCTTGAGCACAATTCGGAGCACTCATCTTGAGCAAAGCGCAAACATTCATTCCGCTGCACCTAACATTGGTATCAGAGCTTTGACAGTGTTCTGTATCACTCAAGGAAAGAACCACAAGAATCACAAGAATTTCTTTTGCTTGTTACGGTCGCACGAACCTAAGTTCGCTTGGGCGTGTCGATTCCAAATGGTGTTTTTGAAGAGTGACAGGAATCGCAAGAAAGAAGGGCTTGTCCAGCCTCCCCTTGTGTCTCTTTTCACTCATTGAGAGCGGACCGTGCACTTAGCGGCCGGCCAATCGACGTAGGTGGGAAAAAGAAACCTTGGTGTGAGCGCAAGGCCGCCAAGGGGTGCGCCCGTAGAAAGGAGTAGAACTCGGGTGAAGAGAAGATCTATCTTAAACACAAATTGCAAGCCAAAGAAAACCTCAAGAGCCTCAAGAACCTCTTGACCCTCAAGAACCCCCAAGAATCCAAGTTCCTTGTGAACCCAAGACCCCAAGAACCCACAAGAACCCATGACTTTAGCGGATGGCCATCACTCGAAGCGGAATGGATACTTCGCTTGGAGGTGATGAGCATGAGAGAGGAGAAGAAGAATTTTCCTCACCAGGAGGTTTTTCCGACCCTCCCCCTTCCCCATCTACGTCAAGGATTGCACTAACTCCTATGGAGGCTTTGGACCAGATATTTATGGAAAGGACGTTAGAACGCGAAGCAAGACATGCAGAAAGAATGGCAGAAATGGAACGCAGACACGTAGAAAGAAGAGCAGAAATGGAGCGCAGGCACCAAGAAAGAATGGCAGCCGCTGTCAAACGAAAGAGCGACCAACACATTAGTTCTTGCGACTCTTTTCTGAAGCTCAGGCACAGATGCAAGAGATTCGGGAAAAGGAGACTCTCTCAGTCTCTTCTTCTTCAAAGCATGACACGCAGGATTTGCATGATTGTGAGAAGCATGATGATTTGAATGACAATGATAAGCATGCTGATTTGAATGATAATGATGAGCATGATGATTTGCATGATCAAGATGTGATTTCTCACAAGCATGATGAGTTGCATGAAGATGATGTGATTGTTCACAAGGATGATGTGTTAGTGGATACTTTTGCTAGCGAAGCTAACATTGTTACAGATTCAATCAATCATGAAGAATCGATCTTGGCTTTCGAGGCGAGGTCCACAGATCCCCCACAAGAAGATTCGATAGATCCCGAAGAACCGATCTTGGCTCTCGAGACTAGGTCCCAAGAACCATTACAGGAAGTACTGTGTGTTCGTACGATTGGTCAATACGCATTGTACGAGTGTTTCATTTGTGATCGTTTCTTGTATTTTAGTCAGCGTCTCTATCTGATCCCTGTTCCTAGGCATGACATATTGTACGTTGAGCACGTTTCACTCATGAATGAGCATGAATGTATACGGATTGTTCGTGAAAAGCTGAAAAGTATGTATGTAAGGAAGTCACATTCCATGTCTCTTCCTTGGCATGACACATTCGTAGAACGAGCACATGAAAGTATGAGCACCAAGCATAGGCATTTCCGTTGTGAATTGCCGCAGTTGATTGATTTAGATCAGAGAGAAAATATTCGATCTCATTGTTTGCATGTGTTTGATGAACGGTTTGTCACTCGGTCTCTATGTTCATCTACATTGCATACAGAGTCTTTAGAGAAGACAAGATTTTTTCCACTCACTTAACATGGAATGGGTATGTTCATGGTTTTGTGTTGAAAATGGTTTCAGGAATTTTCAGCTTCGGAGATTCTTGAAGAAGGAAGAAGCATGACTCTCGACGAAGTAGAAGCATTGAAGGAGCCACAGAAGACTTTGTGTCGCTTTCAGCGCGGCCCAAAGAAGCAAGCGTTGCAGACCTTTATGAAGTTCAAATACCGCACGACCCACACACCAGAGTGGGCCAGCGAAGAGTCCCTTCCAGGATTCCGGATGCTATTGGCGATCTTCCTTGACGCCATACAGTTCGGTACCAGTACCTCACTTTGAAAAGGAGGGGATGTCACGTGACACATCCAACCCTATGTGTCCGTGGACAAGCTACAGCACGACAAGGGTTCAGTCAGTCCAGTCAGTAGATTTAGAAGTGATCTGACACTTTTGTGAGTCTATTCGTAGACTGTGCAAGCCTAGTCACTTAGTATTGATGCATATCCTTTGGTTGCACACAACATGATCATGGGTATTCCCATCAGAATCCATCAGATTCCATCAGGGGAATTTTCCAGTGCATTTAGCCTATTTTACCTATTTTTGACATTTTTCACTTATTATTTTTAAGTGACTTGTGTTGGAAGTAGGTAGGACAAATTGAGTAAGTTTGTATATAAGCAAACCTAGACTAGCACTAAATGGCAGAAGAGGCAACAGGAGCCAAGCTCAGTAGGCAACTTCTCAACAAGACCTTAGCGGTTTCTCCCACCAAGGAAGAAGAACCTCCCCTAGCGTTTTCTCATCAGCAAATCACCGCGACGGAAGCAAGCCCAGTGCATAGTGTTTTTGCATCAGCATCAGCGCCAGTAGAACCGAGCAAGCTAGCGTTTTTGAAAACCATAGACCTAGCGTTTTTGACCCCAAGCAGCATCGCCAGGCAACCCCAACAGCTAGCGGTTTTGCAACAGTTACATCGACAAGCAGATATGCAGCCCTAGCGTTTTGGTCATTCCTAGCGTTTGCAGATTTCAGCCTTTGACAGATTTAGGCAGCGTTTTCAACAATGAAGCATCTGCCTGCTCAGCCCCTCAAAGAGTAGCAGATTTAGCCCGGAAAGACCATCAGTTTCTAGCCTTAAGAAACCTCAGTTTTCAGCCCTAAACCTGCTGCTTTTCAGCGACAAAGACCATCAGAAAACAGCCCCAAAATCAGCGTTTTTGGACTAATCGCAGATTTCAGCCCATAGCTTTTTTGGACAGCAGATAAAAGATTGCAGATTTCAGCCCTTATGTCATGAGGACGTGGCAACTCCTAACCTTAGTTGTTGGTTTCTTGGGACCCTCTTTTTGAAGTTTAATTTTTGAGACCCTCTTTTTGAAGTTGCAAATGGTCGGGCATTGTATGGCCAATGTAAACGATAGTTTCACCCGCAGACGGGAAGTGGGTCGGCACTGGAATTCGTATAGTAAGAGGATGTCTAGGCTCAGTACAACCGTAGGTCCCCCCGTCGCACTTAGCAAGTTGGTGATTACTAGGAAGTGAACTCAATAAAGGCATAAAGTCAAGGTGGGATCACCAACAGAAAGTAGTTGACAGTTGGGCCACATTGCACTATTAGATGCGGTCCCAATGAGGATAGATGGTCAGATGACCAGTGGGAGCCCAACAGAACCATCTCCTAAAAATTAGGGAACTGCTATTTTGGGCCGTGAAATGTGTTCACGTCATTACCTTCGATATGACCAGGGCAACATTTTATTACTCTGCTGCAAAGTCAACTGATGCACCAGTTGAGAGATTTTTAAGCCGGAAGCCCAATGCAGGAAAATTGCATATATGAGTGCCAAGTGGCACTTTTTGGTCAATTTACCAAGTCTGGGAGAAGAGAACTCGTAATTGACTCTTTGGAGCAGTTTTGGAGGTTGTTAATGTTGATTTTCAGCCATTTCTCTCCATTTTTGAGCTTCCCATGACTTTGCCTAGGTCTAAGGAGCTCATTTTCAGCATTGGAAGGCATCAAATGCGTGTTTGTAGAGCTGTTTTGCTTCGTTTTCAGCGATACGTAGGTTTTGGCAGCCATGGAAATCTTTCCCTTTTTGCATCTATTTGTTCACAGATGCATTACAAGTTAAGGGTAGAAGAGGGGGGTGCTCGATTTATGCTGGGGGGATGCTTCATTGAGAACCTGTCACAGGTTAAGAGCTATGGAGTGCTTGCTTTCCTCTCTATGTACAGTGTGGTGCTCGGAGTGATGACCTGCACACTACACACTGCTCTCTCTCTCCCCTACGTGCAGTTATGTGATGCGCCACAAGAGGGCTCTTCATTTGATTGATGTACAGCTGTGTGGGTTCATGCTTTTGTACTGAGGCAAGAGCCTCCTTGAGCAGGAACAGGGGTAGCTAACTGCTACTCCAAAGCAGGCACTGGTGAGGGTCATAACCTCACCGTACAGGTGCGTTTTCAGCGCTATGTATGCGCTGTAAATTGACTGTTTTTCAGCCATATGGATGCCAGAACCATTGGGAATAGTGCCCCACTGGCAGAGGACAATTAGGGGCTGAAAACAGGGCAAAAACCAGTAAATACAGCGTGATGAATTTACTGTTTTTGGGCAAGAATTAGAGGGTTTATGCCAATGGAAGTGAGTTCCAACAGGGGAATTTGGTTTCGTGCAAGTTTTGGGGTTGTTATGCTGCCGAAATTTGGCCAAATCAAGTGGTATCGAGTTGGATATGGACAAAGGATTCCCAGGACTCTACTTTGTAAATTTACCCTCTCAAAGTATAAAGAAATACCGAAAGGGGCGCCAATATTGGGGCCTACAGGTTGTCGGCGTCTGCTCGGGGCATTCTAGCTTCCGAGCCGTGTGTGTATTCAAGTGTTAATTCCTGTCGCAGGTTCTTTTTGCAAAGTGCTCTCTGTGTGTGTCTATAGTAAAGAATTTCGGGTGAAAGCCAACGCCTACGGGCCTGTTTCACCTTAGGTCGGTGTCGTCATCCCCGTCGTCATCGCCCACATAGCCTAGACTTGCATTAGTCACATGCATTCAATTTGTACCAGTTTGTGCAATCATAAGTAGACCACTCTCGTCGACGACAGTGGGGCCTTCGGAGGAGGGTTTTACGTCTCTCTCTTCTCTCTCTATCTCTCAATCTCATACACTTGCACGCACAGTCTCCATTACTTTGTTTGTGCTATGATGGAAGGCTCTCCCTTCCATAAGAACAAAAGGAACCTTGAGCATAGTTCGGAGCACTCATCTTGAGCAAAGCGCAAACATTCATTCCGCTATACCTAACATTGGTATCAGAGCTTTGACAGTGTTCTGTATCACTCAAGGAAAGAACCACAAGAATCACAAGAATTTTTTTTGCTTGTTGCGGTCGCACGAACCCAAGTTCTCTTGGGCATGTCGATTCCTAATCGTGTTTTTGAAGAGTGACAGGAATCCCAAGAACGAATCGCTTGTCCAGTCTCCCCGTGTGTCTGTTTTCAGTCATTGAGAGCGGACCGTACACTTAGTAGCCGGCCAATCGACGTGAGGTGGGAAAAAGCAACCTTGGTGTGAGCGCAAGGCCGCCAAGGGGTGCGCCCGCAGAAAGGAGTAGAACTTGGGTGAAGACAAGATCTTTCTCAAACACAGATTGCAAGCAAAAGGAAACCTCAAGAACCTCAAGAACCCCCAAGAACCCAAGTTCCTTGTGAACCCAAGACCCCAAAAACCCACAAGAACCCACGACGTCAGTGGATGGTCATCACTCGAAGCGGAATGGATACTTCGCTTGGAGCTCATGAGCATGAGAGAGGCGAAGAAGAATTTTCCTCGCCAGGAGGTTTTTCCGACCCTCCCCCTTCCCCATCTACGTCAAGGATTGCACTAACTCCTATGGAGGCGTTGGACCAGATGTTTATGGAAAGGAAGTTAGAACGCGACGGAAGACATGCGAAAAGAATGGCAGAAATGAAACGTAGACACGCAGAAAGAAGAGCAGAAAGAAAAGTAGAAATGGAGCGTAGACACTAAGAAAGAATGGCAGCCGCTGTCAAACGAAAGAGCGACCAACACATGAAAGAGTTCTTGCAACTCTTTTCTGAAGCTCAGGCACAAATGCAAGAGATTCGGGAAAAGGAGACTCTCTCAGTCTCTTCTTCTTCAAAGCATGACACGCAGGATTTGCATGATTGTGAGAAGCATGATGATTTGAATGACAACGCTAAGCATGATGATTTGAATGATAATGATGAGCATGATGATTTGCATGATCAAGATGTGATTTCTCACAAGCATGATGAGTTGCATGAAGATGATGTGATTGTTCACAAGGATATTGTGTTAGTGGATACTTTTGCTAGCGAAGCTAACATTGTTACAGATTCGATCAATCATGAAGAATCGATCTTGGCTTTTGAGGCGAGGTTCACAGATCCCCCACAAGAAGATTCGATAGATCTCGAAGAACCGATCTTGGCTCTCGAGATTAGGTCCCAAGAACCATTACAGGAAGTACCGTGTGTTCGTACGATTGGTCAATACGCATTGTACGAGTGTTTCATTTGTGATCGTTTCTTGTATTTTAGTCAGCGTCTCTATCTCATCCCTTTTCCTAGGCATGACATATTGTACGTTGAGCACGTCTCACTCGTGAATGAGTACGAATGTATGCGGATTGTTCGTGAAAAGCTGAAAAGTATGTATGTAAGGAAGTCACATTCCATGTCTCTTCCTTGGCATGACACATTCTTAGAACGAGCACATGAAAGTATGAGCACCAAGCATAGGCATTTCCGTTGTGTCCGTTGTGAATTGCCGCAGTTGATTGATTTAGATCAGAGAGAAAAGATTCGATCTCATTGTTTGCATGTGTTTGATGAACGGTTTTTCACTCGGTCTCTATGTTCATGTACATTGCATACAGAGTCTTTAGAGAAGACAAGATTTTTTCCACTCATGGAATGGGTATGTTCATGGTTTTGTGTTAGAAATGGTTTTAGGAATTTTCAGCTTCGGAGATTCTTGAAGAAGGAAGAAGCATGACTCTCGACGAAGTAGAAGCATTGAAGGAGCCACAGAAGACTTTGTGTCGCTTTCAGCGCGGCCCAAAGAAGCAAGCGTCGCAGACTTTTATGAAGTTCAAGTACCACACGACCCACACATCAGAGTGCGCCGGCGAAGAGTCCCTTCCAGGATTCCGGATGCTATTGGCGATCTCCCTCGACGCCATACAGTTCGGTACCAGTACCTCACTTTGAAAAGGAGGGGATGCCACGTGACACATCCAACCCTATGTGTCCGTGGACAAGCTACAGCACGCTTAGGTTTCAATCAGTCTAGTCAATAGATTTAGAAGTGATCTGGCACGTTTGTGAGTCTATTCGTAGACCGTGCATGCCCAGTGACTTAGTATTGATGCATATCCTTTGGTTGCACACAACATTTTCATCGGTATTCCCATCAGATTCCATCAGGGGAATTTTCCAGTGCATTTAGCGTATTTTACCTATTTTTGATATTTTTCACTTATTATTTTTAAGTGACTTTTGTTGGAAGTAGGTAGGGCAAATTGAGTAAGTTTGTATATAAGCAAACCTAGACTAGCACTAAATGGCAGAAGAGGCAAGAGGAGCCAAGCTCAGCAGGCAACTTCTCAACAAGACCTTGGCGGTTTCCCCCACCAAGCAAGAAGAACCTCCCCTAGCGTTTTCTCATCAGCAGATCACCACAACGGATGCAAGCCCAGTGCATAGCGTTTTTGCATTAGCATCATCGCTAGCAGAACCCAGCAAGCTAGCGTTTTTGAAGACCATAGACCTAGCGTTTTTGACCCGAAGCAGCATCGCTAGGCAGCCCCAACAGCTAGCGGTTTTGCAACAGTTACATCGACAAGCAGATATGCAGCCCTAGCGTTTTGGTCATTCCTAGCGTTTGTAGATTTCAGCCTTTGACAGATTTAGGTTGCGTTTTAAGCAATGAAGCATCTGGCTATTCAGCCCCTCAAAGAGTAGCAGATTCAGCCCGAAAAGACCATCAGTTTCCAGCCCTAAACGTGCAACTTTTTAGCGACAAAGACCATGAGAAAACACCCCCAAAATGAGCGTTTTTGGAATAATCGTAGATTTGAGCCCATAGCGTTTTTGGTAAACAGATAAAAGATTGCAGATTTCAGCCCTTAGGTCGGTGTCGTCATCCCCGTCGTCATCGCCGACATAGCCTAGACTTGCATCAGTCACATGCATTCAGTTTGTACCAATTTGTGCAATCATAAGTAGACCACTCTTGCCGATGAGAGTGGGGCCTTCGGAGGAGGGTTTTACAACGTCTTTGGTGTCGTATCTCTCTTCTCTCTCTATCTCTCAGTCTTATACACTTACACGCACAGTGTCCATTCACTTTGTTTGTGATCATAGCACTCTCTCATTAAGAACGGAAGGGTCTCCCTGCCATAAGAACAAAAGTAACCTTGAGGACAGTTCGGAGCACTCATCTTGAGCAAAGCGCAAACATTCATTCCGCTGCACCTAGCATTGGTATCAGTTCTTTGGCAGTGTTCTGTATCACTCAAGGAAAGAACCACAAGAATCACAAGAATTTCTTTTGCTTGTTGTGGTCGCACGAACCCAAGTTCGCTTGGGCGTATCGATTCCTAATCGTTTTTTTGAAGAGTGACAGGAATCCCAAGAAAGAAGGGCTTGTCCAGCCTTCCCCTTGTGTCTCTTTTCACTCATTGAGAGTGGATCGTGCACTTAGCGGCCGGCCAATCGATGTGAGGTGGGAAAATGCAACCTTGGTGTGAGCGCAAGCCGCCAAGGGGTGCGCCCGCAGAAAGGAGTAGAACTCGGGTGAAGAGAAGATCCTTCTCAAACACAGATTGCAAGCGAAAGAAAACCTCAAGAACCTCAAGAACCTCAAGACTCTCAAGAACCTCCAAGAACCCAAGTTCCTTGTGAACCCAAGACCGCAAGAACCCACAAGGACCCACGACTTCAGTGGATGGTCATCACTCGAAGCGGAATGGATACTTCGCTTGGAGGTGATGAGCATGAGAGGCGAAGAAGAATTTTCCCCACCAGGAGGTTTTTCCGACCCTCCCCCTTCCCCATCTACGTCAAGGATTGCACTAACTTCTATGGAGGCTTTGGTTTCGCACCTAAAGTGCAGGACAACGTCGGGGGAGCCTTGGAATGCTTAAACATGGCTTTGGACACTTGACAGTGTTAAAACAGGGAATTACAGCACGCTGAAATTGACCTGCAGCTTACTACAAAGCTTCCTAACCTCATGGGAAAGTGTCCTTGACATGTAGTTTTGACCTGCAGAGGGTGTTGCATTGTTATGCTGGCGAAATTGGGTCAAAAACCTGGAATTACAGCCATGGGCAGGTTTGGACAGCCTGGTGAGAGATAGGTGCAAGTGTTTGGGTCGTCTATTTGCAATAACAATTAAGAATTACCTAAAGGGGCGCCAGTCTTTGGGGCTAACACGTGTCGGCGTCTACTTGGTAGCGCTCTAGCTTCCAAGCCGTGTGTGTTTGGAAGTATCAATTCCCGTTACAGGTTGTTATTTGCAAAGTTTCTCTTTGTGCTAAAGTCTAAAGTAAAGTTTCGGGTGAAAGCCTACGACTAGCGCCCTACGGGCCGGTTTCACCTTGACATAGTCTATTGTACTCGCTCGATGCCGATGGGAAAAGCAAGTAAAGCCACTGGACTGAGGGAAACTATGTATATCATTCAATAGCCAGCCCAATAACTTTGACTGTGTCAAGAAGTATCGCAGGGTCTGATGATCTGTCTGGACAACAAAATCAGCACCTAATAGGTAGTGCTTATAGCTAGAGAGCGCATGCATCACGGCCAATAACATTTTCTCATAGATTTGCATAGTCTTTTCTAGCCCTTGTAGGATTCTGCTCTCATAAGCTACTACCTGACCATCTTGCATTAGCACTGCTCCGATGCTATTGCCACAGACGTCACAGTGGACCACAAATGATTTCCTGAGATCTGGTAAAACAATCACGGAATCTGAAGTCAACTTTTCTTTAAGAGACTGAAAGGTGAAATCTCTCTATGGGTCCATCTGAAAGTGACCTTTTTCTTTTGCAAAGCGTGAAGAGGTGAAGCTATCTCAACAAAATTCCCGATAAACCTTCTATAGTATGAGCACAATCCCAAGAAGCTTCGAACATCATGCACAGTCTTTAAGTTTGGCCATGTCTTAGTAGCTTCAACCTTTGCGGGATCCATTCGGACACCATCCTTTGACACAGTGTGGCCAAGAAAGTGAATCTCTTCCAGGAAGAATTCACTTTTCTTAGGATTGACAAGTAACCTGTGACTGCATAACTCTTTGAACACAATGGTCAAGTGACGCCTATGCTCCTCTTCATTCCTCGAATAGACTATCATGTCATCAAAGAATGCGCCAACAAACTTTTGATGCGAGCGTAAAATCCGGTCCATCATTCTATTGAACGTGTGTAACAAATTGCTGACGTGTCGACCTATTGAAGAACGGAGCTACCGGCCGAGGGGCCTAAACCCTAGGAAGAAAAGTAACTGAAGACGTGTCACAAAGTGATGACGTGGTTGCCCGAGAGTAGAAACCCTAACCCTAATTACTGAAACCCTAATTCTGGAAATCCTAACCCTAAAACTTGCAAACCCTAATTCTTCTGCCAAAAACCCTAAAACTGTAGAAACCCTAACCCTAACCCTAACCCTAACCCTAAGGGCAGATTTGCGCGTTTTGCGTTGGTTGATGACGTGGCAAGCTGTACGGATTTTCGTGATTTACGTTGGCAGCTTTTGGCTTTGCTTTTGGACTAGAAGCTTTTGAGTTTTGAAGGCTTTCCACTGTAGTTGTTTTTTAGGCCAAGGGCCTTTAAATCTGAGGTTAGGGCTCATTCTTTGGCATGCTTTCTGGAGAAGGTGCAGAGTGTGGAGTACCGGCTTGTATTGTGTTGATGTAACATAAAGAAATACTGAAAGGGGCGCCAAGGTTTGGGACCAATACTCTTTGGGGTGGAATTCTGCCACTCCGTGTCGCGTGTCGTCTCTCTCTCTTTCAGTTTAGTTGTTATTGAAGTGCTAAAGGTCTGTTCAGTCTGTTCTTTTCTATTGGCACATGGTGCCCGTCTTGTGACAGTGGTATTAGAGCATCAGGCGTGTGCTTTTCTGAAAGCATACCGGTCCTACAAAAGAGCAGACAAAGCTATTGGAATTTTATTTGAGGGATCTTGTTAGCCACTCCCACCCTTACTTCATCGCGCATCGGGCGTGCTCCCGTCTTCACCGCTCATGTCTTACAGGGCATAAGCCATTAAGATCACTTGCACCAAGATTTGTTTGGAGTCACCGTTTTTCTAAAAGGCAGTGCCATATAGATGTTGATAGCTACCAAGCAGCATACTCAAAGTACTTGGCAAGCTTTCAAGGAAAATTTTGTCCGAAGTTATATGGTTTCTGACATCTTCCTTCGGAGTGCAACTTCTAGCAGAGTGGGGTATCCTGAAATGCTTGCCATGGAAACCCTAGCAGATTATAACTTGAAATTTCTCGACATCTCTCAATAGATGTCTCTTCTCGAGTTGATAACCTTGGAGGTTCGGTGTGATTGCTATCTCTTGGGACTACCATCGCCGCCAAAAAAACAATGTTTGCCCAAGAGCTGATGGACCATGCTGTGCTCGGCTACGACCTTATGGAAAGAAACCTAACCCTAATTTTTGGTGCAAGTTTCAGGATGGAAAGTCAATCGACTTTTCGAGCTCGACTGATGTCGAGATAGCTTTTTAAGTTTGAGTTCTGCTTGATCTTTTTTGGTGATCGTGTTTGGAATTTGTTTGAAATGGATGGTATCTGTTTTGAACATGTTTTGGTGCCGATTTGAAATGTTTGACTTTGGTTTTAACACTGGTTTCATTGATTGGTTATTTTACTTCCCTGGTGGAGAAGTGAGAAATATTGTTTTGTTATTGTTTGAACCTCGGAACGATGCAAACCGATGCCATGGGAGCGTTTCGTTGTATGCTAGAAAACCTCCGAACGACGCAGGCCGATGCCTGGGGAGCGTTTGGTTGTATGCTTGAACCTCCAAGCGACGTAGACTGCGGTCTGCGGAGCGTTTGGTTGTACAGTCCTCCGAGCTCATGGCCCGGACCTTTTCAGGTTATTTGCGGGGGGAGTGACGAGGTAGTCGTTGAGTAGCTTCATATCCCAGACTGTTTGTCTCGGGGGAGTGCTCAGCGGCGCTGTTTGTCGTGTCTTGTAACATGCATATGTAAGCATTCGTGTTGCATTGTGATGTGCCAACTATTGAATATTCCTAATTGGATGAGATTGCCTGGATATGTAATTTTAGTGCATCAAGACACCCGTGGAAGATCAGTACGATCTGGGTGTGATGGCTAATTTTACTACGCCGGAATATCAAGAGTTCCGATCTGGACGAAAGGAGAAGCTAATTCCTTGATCAAAAGAGCAGAAAGGAGAAGCTAACTCCTTAATAAAAAGAGCAAACTGATTGTTCCTCGGAATGTCTCTCGGAAATTTTTGAGCTAATTTGAGTTGTTTTGCAGATATGCTTTAATCGAGAACGATTACTCTCTTTCAAGAAGGGGAGATGTAACAAACTGTTGACGTGTCGACCTACTGAAGAATGGAGCTACCGGCCGAGGGGCCTAAACCCTAAGAAGAACAAGTAACAGAAGAAGTGTCACAAAGTGATAACGTGGTGGCCCGAGAGCAAAAACCCTAACCCTAATTTTTGCCAGAAACCCTAACTGTTGAAACCCTAATTTTGGAAACCCTAACCCTAAAACCTGCAAAACCCTAATTCTGCAAACCCGAATTCTAAAACTGCAGAAATCCTAACCCTAATCCTAACCCTAAGGGCAGATTTTCGCGTTTTGCGCTAGTTGATGACGTGGCAAGCTGTACAGATTTCCGTGATTTACGTTGGCAGCTTTTGGCTTTGCTTTTGGACTAGAAGCTTTTGAGTTTTGAAGGCTTTCCACTGTAGTTGCTTTTTAGACCAAGGGCCTTTAAATATGAGGTTAGGGCTCATTCTTTGGCATGCTTCCTGGAGAAGGTGCAGAGTGTGGAGTACCGGCTTGTATTGTGTTGATGCAATATAAAGAAATACCGAAAGGGGCGCCAAGGTTTGGGACCAATACTCTTTGGGGTGGAATTCCGCCACTCCGTGTTGCGTGTCGTCTCTCTCTGTTTCAGTTTAGTTGTTATTGAAGTGCTAAAGGTTTGTTCAGTCTGTTCTTTTGTATTGGCACGTGGTGCCCGTCTCGTGACAACGTGACAGGAGCATTTGTAAGACCAAATGGCATCACTAAGAACTCATAAAGACCGAATGTCGTTCTAAACGTGGTCTTGTGCAAAACTTCTGGCCTTATACAAATGTGATGATACCCAAACTCTTAAGGTCTATCCTGCTAAAAATTGCAACACCCTCTAAACGGTCAAGAATATCATCAATCTTTGGGATAGGAAACTTGTTCTTGATGGTATTCTTGTTCAGCGCACGGTAATCCTTACAGGGCATAAGCCAAAAAGATCACTTGCAAAGAAGAATCCAAGATTTGTTTCGAGTCACTGTTTTTCTTAGAGGCAGTGCCATGCAGATGTTGATGTCTATAGCTACCAAGCCGTACACTTCCAAGGACTTGGCAAGCTTTCAAGAAAAATTTTGCCCGAAGTTATATGGTTTCTGACATCTTCCTTTGGAGTGCAAATTCTGGCAGAGTGGGGTATCTTGAAATGCTTGCCATGGAAACCCTAGCAGATTATAACTTGAAATTTCTCGACATCTCTCAGTAGATGTCTCTTCACGAGCAGATGACCTTGGAGGTCCAGTGCGATTGCTATCTTGGGACTACCATCGTCGCCAAAGAAACACTGTCTATCCAAGAGCTGATGGACCATGCTGTGCTAAGCTATGACCTTATGGAATGAACCTAACGCTAATTTTTGCTGCAGGTTTCAGGATGAAAAGTCAGTCGACTTTTCGAGCTCGGCTAATGTTGAGATTGCTTTCTAGGTTTGAATTTTGTTTGAACTTGTTTGGTGATCTTGTTTGAAATTTGTTTGAAATGGATGGTATTTGTTTTGAACCTGTCTTGGTGCCGATTTGAATTGTTTGACTCTGGTTTTAATATTGGTTTCAATAATTGGTGATTTTACTCTCGGGTGGAGAAGTGAGAAATACTGTTTTGGTATTGTTTGAACCTCGGAATGACGCAGGCCAATGCCTGGGGAGCGTTCTGTTGTATGCTAGAAAACCTCTGAACGACGCAGACCGATGCCTGGGGAGTGTTTGGTTGTATGCTTGAGCCTCCAAGCGACGCAAATTGTGGTCTGGGGAGCGTTTGGTTGTATAGTCCTCTGAGCTCATGGCTCGGACCTTTTTAGGTTATTTGCGGGGGGAGTGACGAGGTAGTCGTTGAGTAGCTTCTTACCGCAGATTGTTTGTCTCGGGGGAGTGCTCAGCGGCGCTGTTTGTTGTGTCTTGTAACATGCATATGTGAGCATTTGTGCTGCATTGTGATGTGCCAACCATTGAATATTCCTAATTGGATGAGATTGCCTGGGTATGTAATTTTAGTGCATCAATCAAGACACCCATGGAAGATTAGTGCGGTTTGGGTGTGATGGCTAATTCTTTTACGCCGGAATATCAAGAGTTCCGATTTGGACGAAAGGAGAAGCTAACTCCTTGATCAAAAGAGCTGAAAGGAGAAGCTAACTCCTTGATCAAAAGAGCCGAAAGGAGAAGCTAACTCCTTAACAAAAAGAGCGAACTGATTGTCCCTCGGAATGACCCTCGGAAAGCTAACTTGAGTTGTTTTGCAGATATGCTGTAATCGCGGACGATTACTGTCTTTCATGAAGGGGAGATGTCACAAACTGCTGACGTGTCAAAGCCCTGAAGAAGGGAGTCAACTTGCAGATGCCGGTCGAGGGGCCTAAACCCTTAAGAAGAACAAGTAACAGAAGAATAAGGTCTACCAACTTAGGGGGACCCCGTCTGATGGGGCCGCAAGTGATATAAAGGAAATAAAGCAAGACCCACACACACACACACACAAGAAATTGCGTAGCTGTTGATGACGTGGCAGATTTTTGAGAATTACGCTGGCTGATGATGTGGCAAGTTGTACGGATTTCCGTGATTTACGTTGATAGCTTTTTGGCATTGCTTTTGGACCAGAAGCTTTTGAGTTTTGAAGGCTTTTCACTGTAATTGCTTTTTAGGCCAAGGGCCTTTAAATAGGAGGCAAGAGCTCATTCTCTTGGATGCTTCTTGGAGAAGGTGCAGAGTCTGGAGTACCGGCTTGTACTGTGTTGATGCAATATAAAGAAATACTAAAAGGGGCGCGAAGGTTTGGGGCCAATACTCTCTCGGGTGGAATTCCGCCACTCTGTGTCGCGTCTCGTCCCTCTCTCTCTCTCTCTCTCTCTCTCTCTCTCTCTCTCTCTCTCAGTTCAGCTGTTATTGAAGTGCTAAAAGTCTGTTTCAGTCTGTTCTTTTCTATTGGCACGTGGTACCCGTCTTGTGACAGAGCCTCCGTCGATGTCGTGGTCGCTCTCGTAGATGTGGGCATCTAGCTCTCCCGAGCTCAATGGCTCTGTCAACTAATGCACCTCTGGTATAGGTGGGCTCTGAACTCTGCTGTGAAGCTTGCTCATCTTACTGCCGAGTCCCTGCTCTAGAGAAGTCAATGATCTCCCTCTGTGGATGTCTCTCACTGCCTGAACTCCTCAAGCGACTCTTCCTGTGTCTTCGCAGCTCTAAGCTCTACATTGAGGGTACTTGGGTAGACAATGCCATCATATTGTACCTTGCTTATTAATCATAATGATCTCTTAAATTCTCTGAACTGTGCGTTTTGCGAAATTTCTCCACTCTCGTTTCTGCCTAGATTTTACTCTTTGCTCTTAATACTTAATGTGACATGTCCTTTCTGTCTTTGGATTGGGAGGCTTTTCATCATCATTGGATTGATCGTGTTTCTTCTGGTCTGATCCTGGAAACTTTGTCCAGTCAAGCCTTGAGCCGAAATCTCCACCCACTAATGCCAATAAGCTGCCTTCCTGAATAGTAAAATAAACCACGTCTAAGTAACTCCTCTGTTTGATTCAATAGCATAATAGCGATGTCCTCTGATGAGGTTGCTTTAAAAGCCTAATGAGTCTCTTGTTTTTCGGCTTGGAATCAGGAGGCGTTTCACCACCATAAATTGATCTTGTTTTTAGGGGGTCTCTCACTCTGGTCCTCCTCAGCCAAACTTCACAAACACTCTTTTCCCAAGTAATGTTCTTCATACAGATGTTGAAGTAGCGTTTCTCTTGTAAACATTTCTAATTGCTGTGGAATTAGATTTTTGTTAAACACTTTTATATTGCATATTGTCTCATAATCATGTGGTAAGAATTTTGTTGGTCCTTCCTAGCACTATGTTTGAACTTTTCGTAGTAAAAAATGGAAATGTAACTAAGGCAAATGTATTCTGATGATTGAAGGACACAAGAGACATGTTATAATGTCGCAGTGCTATGATATATGACTATTCTCTTTGGAATACAGCTGCAGAGAATAAACTTCGTTGAACAAGTAGGGTTCTTTTCAGAGGTTAGGAAAAAGCTGATGGACAGAGTGGGTCGGCAGAAGGCACAAGAAATCGTATCAAAAGCTGTGTTCTTGGTTTGTCTAGGAAACAATGACTACTTAACAAATTATTTTGGCAACCCTTGGGGCCTCAGCTCTGAACAGCGCAAACTTCCACCCGATGAGTTTCGTACCCTTCTTATTTCCATATATGAGAGCAACTTGCTGGTATGCACTTATGATATGCTGATAGCACATTATTTGAGTTTTCTGTTTCTTAGACAAGGTTCTGGTTGTTAATGAGGTTTCTGTGTTTTGGTTAACAAGTTCAAATTCAAATTCACAATACTGGGAAGAGTTTGACTAGCACTGTGTTTGGAAAACCTTAAGAGCATTTTTGTAAACAGTAGATAGAGGTTTACTTTTCATTGAAGTCGTGCAAGATTATCTGCACCGCAAGGTTTTTTTGTGTCCCCTAAATTTTCAACCTTGAGCTGACCCATGTGTTAGCATATTATGTATGTGTTGAATTATGTGTGTTTTATGTTAGGATCGAATTTGCACTTCAGTTGTGGAAAAATATAGGTGAAAAGACATCTCTTGCCATTTAGTTCCTGAAGAAAATGTCTTGTTGGTGATTTCTGTCTTACAATGGGAAACTTGCACCTTAATTTTGCTCCTGACTCTAGTTTGAACTTGTACTTACAGGAGTTATATGGCTTGGGGGCCCGGAAGTTTGCGCTTGTGTCCCTTTCAGTTATAGGGTGTATCCCTTTAGAGCTGTTATTATCCCGTAGTCATGATGGTAGCTGCAACATGGTCATCAATCAGGAGGTTCGAAGATTTAATTCAGATCTTTTAGCTCTTGCATTGAAGCTTCAGGCTGCTCACCGTGATGCACACTTTACCTTTGTGAACTCATATAACATTGTTTCCAAAGTCATCAAAAATCCTTTTGAGTATGGTAAGTCATATAAGTCTGTACAGTTTTGTTTTCTTTTGAATGTCTCCGTTTCAAAAACGATGGGATTATGTTTTTATATGTATTTTAAGCATTCGTGCAATAAAACTTGCAACACATCAGCTTCTGATTTCTATTGTGTTAAATAAATAAATAAATAAATAAATAAATAAATAAATATATATGAGAGAGAGAGAGAGAGAGAGAGAGAGAGAGAGAGAGAGAGAGAGAGAGAGAGGCGGAGTTCTTCTTCCAAATGCATTGGCCCCCAAAGAGTGGCGCCCCTTTTGGTATTTCTTTTTTATTGATGATTCACAAAGTACAACTGTGGTGAAGAGGGGCATGTCATTGCGAAATGCTCAAAGAAAAAACTGGGGAAAAATTGATATTCATCAAAAAGTTTTGACAATTCAGAATGATGTGTTGGAGGACAGAGGGACAGAGCAGAAACCTATAGGTCCGTGGGCACAAGAAAAAGAACATAAGGGTAAGATAGGTCCAGCAATAATTTGGTCAAGAGCAAGCTGTTCCACCTCTGAATGCAAAGTGGATGGGGGAGGAGAACTTTGATCTATACCTTTAGGCTTTTAGATTTTTAACAGTGTCTTTTCCCTAAGTGCATGTCGAATCAGCGGGTTGAATCTAGTGCAGTGTGTGCTACACAAAAGGGGAGCCAGTCCACTCCCTTGTCACAAGTTGCCTAGATTGACTAAAGTCATTAATTTCTCCGAGATTTTAGGGATATTGATGGTTTGACATTATTATGTAGAATGACTTTATGAAAATTTATACATTGAATTGAAAATTTCCTAGATTGAACAGATTATGTGTGCTCTTTCATGTATGTATTGTCAGAGTAATGTAAAGAAAGATGAAATGTCTGCAGCATTTTGTCCATTGAATGATATAATCAATTAAGTGTACCTAGACATTTGCTAGAGATCAGCGAGATCTGGATGTGATGGCTAAGTGAATGTGATTCTAGTGCATCAAGATTCCTATTTGGATGAGATGATTGGATACTGTTGTGAGTGCATCAAGAGTTCTGGAAGGATGAGATGGCTAAACAAAGATCTAGGTGCATAAAGAGTTCTAGACTAGATAAGATGACTAGATTGAGTGTTTGCACTACAATGTTCTGTGTGAACTAAGTGTTTGATTGGTAAAATACATGCTCTGTTCTGTAGGGATGGTCATGGGCATGGTTTGCTTGAAATGCGAGAAAGGATATGAATCTGATAATGACAAGATTTAGTGGATCAAGACACCCGTGAAAAGATCAACACGGTTTGGATGTGATTGCTAAATACATTACAATGATCGTGATTTGTATATGGGGCCCTCGATGGAAATGTGATTGATCTGTGACTGATGTCTTTGTGCAAGTGCTAGATCTGTGCAGTCGAGTGTATGGGTACATAGAGTCAGTGTCTACTGAGCTAGTTTTTGTCTTGTGTCTGTTTGTAGGTGTAATCGAGGGCAATTACAATTCTTTCAAGAGGGGGGTACGTCACAGGTTGGTGATGTGGCATACAGATAGAGGGTTAGGGTTGTAATGGCCTGACTCAGACAAACTTATGAAGTATGGCCAAGAGGCTTAACAGAAGGGTTACGGATTTAAACAAAACCTAACCTTACCCAACTTATGGAGCACCGGTTGAGGGGCCTAAAACCTTAAAGAATCAGAGATCCCCAAAGATTGCGTAAGATGCTAGTAGAGGCTACAATGCAAATAGTGATGATGGCCTCAAAATGTTGTCGTGCCATGCCACGTGCATAATGTGAAACTAAAATATCTACTTCATTCTCAATGCTTTTGTTATGTGGGGCCAAATACTATGGTGTATATAGTGTGATATATGCGAAAACAGATGCCACGGTTGCAACTCCGTATATACCTTGCCGAGACAGTGAGGCCCTAGACGTGGCACTATGGCATGTTTTGTCACATAAACATATGCCTAGTTTGCTTTAGATGTACAAATGTCAAGTGTTTCGAAGTGGCACGCTTGTTTTGCCTAGAAAGTTCAATGCAGGCGATCTCGGCAAAAAATAGCAGGTTTTATGCGCGGGCCTAAAAGATTAATCCAGATTGCTTGCCAAGTGGAAAAATGAGGTTCAAGATGAAATTTAAGCCCAATGGGATGTTTTTCACAATTTTAGGGATTTTTCCTAGCTCGATTGGGGGTTTTACGAGCAAAAAAGGCTATTTTTGGGCTAAAAAATGACAAGAAATGGCTCAAAATGGCACATCACTCACGGTGCCATGACTATGAGAGCTGAAGGAACATTTTGGAAGAACAATATCAACACTCCGAGCTCTCTTGTGAAGGGATACAAAGCCTACACCTATGGTCTGCTAGTGCAGTCCTGTGCTGTTTAAACCCTGTATTCGAGGTTGTGAGGCCACCGATTAGGGTTTCCCCTCATCAAATAGTTACTTGGGATTGTCTAATGAAGTTCTGAAGCTTCCATGAAATGTCTACGACAGAGAAGTGAAGCGTTGTTTAGGGTTTTTTATCAGGGCGAAAGAGCACTGCAATTGTGCAATTGGCAACGAGGCTACACCAAATCATCACATACACAAGATTTTTGAGTTGATCTTGGCTCTTTTTCAAAGAAGCTTTCATGGCTGAAGTTTTGTTCTTTTTGAATGTGTTTTTAGCTTCAAATCTTCTACGACTTGCTTGATTTTGTTGCGAACTCTCACAATCAGAGACCTGACGCTTTCCTAGCGGCATTGCGCACTTCTTAACACAAGTTTGGTGAACCGGACGCGAGATAGGCTGGGGTGAGGGTTCCAAAGCTTCATTGAAGGTCTCAAATCAAAACTCTAAAGCTATGGAGCAACAAGAGCAACAAGGGGTTCAGTTTGATCCATATGCAACAACAACAAGCTGTCCACCAACGCGCTTCAATTTGTGGTAAACAAAATGGGCCAATTCAATCGTAAAAGATGTAACAAAGTATCTTTGTGGGTATGTAAAGGAGATGGAGCTGCATCGAGTGCTTGAAGGCTGAAGCAAAAATGGTTCAAAGTTTTGAGCTGGCTGTGGTTCTTGAGATCAGAGAGCATATAAGGGGAATTAGAAATGAGCATGGGGCAACGTGGGAAGCATTCAAGTTAGCCTTAAAAGAAGAGTATTTCATGGAGGACTCCGAAAGGGTAACAAAGAGGAATTTTTAGAGTGGTAGCTCGGCCAAAAGAGGGGCTTTCGCTCACCGAACTGCTAAGGGAATTTGAATGCCGCTATGATCAATATCAAGGACTGCAAAGGCTACCCTAAACTCAGAGAAGAGAGAGCTCTTTTAACGGACAGCAGGCAAAGAAATTCAAGAGAAATTAGAGTTACTACTTGAGGACAAGGATGTTGAACAGGATTAAAGACCGATTGGAACAAGGTCGAAGATGCCATTTCACTGCTAGCTAAGCGACAACGACGAAGAGACAAAATGATAGTCAACCCTACTCAAGCGCCAAGTGTTCATGAGAATCCCATAAAGCTTGTGATTATGGTTCCAAAGAGTGACAAGTCTATCTTAGATGACATTGTCAAGGGAATGCAAGAATTGAAGTTAAAGCTTACAAGGCTAGAAGGAAAGGGGCAACCATCAGGTCAATCTATAGGGCAACGAACTCAAAACAGAGAAGGCTTTGTAAATAGATGCATATTGTGTGATAGTATTGACCATGGAAGGAGGGATTATGAAATTTTCAAAGATGCTTTGATAAAGGAGCTTGTTTTTTTAAGATGGCAAAATTTACTCAAGCGAACAGGTAAGCTCTTGGCGACGAGCTTTGGCAAAGGTGGGATGAAGAAGCTAGTTGAGGACATGGCTACTAACCATGCCATCTCAATGGTTGAGGTAACCGCCTATGGGTTGAAGGTAGAACCTATCAATAAAAAAGGAGTCAGGTTTGGAGAAGAAGCATCTAATGGGATTAGAGAGCTGTGACCTTGTGCAATAGAGTCTGCTGTGAAGGGTAAAATAATGAAAGAGGTTTTGCATGAAGCTGGAGATTGCATTCGGCTAGAGACAAGTTGGAATGACCCTGCGGACTCTTTGTAGTGCATGCGTACATTGCCAAATGTCAATTGTTGAAGAGAAACGTAGGCGTGAGAATGGGGATGAAGGGCCTTCAAAAAGGGCCACGGGGAGTGAAGGCAAAAATGACACAATGCCTCCTAGATCAGCCTCCTTGCAACAGATGCCTGTCCTCGAAGTGCCTATGCAAGAAGCCTCTAAAGAAAAGAAGAAGGATGCAACGAAAGTTAAAGAAAAGGGTCCGGCCTACAAACTCCAATCTGATATAGAGGTAGCAACTGATCTCAAAAAGGTTTTGGAAGAGAGGATTTTGAACAGTAAGGTGGAATATACCTTGGGTGAGGTCCTTGGCGTAGCGAAGAGCGAGTTCCATGAGGAAATAATTGATATTATCAAGAGAAAGTCGCAGTCTCTTATTGAATCTATCCATGTACAGGGTGAATAAGAGACTTTTAAATGCACATGGAGTACAAGTCTATGGCGAGCTAGGTGATGAAACTATTGTTGGATGCTACAAGTCTAGGGGAGGAGTAAAACAGGTTCGCTTCTTGGATGATAAAGATGACAACTCAGAAGAGTTATTACTCCAAGAGTCATTGGGCAAGAGCAACTACTGAGACCCTGGTAAAGGTGGGAGACTTGGAAGAGCCATACATTGCACTAATAGATCATGGGATTAGTGGATTGCGATTTGTGCGTTGGAAATGAGGTTGAGAAAGTATGCTCCATAGAGATGTACAAAGTTATTGAGGATTTTGAAAATGCTCAAGGTGTTGATGTGCGAGTGGATACTAAGTATAAGTCTGTGGCAAAGAAAATGAAACCAGTGGCATTATCTCTACCAAAAGACTGCAAAAATAAGATGAATGTAACAAACTGCTGACGTGTCAAAGCCTAAAGAATGGAGCCAACTTGCTTAATTTACGTGTGATAAAATTGCGTTAAAAGCATGGGCTGCAACAGCTATTAGATCCCTTATTGATCAGCGATTGACACTAGGCCAAGTGGCTCACCCCACATTTGAGAAAGTGAAAAATCACGTTAGGCTTACCAAGTAATGACGGCAAAGCCACAACCACAACTATGTATGCACATTATTACCATAGCTGATGAAGGAAAAATATGGGTAAAGTAATTCATGAGATAACCTAATGAAGTGAATGACCTTGTATAACCATAGAGAGAAACTTTGGATTGATGGATTGTACTCTCCATGGCTTTGCAGGCGCTTAAGGCAGATGAAACTTGGCCATGCACATAGTGAGTGAGACAAATATCCAATTAGGTTTTTAGATAGAAATCTACAATTTATAAAGCGAGTCTTCAGAGTGAGACTGATCATGAGTTCAAGGGACTTTTGCACTCAATAGAGAGAACTTGGATGAATTGTTAAATTTGTTGGGGTCAGCCCAACTTGGGCAGTCATATTTGGTGTGAACTCTTTGTAATGCTTTTAAAAGGCCCAACCCCTAAATGAAAACTCTCTTTTTGTATGCACACTCATCTCATTTCTTGCTCATCTCTACTGTATTAAAGCCATGTCGATTAGAGAGGCTGTCGCAGTCCCCACATCTGGTATCAGAACCATGGTGGAGGAGACGGGCTCGCCAACACACAAAGCCGCCACAACTACCTCTCAAAATGCTATCGCAAGGGGCTCTACCATTGTTGCTTTGTCGCAAGCTCCATAGGTCGGCATCTCAACCGGTAGCGTTGCATATCAACACGCCATCGGTGCCTCTCTGCCTCACCATGCTGCCCTAGTACGTAGGCTTCGCATGCTTGCAAGTTTTACATCTCAAGATGCCACTGGTTAGTGCTAACACATTCCAACTCAAGCTTCTGCAGGGTAGCATTTCAAAAGGTGTCGCCTACTGTAACTTTGCTTGCATCTCAAAACACTGCTGTTGTTGCAAACCTACCTGCCTACTGCAGATTTGCTTGCATCTCAAAACGCTGCTGTTTTTGCTAACCGATTTGCACATGGCATCTCAAAACGCCATCTAGAATGGTGAATAATCTGATGCCGGTTTTTTCTCCCCAACACCACATCACTTCAAGCAAGCCAACAAGCATATTGAAACGCCCTCAACACTTGTCTTCATCAGCTGTTGCCTTGCAGGTTGTGCATCTCAAAACACAGATGGAGAGGAGCTATGGTGCTTTGAGCAGTTATTGAGCACAAGGTTGATTATCCTCTTTGCAAACCAATTGTGTTTGATTTTTATCTTCTCCAAAACCCTCCATTTGCATCAAGCAGTGTATGTGATGATATGTATGTTGAACAAAGTTTGGCGAAAACCCCACTTTCGTCCCATGTTTATATAAGTGTTTAACAAGATAAGTCCATGCTCTCAATTTTTTTGTAATGGATTAGACACTACCTCAGCTAAGGAAAAAATAGGCCGGAGGTAAGACCCATAGTTACACGGAACGAGAACGGGGCCCCCCGAAACGTTTCCGGAACGAGGGGGCCCCGGAATAGTGGAACGGGAATGGGGGCCGGAACGATAAACCTAAACTATGCCGGGGGGGGGGGCCTGTTTTTGACTCTTGAGAGCTCGAGGCTTGAGGGAGAGGGTTTGGATTATCTAGGAGAGGATGGAAAGCCCCCCAAGCATTCAAATAGCAATGCCAAATGTCTTTTAAAAAAAAGGACTAGATTTTTCAAATTTTAAAAATCTATTGTTCCGGATCCACATTCCGCGTTTCGTCCGTTCCGGTTTTACTTGGTTCCGTTCCCGTTTTCGTTTCAAGGGAGCCCGAGGCTTGGGAACGCATTCCGGGAACGGGAGGGCCCCGTTTTGCCCATTTCCTGTTACATTGGTAAGACCTTCCCAATGTGAAACCTTATCTCTGTTGCCACCTCATGAGGTTACTGAGTAAACCTTAACCCAAGGTTTGAGAGTAAACCAAAAACCCCAACTGTGATGGTAGCTATGTTGACCTATACTGTATGTGTTTAGGGGAGGTTTTTCGTGGTAGCGCCAGATTATGGGTCTACAGTTGAAACCATTGGTTATGAGAAAACCTAAAACTCACGGTTTTGAGTACACCAAAAACTCCATGTGTCATGAGTGTGGCGAGTTTAATTCAAGGGGACGAATGATGACAATAGTTCTAAAAATGCCAATTTTGGCTGAAGGGGGCGATTGTTGGGGTCAGCCCAACTTGGGCGGTCACATTTGGTGGGAACTCTTTTGTAATTGCCTTTAAAATGCCCAAACCCTAAATGAAAACTCTCTCTTTTTGTGTGCACACTCATCTCATTTCTTGCTCATCTCTGCTGTGTCGAAGCCATGTCGATTAGGGAGGCTGTCAGCCTGTCGGAGTCCCCACAAAACTATGGATGAAGTGCATTGAGAAAGTGAGCCTTTTTTATAGCGTTTTATAGCAGGTGGAATACTTCCCTTGCTGTAGGAGTGAGCCTCCTACCATCACATCGTTCTCAACACCTGTGTGGGCCACAACCTTATCGATTGCTGTGTCTTGTGCACACTGCCTGTGTGTGCCATGTGGACATGGGACTGACCTACAACCGAAACTTGGACTAGATGGTATCATATCCACAGAAATTGCACAGCATGCGAGCATGTGCATGCCTAATCTGAGTGTGTTTCTGTTGGTACCTCTGTTTTACGTGAAAAAGATCCATCCGTTAGTTTTTTGAAACTGCCCAATGGGGCTGCATCACCCCTAACAAGAGGTACAGGGTACAAGAGAAAGGAAAAAAGGGGGGGGGGGGGGGGGGGGGGACGAGACCATGCTGAACAAATAAGTATACGAAGACCAAATCACAAAATGAGAGGGGAGAAAAGCCAGGCAGGTGGCCGATTGTGCCACTGGAAATTGTGGCCCACCATGAAGAAAGGCCAAGGCCGCACAGTTGTATGAAAGCTTGGGGCTGTCTCTCTGCTCTGTCGGAGAACCAAGTATCTTGTCATACTAGCTGCGGGGTGTGTGTGTGAGCTCCAAGCAGAAGGCACGTACTGTCACTAACGGAGATTCAAGTCTGCTCTCAAAAACTTTATAGCAGCGGGCCGGCCAGACAAACCACTGGCCCAAGCTACTGTTCAGCTCCCATCAGTGGTCTCTCTTTATGTCCATGCAGCAGTCCAGAATGAGGCATCGGGCACTGCTGAGGATGACCTGCGAGAAGTCCAATTTCGAAATTGTGATGCTTTGTCTCATATTTAAGTGTTGATCCTTAACATGCTGATCACGCTACTGCCCCCAAAGTGAAGGCCATCTATGGCAGAATGGACGCCATCACCCAAAGAATCCTGAGCCAAATCTGCTTGGCTTGTGGGCAATCCCAGAGGCAGTCTCTCTTAGCAAAGCGAGGCCCAGACAGTCCCTCTATGTGCAATCAACCACTGAAAGACACTTATCCATCGAGCCTGGTGGCCAGCCCAAAGTCAACAAGTCCAAAAATCCATCAAGAACTCATCCGTGATCCCCTGTTGGTGCCAATGTTGTAAGGCTGCTAGAGTGGTCTGCCGCCTGGACATCATTTATGCTTCCAAGAAATGGTTGATCTGGTTGAGGACCCATGTTCCGTTTCCTAGGCATCCAGTGTCTGATAGAATAGCCTCTATAGGTTCAGACACCATTTTAAATCCGTCGTTGTACTTGTCTCTGAAGTTGTAATGAGGTAGCAGATCTGCCCCATCCCCTCTAAAGACATACATGATCTTGCTATCTTGGAGTGTTACTGGTTTATCTATAGTCCATAGAAGGTCATTTGGATTCCCATTTTTCCAGTTAAAAGGTATGTTTGGCAAGCAGGGCCATGTACTAAAAGAAGAGGGTGCTGAGGTGGGTGGGGAAGGCAAAAGGATCTTGCCAAAGCCACTCGCCATGGTCCACTGTAGCTGAGCTAGAGGCCAAGCTCCAATAGCCCATAACTGCCAGTCCCATCTGACTGCCACCTTTGGGTCTTGGTCAAGCAACCACTGTCGTCCAAATGTGGCAAGCACTCTAATGTGCACTCTGAGACCACAACTGCCTCGTAGTGAACGTGATAAAACTGACCCTCCTGCATCTTAAAAGAAGAAGCACTCCCCCTCGTGTGCAAGCTCTGATTGCAATCAGAATCTTTAGCTATGTAAAAGCACACATCCAGATTGGGATCTGCAACTCAAAAGGCACATGCGAGTCAGCCGAGACCGCCGAGTCTACATCCTGCTGCGTAGTCAAGCCCTCCCGTACGAGGCTCAATCTGTCTGTCTTCACAACCTTAGGCATGCTACAAAACTGCATCTAGTTTCCAAAACTCTGAGCCGGTTCAGCTGCCATGGGTGCCCCCATGCTACATAGATCCAGTAACCAACATATGTGCATGCTGTGGGAAGCAAGGGGCTAAAAATGAAAGGCTGTCAAGGACGCTCTTCCATGCAAGCCGGTTGACTTTGACTCAGGCATGTGCGCAACATCTCCTGGGCCTTTGAGTAGACTCATGGCGAAGCTATCCTCCCATCGCCGACTCAATCCAACTCTAGCAGGGCTCTGGAGGGGATCTGCATGCTACCTTGGTGTATCACATAGAGATTTAATGGGCTGGATGTAGATGATGTTTGAGGCACAGCATAGGGGTTTTTACAGCAGATACTTGAGATCTTTTTTGCTATGTGGTTGCTACACTGCCAGAGTGGACAGAGTTTTTGGCAGATTCGTGTAGGCCTCACGCAGCCAGTGGCTTCTACACCATTCTTGATGATTGATTGTATCTTATCACTGATGTATCTTGTGGTTTATGGTGTTCTATCCTTATGATGTCATTGTATATTTCTTAGGTTTTTTTCCATTTCCAGGGCGATTTTTATGCAATTCAAAGGGTACAAGGCCCACCTTTTTTTTTTTGGGGGGGGGGGGGGGGGGGAGAAGAAGAAGAAGGAGAGTATTTTAACGTCGTGGGAAACTATTCCAAGAGACCTTAAAGATCTATCCGACGAGGAGAGTTGAACTCAAGACCTGTTATGTGAGAGAGAGAGAGAGAGAGAGAGAGAGAGAAAGAGAGAGAGAGAGAGAGAGAGAGAGAGAGAGAGAGAGAGAGAGAGAGAGAGAGAGAGAGAGAGAGAGAGAGAGAGAGAGATGAAATGAAATGTTATATTAACGTCTTCAAAAGGCCAGAATGACCTATGAGACCAAACTGATACAAAGTGGTGAATCTGTTACAATGTCTGGGTACCTTAGTACTAAAGTACTAGGTATGAAAAGTGTGAAAGTGAATGTGAAAAACTAAATACAAAGTATTAAATAAACTTCTTAGGAGAATTCTGGGTGTCTGGCTAGAATGCTTTTAATCCTTTGTTGTAGTCTCCTCCGGTGAAGTGTGCTTCTGCCTCTTGGTCTTGGTCGTCTCGATTTCCTAAGCTCAATCGCTCTGTCAATTAGGGTGCCTTTGGTATGAATGTGGGTACTCCTTTGCGTTGGCTGCTGGCCTCCTGCTTCCCCTTCCACTCCTGCTTCACTCGATCCGAAGAAATCTATGATCTGCCTCTGAGGCTGTAGTGCTCTTTGTCTTCTCATTAGATTATCCCTGTGCCGATGTAGTTCCAGTAGGTACAAGCCTAAGCATCTTTGATCTTGGTATTGCATGATTCTATCTAGTGGTCCAAAGCCTTCTTTAAAGAGGCAATGAAAACGCCCACGTATCTCGTAGTATACTGTCCATGACGCTGCAAGTTGAGCACCTCTGTCACCTTCTCTCTCAATGTAATCTGATACCTCATTGATGTACATACCAAATAAAGTAGGGGACAGTGGGCATCCCTGCTTTACTCCAACGGTGGAATAAACAACGTCGGAATCCCCTTCTGGAGTACGTACATAACCAGTTATTGATCCGTATAAGGCCATGATCCCCCAAATAATCTCTTTGGGGACCCCTAACTCTTGCATCCTACGCATCAGTCTGGCCCTTGGTACTGTATCAAAAGCTTTCGGAAAATCCACAAAGCAACAATACATCCTTCTCCCGTTTGCTCTTCCTTCCTCAATAATGGCTTTGAGCGTAAGAATATGATCTAAAGTGGAATAACCCCTTCTGAATCCAGCTTGTCCTGTTGCCCTTATGCCCTCATTCTCTGCCCATCAACTCAATTTTTGTTCAAGAATGGATGCGTACAGTCGGGTCAAAGTGTGACCTACCATAATGGAATGGTAGTTCCCGGGTATCATAGGATCCCCTGACTTGAAAATAGGTACGATAGTAGATAATTTCCAAGATTCAGGGAATCCTTCACACATGACCCGATTAAACAGACGAGCAAGGACTTCTGAAAGTAGATCCCTGGCATGGATCAGATGTTCTGCTACCAAACCCTCATGATCATATGCTCTTCTTGTCTTCATCTTATCAATGGCTTTTTCCACCATTTCTGTAGTAAAGAAAGTACTAGTAGCAGGGCATGGCTCTAGCGGATTTGGTAATGGAGGCTGTCGAGATACCATATATAATGATGTTACATATTGATCCCAGATCTCAGGAGAAGTGATTGTCGGATGCGGTGAGTGCTCGCGAAATAAGCGCCAGGCCTCATGTGAGTCCTTACTCAAGAAGAGCTGATATAAATCCTTCTCCAGTTTGGCTAAAAATGCCCTTTTCTTGCGACGTACTATACGCCGAAGAGCAATCCGAGACTGCTTATATGTGATGATCCCAAGTGTAAGCTCTTTCTGGACTTGGGTTCTCGTCTCTCTGCATTCCTCATCATACCAACTGTTTTGAGGCGTGTTCCCAGATCCTCTCTTCTGAACAAGTTGAGTATGTGGGTATGCCTCTTGTGCTGCTCCATGTAGTATCTCTGTTAATTGAGAAGTAATCTCCTCTACAGTATATACTGGCTCGGCTGCCCACATCCTATTATAGATCTTTTCCACATAGACTGAATCAGTTTCACGCGTGAAAGTATATCTTGTGTGTGTCTTCTTCCTTTGTACTTGAGAGGCATTGTATTGGAAGGAGATTGATAAGGTCAATAGAGCATGATCCACTGCAATCCCAACCGGCCTGGGTCCCACAATAAAGTCCTGGATACTAGAAATAAAGCTTGGTGAAGTCATGACATAATCCACTGTACTGGCCCCATGCCTGTGCGGGAAGCATGTGAATCCCCCAGATAACAGGAAATTCTCTATACCATTAAGTATGGCCAAACCATGTATAGTTGCCGTCTCCATGAGATGTCTCCCATATTCAGTGTGTTCTTTATCTTGTGAGTTTCTAGTAAGCCCTCTCTGTGATAAATCCACTTCTCTGAGCATTTCCTCAGAAGTATCATAGAATACTGCTTGAGAGTTGGCCGTTCTGGCATTAAAGTCTCCTAAGAGAACGATGTCTCCATCTCTAGAGAACTCCCATATTTCATTATTCAATATGGAGAAAGGGGATTGTCCTTTAGGTGAGGAGTAGACTGAGGTACTCGGAGGGAAGTAGCATATAGCGATATATAGAAATCTACCTGTCTCGGCTCTCATTCTCACCCACATATACCTTGCTTGCTCATCTTTCTTGATAATCTATAGTAGTGGTTTCAACTCCTCTTTAAATAAGACTGCTACTCCTCCTGAACCCCGGCTACCCTGTAGAGATCTCTTGTTTGGTCGACCAGCTGTTTCCCATAAATAACCCTTCACATGTGGCATACGTTGTCTCGGTATCTGGTGTGTCTCCGAGTAGAAAACTATGTCTCTGTCCCTAAAGCTGTCTTCAAAGGCACCTACATCAAGCCTATATGATCCATTACAATTCCACGCCGCTATCCGGAGCGTTGCCCCATACATCTCGCACCGTCATGATGAGCTCTTTTCCAGAACCACTACCTTCCCTCCTCTATAAAAGGCGATTTTCCCCTTTTCTCTTGCTGCCCTGATCTCTGGCATCAACTCTTGCATGTGTGCCACTTGTGCCAATGTAAGGTCATCTCCCAGGAAAATACCGGTTTTCTTAAGAGTTGGCCTCTTCTTTAGAAATTCTTTCCTTATTTCTATATTCGGGAAGCGGAGAATAAGTGCCCTATCCTTTACGTTTCCCTTCTCATCGGTTCCTTTCTTGCCCACTCTCCATGCACTTGTGTGAGTGGGTTCTGTGATGCCCATGCGTTGTATCAGTTCCTTCACTTCTTCATCTACATTCTCGTTGTCTTTGACTCCTGTGACCCGCACATGCAGAGCCCGAGTCTTCCTTTTCTGCTCTTCCTCAATGGTCATATTAATGATGGTGGAGGTAGGTGTGGTCTCGGGCATCTGGGCCTTCCCTTTCTTCGCATCCTCAATCCATTTCTCTGCTTCATTAACCTTTTCTTGTGTCTTAAAAAGACGTTCCGCCCATGAGGATGCCGTTTTCGATTTCTATTCATCTCCTTCTCGTAGAGCTTTCATTTGATCCTTCATGTCCTCGAGCTCCTTCAGCACCGAAGGTTGGTCGTCTCCCTTCTCCTTAGTTGCAGATTTGCAAGCCGCCAGTTCTCCTTTTAGCTCCTCGATTATTGCATCTTTTTCCCCCATTTGCTTTTCCATATTTGTTCTCCATGCTTCAAAACTTGCTGATGCCTCATCGATTTTCTTTTGCATAACGCATTCTGTTACATTTACTTCGGCCTTGATTAGGTTTCGTAATTCCGTTTTCAAGATCTGACTCTCCTCATTTTGTATCCCCCGGATCTCTCTCCTTAGTTCTCTCATCATGTCTCCATACATGGAGTTCCTGTAGCTCTCAGCGCTCGCGTGCATTTCCTTCCTGATGTCATCTCTCATGTAGTTTAGCTCTGATTTGAGCATCACCTGGACCTTCTCCATCATTAGTTCATCATGTATCTTGGACGTTTTCCCCACTCGTAATGATCCTGGTGATAGTACAGTATCTCTGTTTCTCCGCTTGAAAGTAGCCGTTGTTTTTTTTGGGGTGTTGTAGCTATCTACACCCGGCCCTTCCTCTTCGGCAGGCGGATCCATCGAACCTGGGCCCCAAATGTGGGGTAAGGTACTAGGGTGGGGGACTGAGAATAGGGCTTGCTCGCTCGACGCATAGGAGGACCAGCTCGCGTATGGGAGAGAGAGAGAGAGAGAGAGAGAGAGACACGTGTGAACCCACTTCCCGGGCAATGAGCCAAATTTACCTTAGGCTTAAGAGTTTCTTTAAAACTTGAGCTATTGACTTCCTACGCGTAGATGAAGGGACTTGCTACGCGTAGGATGTCGGGACCTGCTACGCGTAGTACTGCCGAGCACCCTGCAGCCCTGCGCGTGCTCTGCTGCCTCTGTTGTTCTGCGCGCCACCTTTGGTCTACTCTGCGCCACCTACTGTGCGCGATACAGCTCCAATGCCGTGTCCTGATTCCCTTGCAATCTGCACGAACTGTGTTCAGCCCCCGCTGGTCTGCCGCGCCCCCTACTTGTACCTATGCCCTGCATCAGAACTCCCTTGCCCCCTCTGCTGCTGGTTCCCCATCAGTGCCATCGCCGAGCCCCCTGCTGCCGTGTAGGAGATGCCCGCCAAGCCCCCTGCTGCCGCGTAGAGAGAATGAAATGTTATATGAAACGTCTGAGAGAGAGAGAGAGAGAGAGAGAGAGAGAGAGAGAGAGAGAGAGAGAGAGGACTGAAAAGGTCAATTTTGGAAAGGATTTTTTTTTTAAATTTTTTCCAATTCAAGGATTTAAATATGCTGCGGAAGCTTGCTGCGGAGCGGGGCCATACAAAGGATTGCCATGCTACAAAGCCATTAGTTCTGTTTGTGCAAATGCATCAGAGTATTTATTTTGGGACTTTGCCCACCCCACTGAAGCACTCAATGCACTACTTGCCAATAGATATTGGGCAGGAACTTTTCCGGATGTGTCGTCCATGAATCTTCAAGAGATGTTTGCCTTGTGATAAGAGCCATCAAGGATAGATGCAACATTATGGGACAACTATGGCATAGGGGATATCTTCTGGTTTCATATCTCTCTATTCTCATAATGGATTCTATCTATAGACTTTCAGTCTGTTATAGTTTGGAAAAGGAGAAGATCAATGATCACAATGAATTGAGGACTTTTTAGAGCTCTAATTTTTTAATGGCTGAAAGAAATAAAAATTCAAAGGATGAGAAACAGTGATACCCCTAATGAGATGGGAAAAGGGAGCAGATTTCTTGGTTGCTGGTTATCTTTGTGTATAGATTAATGGTGTTCATTTTGAAATTGAGCCAGGAAGCCTAAAATAGTCACCATAGTAAAAAGGATGATCTTTTAAGTAAGCAAGCTGATGCTTTGTGGTAGCTACTCTATTGAGTACATTTGTGTAAACGATATTGGATCTATCATGGTAGCTACTCTGTTATCTGTGTTAGGATTTATCATGGTATTGCTAATGAGTAAATACTAATATTCTTAGGCAACGGATCCGCAACGCCTCCAATCTACCACTGTGCAGTAGAGTGGAAGTGAGGCATTTGATTCTGCAATTTTCTATCGTGGTAAGCAAGTTGCATTATTTTTGGTTCCCCTCTCTCTCTCTCTCTCTCTCTCTCTCTCACACACACACACACACACACACACACACACACACACACACACACACACACACACACACACACAAACACAATTTTTTTGTAAATCGATTTGATTAATTTACCAATGGGAAACCTCAAAGTGAGGAAAACCCACCGAAAGGGTAATGTACAAGGGGAAGAACACAGAACTACTCAGCTGTACAAAGTAGCTAGAGACATTCATAGAAGAAGAAGAAGAGAGTTTTAACGTCGTAGGAAACTATTCCAAGAGACATTCATAGAAAAGCCGATGTATCTCTACAGTGATATCACCAACTTCCAAAGCAAACCGTAACGATTGCTTAAGGGAACGCTTGAAGAATGGGAACGAGTCTGCATGAGTACGATGGAACATGTAAGCATTACGTTGACGCCACAGGGTCCAATAAGCACAGTATCTGACCCACATGAAGAAGACCGCAAAACGTTGTAGTGTCGGTGAGAAAATGCCAAATACCCATAACCTTTTGTAAAAGACAACCCTAGGAAAGCCGAGCCGCATACAGGCCGATACACGTCGAAGGAAGTCTCTAGTAATGCAGCAATCCCACAAGTAGCAAATATCCTCTTCTGCAGTGGAGCAACGGATGCAAGAGGAGGGGTGAATATGACGCGCCCTAAGAAAAGTTCTAACAAGCACTCCAAGCAAACAACGTCAAAGAAACAGCCGCTCCTTCAAAGGCAAATGGCTTTTCCACAAGGCAGAGAGAAGCTTCCTCCACCAGAGATTAGATTTGTGCATGTGCCAAAGGGCATTACAAAGATCAACAAACCATGATTGTGGTAGAAGAAGAGCATAGATTCGACTGGCAGAAATATCTCGAAAAGGTGTTTCTCGAAGATCCCAATCAGACATGTGATCACCATCAGGTAAAGGTGACTTGCAAAAAGTCAAGCAAAATGCTTTGAAGTTCTCTTGAAAACTAGGTAATGCATGCCCAATCCAGAACGGTGAGCGGCGAAGGGGAAACTCAAAAGTATATCCGGCCTCATTGACTACATCCTCAACCACACGAATGCCACGTCCAGAGAGAAATGCCACATGAATGCCACGACCAAAGAGAAAGTAAGCCTACCGAGGGGAGCGGTCAACCAAAGTAAGAGAAAATACCCGGCTCCAATCGAGACTCTCCAAGCGAAGCGAATCACCTTCCTACCGAGGATTCCATGAAAGATGAATCGTAACCTCTTTTCAGGCAGACACCAAAGTGGAATCAAAAGGACATCCAAGAATGTGCCCTTCTATCTTGCCAAAACCACCTCCCAGATAGATGGTTGCCAATGGCCAAAAGAGGAAGTAACTATCACAAGACGGGCACCACGTGCCAATAGGAAAGAACAGACTGAACAGACTTTTAGCACTTCAATAACAACTGAACAGAGAGAGAGAGAGAGAGAGAGAGAGAGAGAGAGAGAGAGAGAGAGAGAGAGAGAGAGAGAGAGATGACAGGCGACACGGAGTGGCAGAATTCCACCCTAGAGAGTATTGGCCCCAACCTTGGTGCCCCTTTCGGTATTTCTTTATATTGCATCAACAGAGTACAAGCCGCTACTCCAGACTCTGCACCTTCTTCAGGAAGCATGCCAGAGAATGAGCCCTTAGCACATATTGAAAGGTCCGTGGCCTATGAAAAGCACTTTACATGAAAAGCCTTCAAACTCAAAAGCTTCTGGTCCAAAAGCAATGCCAAAAAGTTACCAGCGTAAATCATGGAATTCCGTACAACTGCCATGTCAGTAGTGTCAGCGCGTTTTGCGAAAATCTGCTATGTTAGCACTGTCACATCATCAGTTGCTACGCATGTGTGCGGGTCTTGCTTTATTTTAATCCTTTATGTCACTTGGGGTCCCATCGGACGGGGTCTCCATAAGATGGTAGGACTTCTTCTATTACTTGTTCTTCTTAGGGTTTAGGCCCCTCGGTCGGCATTTGCAAGTTGGCTCCATTCTCTAGAGCTATGACACGTCGGCAGTTTGTGACATCTCCCCTTCTATTACTTGTTCTTCCTAGGGTTTAGGCCCCTCGATCGGCATCTGCAAGTTGGCTCCATTCTTTAGAGCTTTGACACGTTGGCAGCTTGTGACATCTCCCCTTCTTGAAAGAGAGTAATCGTCCGCGAGTATATTGCAAAACAACTCAAGTTAGCTCAATTTTTTTTTGAGGGACATTCCGAGGGACAGTCAGTTTGCTCTTTTTGTTAAGGAGTTAGCTTCTCTTTTCGGCTCTTTTGATCAAAGAGTTGGCTTCTCCTTTCGTCCAGATTGGAACTCTTGATATTTCGGCATAGTAAAATTAGCCATCACACCCAGATCGCGCTGATCTTCCACGTGTGTGTTGATGCACTAAAATTACATACCCTGGCAATCTCATCCAATCAGGAATATTCAGTGGTTGGCACATCACAATGCAACACAAATGCTCACATATGCATGTTACAAGACATAGAAACATAAAGCCACCGATGAATACCCCCCCGCAAATAGCCATCCAGGTCCGGGCCATGAGCTGTTCAACAACTCCCTCATCGCTCCTCCCGCAAAAGGTCCAAGCCATGAGCTATAGAGGCCTTTTACAACCAAACGCCTCCCATACCGTAGCCTGCGTCGTTTGAAGGTGCTGAGAGTAACCATTGCTGAGACATCTTAATACTCCTCTCGTAAATAACCATGCAGGTCCGGGCGATGAGTAAAAACAACACTTTTCAATCATTCAATACTCCCCCCGCAAATAACCACAAGGGTCAGGGCCATGAGTATGAACAAGCATTCTCAAACATCATTTCTCACCCTCCACCCGAGAGTAAAATCACCAATCATTGAAACCAGTATTAAAACCAGAGTCAAACATTTCAAATCGGCACCAAGACAGGTTCAAAACAGATACCATCCATTTTAAACAAATTTCAAACAAAGTTTCAAACAATACTATCTCAAACAAACTTCAAAAGTATAGAGAGTTCATTCAGGGTTTTGTTCAGACAATCAAACTTTGAGGACTACTGGCTTGCCCTTCTGCATCACGGTGATGGTTCGGTTTCGAACCTAAAGAGTCACATCATTCTTGTCATGCCAAGACATGCCTAATGGAACATCGCAATTGCCCAACTTCATAATGTGGAAATCGGCTTTTCCATGATAATCTTGGATAGTCACTAGAAGAGCACCAATGAGTGGTACCACTTTCTGAGTTTGCTTTGTGGCTAGCTTAGCTTCAATTTCTCCACCCTCTGCATCATAATCAAAGTCCATCTGCTTCAAGAATTCTGGATGGATGAAGTTCTTTGTAGCTCCTAGGTCAAAGAAAATTAGGGATTTCAAACCATTGACTTTGCCATCTGCTCGACACAATTCATTTGTACTTTCAAGGCGTATGCCATAGATGTCAGGTACTAATGCAATGGCCGGTTTAGATCGTTTAGTTGGAGATGATCTTGGGTTTCTGTCGACTGTCGACGCGGGAGATGGCTCCGCGGGTTTGTCAATGCGTTGGGGACAACCAAAATAGTTTTGTCCTGTTTGAAAGCATCCAAAACAATTGAACTGAGAGAGAGAGAGAGAGAGAGAGAGAGAGAGAGAGAGAGAGAGAGAGAGAGAGAGAGAGAGAGAGAGAGAGACGACACGCGACACGGAGTGGTAGAATTCCACCCCAGAGTGTATTGGCCCCAAACCTTGGCGCCCCTTTCGGTATTTCTTTATATTGCATCAAACAGTACAAGCCGGTACTCTAGACTCTGCACCTTCTCTAGGAAGCATGCCAGAGAATGAGCCGTTAGCACATATTTAAAGGCCCTTGGCCTATGAAAAGCAATTTACATGTCCAAAAGCAATGCCAAAAAGCTGCCAACGTAAGTCACGGAATTCTTACAACTGCCACGTCAGCATTGTCAGCGCTTTATGCGAAAATCCGCCACGTCAGCACTGTCAGCTCAAAATCCAAAAATTGCCACATCATCAGTTGCTACGCATGTGTGCAGGTCCTGCTTTATTTTAATCCTTTATGTCACTTGGGACCCCATCCGATGGGGTCCCCACAAGTTGGTAGGATTTCTTCTTCTGTTACTTGTTCTTCTTAGGGTTTAGGCCCCTCCGTCGGTATGTGCAAGTTGGCTCCATTTTTCAGGGCTTTGACACGTCAACAGTTTGTGATAGTAACGACATGCTGACCAAGGTGTGCAAACATGAGAGTCCAAGACTGAATTTGTTGCGCAAGTATAGGCAACAACATAACTTTCCTAGCAAGAACATGCTTGCACAAATCCAAGATATTAAGGTCGCCTAGGTGTTTAGGAGTCAAAGCTTCTCCATTGATAGCAAGCGTAAGCCTTTTTTCTGAGCATGGGTCCGCCACAAATGGGACAAACTATCTGACATAAGAGAATCAAGACAACGACGAGGCCAATGCATCAGTGGCAAAAAGAACTGAACATATGCCAACACGATACTCTGAACAATTCGCAGACGAACATGTAATGCCCAAGTGGATAACTTCTGGTAGTGCAATTTGACATTCAAACGTTGCATAACCCAATCCACTTTCTGAGAATGAGTGACATTCCATCCAATTGGATAACCCAAATGCCTAGTGATCACGTTTGGAGAAACAATCTCACCTGGCCAGAATATACTATGCCAATCACAAGAACGAAGAGGCAGAAGCTTCGATTTACAAAAGTTGACTCTAAATTCAGCCGCAATGCCAAATAGTTCCAAGGCTTCCATAATCACTTCAACATCAGCATTCTGATTAGGAGGCATAAACAACGAATCATCGGCATAAGCCTAGCCAACGAAGGTACGACCCGAGGGTAACCGCAAACCAACGAAGGTCAAGTGATTAAGATAAATCAACAACGGGTGAGTTGCAATAGCATACAACAGAGCACTAAGGGGGCAACCCTGCTTGATCGAACTACCAAGAGGTCAAGATTCTGTTATTTCACCTTCCAAGATCCTCGAAGACGTGCTACATGCATACAAGAAATAAACCACATTGGCAAATTTACGATCAAACCCTAGGCACCTCATCGTGGTAGCAATGAAGTCCCACTGTACAGTGTCAAAGGCCTTTTCAATATCAACTTGCATAACCAGCACATCCTGTTGAGTGTACTTAGCATACTCCATGCCAAGCATAACATTAGCCAAATTGTCCATAATTTGGCGAAGTGGAATGAAACCAGATTGAGCCTGATGGAGTCCTGCAAAAAGATGGCCCTTAATGCGGTGCACCAACATCTTAGCCAATATCTTGTAAACCACCGGCATCAAAGTAATCGGGCGCCAGTGAGAGAATCGCTCGCAAAGTGCTTGCTTAGGTAGCAATTTAAGTAAACCTTCTTTCCAGGATAGAGGCAAATCCTGTTTCTGCCATGTTGCATTTATCATGAAAAGCAATGGTTGTTCAAGAGCCTGCCAGAAGGAGAGGAAGAATTCCACAGTAAGCCTATCCCAACCGGGAGACCGCCAACAGCCCAAAGCAAGCAACACACACTATGCAATTCTGAGGTAGTGAACGGGTCCTCAAGGCAACATGTATCTTGTGGGGATATGATCGGGCGAACAAAGGAAAACATCAATTGACGCGCATGTAGAGCAACCGAGGATGCCTGAGAGGGAGCAACAAACACCTGTCGATAATGCAAAACCATGGCATCAACAAGTTCTTGTTTTGAAGAAGTCCAAACACCTGTGGAAAGCATTACCAGCTTGATTGCTTGCGACACTCGTATGATGCAAATGCTTTAAAAATTTCTTTGAAGCACAACCTTTATCCATGAAAGCCTGTTGACGGGCACACGTATGCCATTTAGCAAGTTTACACTTGTCATTATGCTGAATACAAACACAAGCTTTGCACAACTCCATCTCAGAGTCAGACAAAGGCCGCAAATCAACCAACACTTGCAGCCGTTGACAAGCTTGCTTCGCATCCTTAACATCCCCCCAAGTGCACTGCATGTAATGCGTGCCATAGTCATAATTAACACTTTGCACCGTCATAACAAAGCGATACCAAGCAGCATCAAGATCAAGATGCATGTGAGCAAGCAGAGGGGGAATAATATCAAAAATCATGTCACGAAAAACCTCATGAGTGAGATAAGCATTGTTAATATGTAGCAGACGTTTCCTAGGAAGAGGTCGATCACAAAGAGACTGCCCAAAACTCACATTCAACAAAACATGGTAATGATCCGATAACTGTAAGGTGTAATCAATGCTGGCCTCACATACAACATCCTCATATTGTTGCAGATTAAGCAAATACCATCGATCCAACCGCGCTCAATAAGAAGAGTGAGCAACATACTGAAAAGTAAATTCAGAGGCATTTGGATGCAAATGCCACCATAAATCAATCATCGGAGTAGAAGCAAAAAAATTATCCCATTCTTACTGTTCCACAAATAACATGTGTGAATTACCCGTGGTACTATCATCCATCCCAGGGGTATTATTAAAATCACCACAAAGGAATGCATTTGAAGTCCATGAGCGAGAAGAGATGTCTCGCCATAGAGCAGCCCTTTGCCCAGATGCTGTATGTGCATAAACACCTCCAAATTCATAAACATTATTGTTCCAACAAGCATTGAACCACCATCTAGTGGCCATACAGATCATTGTACAAGAGAGTTGGTTGAAGCTCATGCCGAACCAGCATCAATAAACCTGAATAGTCTTGCAAATTAGCATATGCAATCCAATAACCAACAAAATAAGAACACTGAACAGCAAAGTCATGTTGATTGTGTTCTCGCAAAACAACTATATTTGCCCTACATGTATGTACATAGTGCCAGGTCAGTCACCATTTGTGAAGGTTACATAGCTCACGCACATTGTATGTAATGCATTTAATACGACTGTGCATCAGAAATGGTATGTACAACGGCAAGAAACACATGGATCAAATCAAGATGCCCATATGGATATCTATATCAGAACCCATCTGCTGAATGAAAGCAAGAGAATTGTCCATAGAATCTTCCTGAGAGGTGGAAGCTTCACCCAAAAGTACATCCTTATAAGAGTGTATCACTTTTTCCTAGGCATCATCAACGTGCGATTGTCATTGTAGGGAAGCTGCTTAAACGATACATTCTTATTGGCGTTAACCAGAGGAACATAATTAAGGAGGAAGGTGGAGTACGAATTTTCACTGTCTTTTTAGGCACCACCCATGAGCTAACATCACTTGACCCAACATTTTTGCCTTTCCCTGCATTTACATTTCCAACATGAACAGAGTGCGGATTTTTGTTTCTCCCTTTATCTACATTGGGAATCACCTTCATAATAGAAACTCCATTCAATTTAGCTTCACCAACAGATTTTCCTATAGGGGCAGGGGCAAAAGAAGGAACACCGAAAGAGGGGGCTGTAAAATTGGTTTAGGACATTCATATTGCATGTGACCGAATCTACCACATCGAAAACAGGAATTTGCAAATTTGCCCCATTTGAGTTTAAAAGGACGCTTGCCAACCCATGGATCCTATGAATCCACCATAATTCCATCCGGGGTATGCTTGTCCGTATCCCACAAAGAATGCAAAACCTATTGGTATTTGCATCCAATTTCGGGGAGAAAATTACCTTGCCAAGCTGAGCAACCAGCAATGGAAGAAAATGCCTCGGGAAATCAACAATTTCCATCCACACAGGACATTTGTTACGAATAAGGCTTTGATATTCCTTCGTAAGTGCCCACGGCAAAATATGAGTCATCTGTGTGCCAAAAAAGAGCGGAGACGTCTCCAGCAAAAGGTTTCTAGCTTCAGTGTCTGCCAGCAAAACCTCATAGAAACCCCGAGTACCAAAATAAACGCCTCGGACAGTCTGGCGTTTGAGAAGGAAATCAACCCATTGTCTGACATCTTACGCAATTGGCATTTTACCCGGTAAAAACAAGATGACCGCATTCATGGCATATTGCATTACCAGATCCATAAGGTCTTGTACTGGAATTTGTACCTGAAGGGCAGGTGCCTGACCATTCCAAGATTTTTGGGCCTCTTTGAAGTCTTCATACATACATCTTTTGATTTCAGAAGCACTCTCCAAAACATTGTCCATGGCTTTACGATGCTTGAAAACACACTGAAACTCTGACATACACCAACCGCGGACCACGACCAAAAACCAAAACAAAAGACTTTGTTTGTATTTTGTGTTATTTTATCTATTCACAAAGACCTCATAAATATATACATCTGCCACAGAAGACATACATCTTGCAAAATAACAGAGCTTGGAAAACTGTAAACTGTCACGAGCTGAAAATTGCATGGCATTGTGATGGAGCAGGTTGCACAGAAGGTTGACAAGGGGCGAGCAGGCTTAGGGTAGCGAGGGTGGAACATCTGCAAGGGTTGGGACAGTCGCGCAGAACAACTAGAAGACTTGCATATGCAGACGCAAGCTTCGGCGCGTTGAATAGGGGATGTGCGGGCCAGAACCGCTCGATCGAAGGCTCAATAGTGTTCGTAACTACACACACACACACACACACACACACACGCTCTCTCTCTCTCTCTCTCTCTCTCTCTCTCTCTCTCTCTCTTACACACACATACACGCACACGTGCGCGCGCGCACACACACACACACACACACACACACACACACACACACACACACACACACACACACACACACACACACACACACACACACACACACACACACACACATCCACTGGCACAGGCGCATAGAACTGCAGCAGCACGCAGGAATCTAGGTGACAGAGGAGCATAAATTCTTCGTGCACCTCCCACCACTCATACTCCCCCCCCCCCCCCCCCCCCACACACACACACACACACACAACTCTAATACCCTTTTCATCAACATTGCCTTGAAATGATAGAGCCTAAAGCCCCCTTCTGCAGTAAAAGTCCTATTAGTAAGCTAATGACTTTAAAGACATGTGACCAAGGCACCTAGCATGTTGTAATCATGTTGAGTAGACGAAGTAGGGCCTCAACACTAAAGGGCACGGGTAGAGAGAGATGGGATCCGCGGTGGAGGTCGAAAGGGGGAATCTCGAGGCGAATTGAGGGTGGTAAAAAATAGACGTCCAGCGCAGGCACGGGGACTTGAACTCTCGCCATCGCCATGAGAGCCCAATGCACTAACCGCTACGCCGGCGACGGGCAAGCTGACATGTGGGCAAACCATAAAATGATAAATAAACTTGGACAGGCTCCCTGCTTGTCCAAGTTTACTTTTTCGTGTCCTACTTTACCCAGGCCATCCTACGGCTGTGCGCGTCCCGATCCCCCTGTCCTAGCTTAGCTGTCGTGGATCCCACCACTTGGGCTTCATTAAATTGCCCATGCCCTTTAGTGCTGAGGGAAGTAGGGAGGCTCGTTCATTTGACATTACACAAAAAGACATTGAGCATTTCAATTAGTAGATTCAATTGTACCAATGCACGATCTTTGTGTTTGGTACCAAATGAATTGGGAAAATTCTAGCACCACCTCACTTGGCAATTCTACTATTTGTAGATTATTACCATTCTTTTCTTTTCTCACTTTTATTTTTTCCAAGTAAAATATGAAGAGAAAATCGAAAAGAACTGTAAGCCAAAACAATCTCTTGATGTTAAAGCTAGGCTATTATGATTTGAAAATGCAAAAAATCATTGTGGGTTGTGTAGTACAGGGTTTATGCTAGATGGTTTAGCCAGTTTAACGAGAGATCTTCAATAAAAATTGTTCATAACTTGGTTATCCAAAGGAGGACACAAGTTACTACAAGAGATTCTTCTAGTTGAATTGTACCTTGCCTCGATTACAAGGGGCCGACACTAAAACACCCACATCCAATTGGTGTGTGCTCTGGGCGTAACCGCATGAGTGTGGTCTAGCACTTGAGGTTTTATTTGATTGTTAAATAGGATGTAATTACCTCAATCCAATTAACACCTGATTTAATTCCACATCTATAGTATAATAACCACAATCCATTCTCTTTCAAAAGGAGAGGGAAGAAGTTTCATGCAGGGAGCACGAGTTTTGAATGGATTAAAAATTTGAATGGATTAAAACTTTGAGTCATTTTTGCCACTTATATAGACATGTTAGTCTAGAATATTTTTCAAAGGAAAGTTAAGTTGTGCTAATTAATCTTGTGCTAATTAATTCAAACCAAATTGTTTTTAAATGGTGTGTATATAGGAAAGAAGGTTCTTGAGAGTTTCTTTCAATTAGACATAGTGTATTCTATACAAAGTGGTGGGCAATTGTCCTAATTTCATGGATGAAAATTGAAAATTATAGAGATCAAAAGCTACTGGTTACAAGCATTTGGAAACCTACAAATCTCACATATTGCATTGTAGTGAAGATTGTAGAAATAGTTGCGTTCATTTATGGTAGGGACGCCATCATTGAATAAAGTCTTAGTGCCTCTCGTGGCCATTTAAGGTCCGTGATCCAGAGATTGAGACAATTTTGATAGTTAGGCCTTCCTTTCTTCTTGGGCTCCATTGGTGACACCTCACTTCAATTTAGAGAAGCAAGAATAAGACAAGAGAAGTGAGTGAGGGCTCTATTCTTCATGGTCCTAGATGTAAGGGTTCTACACCACAAGCGAGGTTTATAACCTAAAGGTTATTTTAGGAGTTGAACATCCTATTACAACTAGAATAAAATCTCAATATACGTAGGATCTATAGATGACGCTTGTCCTCCCACATTTAAGAACCACAATTTTCTAGATAGGATATGAGACTTACGCTTAACATGCATAGGAAATATAGATGAGGCCTTTCCCCACATATTCAAGAATCATAATATCTAGGGTATGAGACTTACCCTTACCTAATAGTTAGTTTTGTGAAAAGTATCCAATTAATCGGGGCCATCTGTTCGTAAACATAGTTCCAATTGGATACAACTTATCCTTCACTAATAGCTAGTCTTGTGAAAAGTACCCCAACTAATCAAGTCCACCAATCTGATAGGTAGATATAGTCTCCCACTTTCTACACTATACATTCCTCTTATTTTTTAATTACTACCACACTATTTTACATATGAAATCGAAGTTCCCTTATTAATTTCTACCATGGTTTCTTTCATAAAGCCCTTCAAGCATCACCCAAAAAATTCTTTCTCACAAAGTCTAATGTAAACATGTCTATCTTTTAACAAAATGAACTATTCAATATTACACGTTTGCCACTACCCGTAGACTTTCTTTACCAATAGAACTTTGTAGATTGCTGATCACGCAAAGTTATCAAATTCTTCCTTTTTTGCTACTTTCTAGAAATACTCAGTGACCGCGAGATATAAGAGCTGCTACCTATAGTTTATTCTCCGCTAACTATGATATTTTCTTGCTAGCCATGGAATCCTCTTACTAAGTGCGAGTTCATCTAGAAAGAAGATGTCCTATCAATAACTTCCTTCTTAATGAATGTCTTTCAATAGGGATCAACCAAGTTTACCTTAAAACAAGACAATACTTTCATTAAACAACTCTTCAACTTAACTTAGAAAATACATGCTTGTCTCTCGTGATAATCGCATTGTTGGTAAATCTGGGATATCCTAGGCTTACCATACTAAAATCAACTTATGTGCAAACAATTTTTTTTTTGACAATTTGACTTATGAGTTGAAGTGTAGGTTCCTAGTGGTTGAGAATGGCCATCAATAGCTTTGTTCACCTACATCACGGGTTGAGAGTTCGCAGAAGCTACATGCATGACATTGACACTTTGCAAGTGTAGTAATACTATAAGTAATCAAAATAGATGTTAGGTGCAAATAAAGGAATATATTAGCTAAACAAATAGGAAAACAAGGTAAGGATATAAACCTAGTGTATGGGGATTATGCATCTATATACTTAGAAACGCACCCATGCAACCATAAGTGGAAAAAACACATGCTTCACATACCACATCCAAGTGATTAAGAAAAGGGAAATTTGGGACAAGTGAGAACAATGGGGAATACAATCTAGATAAATAGAATAAAAGATTCTATTGCCAAATTACTCATGCA